>NW_004567106.1:50276340-50314806 GCF_000260355.1 Condylura cristata | reverse complement strand
TATAAATAAATAAATCTTTAAAAAAATAAATAAAAAATAAAAAAAAAATTAAAACTGCCAGACAATCATAAAGAAACTGAAAAAGTAAATGTTGAATGCACTATAGTGCAGCCCTGCCATGAAATAGTCTGCACCTTTTAGAATACTCTGAAAGAATGTTTTAGTTCTGGAGTTAATATTGATAGCTTTCCTTGATATTTTGGAGAGTAGGAAAAGTAGGAATCAAGTGGGGTTGTAAAAATACTTTAATGACAGGTAAAAGAAATCCACAGTCCATGTGTTAGGGAGATTCCTTGTTTACTCCTCCTGATATTCCAATCATGTTGAGGAATCTCAGATATAATTCTCAGTTAAGCAAAGTCACATCACCAGGTGAACTTGGAGTTAAATACATTGGACATATATGATGGTTTACGTTGGGATTGAGGGTCCTCAGGGAAAAGTTCTGTTCTGCAACTCTAGGGATAATCGTGGGCGTTGGGAAAATCATTGCTAACCCATCACTTTTCTCATGGAACAAGGCTGTCCACCAGATACCCATTCCCGAACTCTGACCTCTGTTACCCCAAAATTACAATTTGTTCCTCATATACACCTCAGATAGGGACCCCGCCCCAACTGAGCAGTGCCTCCTGTGGGGCAGTGAGACCAGCCTGAATTCGAAACTCAGCACATTGATTCATGAGGCTTTCACATCTTCCAGTTTAGTCTCTTGTAAAAAAAAATATATATATGTTATCCTTTATTTGCTACTTCCTTTGTTTTGTCCTCAATTTGTTCAGAGCATAGGCATTTAAAAGAGGTGTTATTATTTAACGCTGTCCATTACAGATAGAAGGACCGTATACTTTTTTTTCCCTTGTTTTTCAAGCAACTGCATTATAAGTTTTGGGCGAGCATCATTGAAAGTCAGCATTTATATAGATCACATTAAGATTGTCACTAAAATTCCAATTCTGTTTTTCACCATACCTTTGTCACCATTTTTTCCCAATTTACCTTCTCCCCTCCCTTTCGGAAATCAATAGTTGGTCTTATTGTCTAACACTTGATTTCTTATATTTAGTTCATTCATGTCTTGTTTTCTTATATTTAGTTCATTCATTTCTTGTTTTCTCTCTACATCACATATGAGTAAAATCATATGGCGTTTGTTTTTCTCACATACCTTTATTTCATTAAACATTATACCTTTTAAGTCCATCTATGTGTATTGTAGATGGAAGAATATATTTTATCATTTTAATAGCTGAACTCCATTGTGTATAAGACCCTACTTTGTTTATCCATTCATCTGTTAACAAGTACAGTTGTTTCCAGTGCCTGCGTATTATAAACAGTGATTCAGTTTACAGGGGGTGTATGGATATCCTCAAACTAATGTTTTATTCATTTTTGTGTAAATAACCAAAAGTGGGATAACTTAATCATATAATTTTAATGTTTGAGAAATCCCCATACTGCTTTCGACAATGGTGATACCAATTTATAAACATTCTACAGTTTGTAAGGGTTTTCTTATCTTCACATCCTGTCCAACATTTATTGTTCTTGTCTTTGGAATAATAATCATTCTCACAGGAGTGAGGTTATATCTCTATATTATTTTGATTTTTATATTTCCCTAGTACTAATGGAGATGGACATCTTTTCATGTGTCTGTTGGCCATCTGTCTTTTTTGGAAAAGTGTCTACTTAGATCTTTACTCCCTCCTTTTTTTTTCTGGGTGTTTTTTGTTGTTGAGTTTTATGAGCTCTGTATGTACTCTATATGTTAACACTGTCCTGGACATATGATATGCAAATATCTTCTAACTTCTGTGCCATGCCTTTTCACTTTGAGGCAAGTTTCTTTCATGAGGTTGAATACCCAGAAATAAAACCACACATATATGGACAATTAATTTTTGACAAAGGAGCCAAGAGCATGTGATAGAGCTAGAATGCCTCTTTAATAAGTAATATTAGGAAAATGGCAATTGCATGCAAAAGAATGGAACTAGTTCACTAGGTAACACCAAAGACAAAAAAAAATAGTTCAAAATTGATTAAAGATTTGGTGATAGGTCCTGAAACTGTTGAATTCCTAGATGAAAACAGACAATATGCTCCTTGGCATTGACTTTAGAGTTGTACTTTGGTACTTAATTCCAACAGCAAGGGAAACAAAAGCAAAAATAAATGGGCCTAGATCAAATTATTTTAAGCAGTGAAATGCATATCAATACCAGTATGTATATATGATTATACTGCCACAAGTAAGGCTAGAGAATGAACACCAAGTTATTATAACATCTGCTACAAGTTTACAAGGGTTGAGATGAGCATGAAGTAACTGAGAGATAAGATAAAAATAATGTTACATTTTTTAGCAGATACAGGAATAAAAATGTATATACAATGTGTCCCATTTTTGTGAAATTTTAAAGATTATGTGTAAATGAGATGTTTGAAAATATCATCAACATAAAACTATGTCATCTAACTGAAGTAAGATTTTCACTTTCTCCCTATACCTTTGAATATAGTTTGTTTTTTTTTACAATACATATTGTTAGAGAATCTACATTTATAGTAATTTATTCAATATGTTGAATACACAACATATTGAACTTATTAAATAATTTATTAAATTATTTTCATAATAACATATTTTATTCATTTTAAAGGAACTCAATAAGACCATAAATATGAAAAAAAATAAATTATTTTTCTAATGCTAGTAAAATTAAAATTCTTCTGTTTTCAGAGTCATTCTACCACCTGCTTTAGAATAACATCTCATCACAATTGAGGGAAATAAGGCATAAAGTCCAAAAGTTGCCAAAACTAAATCCACAGAATCTCCTTTTCTTATGTTCTTATAGACACATATTTCATCATCTTTAAAACTTCAGTATATTTTACAAATACATAAACTTGAAGCATTCACCTACAGTGTTTTCAGTCTAATTGTCATACATATCAATTTGTGTTTTCCCCAGGTACTTTTAGTGTTTCTTTTGTAACAAAGTGTTTCCCCTATACTGTATTTTGAAAAGTCTGACAGTTATTAAACTAGAGAATATCAAAAAGGTTGCCTAGTGCCCTTATTAAAAGCAAAGAAGTCATTGAAATACAGAGAAAAGAGTTGGGTTGTTTTATTCCTTCTCAATTTATAGGGAAGGATCAGATTTTGGTTGAGAATTTTATTTTAAGCAGTGTTTTAGAAATCTACTCCATTTTTATGTGTGTAATGGTATCTTGAACTATTTGAACCTGTCAATTTTAGAACTTTTAATACTTTAGGAATTAATTGCTTGGATCTGTTAAACACTGAACCATACTGCACATTTCTTATAAATGTTAAGTGCTACTATCATTTCTCCTCTACAAAATTAATTTTTATATGCAGCTTGCATTGATATCATTTGTTCATAAGATGATTTGTCACAAATGTTAATTTTTGTATGAAATGATTGGCAAAAGCCTCTTTTTAAAAAGTGAAATTTTAAATAATCTAAAAGTAACTATTCATAAACAAGTATAGACATATATGTATATATTGCGTGTATACACATACATGCGCATGCATGCATATCTGTTTAAAGTCTTTTGGGATACTTCCTAATTCTTAAGAGTTTTTCATACCATGAAAACTATTTTTACATCCTTTTTGTTCTCCCCTATTATTAGAATTTGATATATGAGTCTTAAATATTGCTTTCAACTTTTTAGAAACCTTTGGTTTCTCCATACTTGAGTTACCTTATTATACAATTTATTGAAGGCTAATAATTATTAGGACATGTGGTAGGCGGTTATCACAAGTAACATCACACTACTGGCTCTATGTACAAGCTACAATAGGGCAAATGGTACAATTAGAGGCACATTCTTTGGTGCATAACAATAGAAGCCTAGTGACACTGCAAGATTAAGAAAAGGCTAAAACATCTTTAAAACTACTCATTACCACCATTCAAAATGTGCATATTTGACCTTTATGGTAATCAGAAGAATCTCTGCTTATGCAGTGGGAAGCTAAATAATCGTCATTTTCGACACACAGTTTTCTTGAAGTGACCTAAGATTAACATGGTTGATCCTGAAGCTGACACAGACATTGAATCAACTCATCAACGGTCACAGTGAAAGGCCACCATCTTCATCACCTTGGTTACAATGACAGGATAAAAAGAATGTTGTAGATTTTTCTCTGCAAGAGATAGAAGGACTTAAATGTTGACTGCTCTTTATAATTCGAAGGTTACAAAATTACTTGGAAACCTCTCCCTGAGGTGCAGATTCACTCTGTGCTGTGATAATCATGCAAGTTGCATCAAAAATAATTGCTTAGTTTATTACCTTGTTGTCTTATTATATTAAAGCCTCACACTAAATTCAAAAATCTCTTACTCTCGATCTCTCTTCTTCCCTATAGGTCTACTATTAACCCTACTCATTTTAATTTGAATATATTAACAGTTGCAATGAAGAATCTTAAAGCTAAATTGTTATCTCCAAATAAGAAAATCTACTCTATAACTAGAGCTAATGTAGCACTCTAACATCAGAAAAAAAAATAAAGACCCTTAATCATGTGGAATAAATTAAAATGCTCCCTCAATGTCCCTCCCTCAAATATTACACCTGAAGATCTAGAAATCTATCACTATTATGGTTGTAATTCTTGAATAATGGACACTTAAAATAAAATGAAGCTAATTTTTGTGTTGGAAAGCTCATCATTCTCCAATTTTCATAGTAAAACATCATGCCAAGTAACTAAAAGATAATTATGTCATAGATGTTATTTCCCTAGTGATTTGGGGGAAAGATAATGCTCCTTGTAGAAACAGAATAATTTAACAGTCATCAAAATTAGAACAGGGGGATAAAAACTTTTATAAAAAGGTTGCCAAAGTAAGGTTTTTAAAGGTATAAAGTCCAAGTTCCCTAATATCTGTGATTTGGTTGGCACTTAAAAGTAGTCATTCATAATTCCCCCTAATGTATACAATATTAACCTACGTGTACCTAAAAGAGCTGGCTACTTCCTTTACTTCAAAGCCATTGCCTTTACAGTGAGACCTAGAAAGTGCTTCAGGATTCATTATGATATGTGGAATATATAAGCAATAAGGTATGACAGGGAGTATGGTTATCATAAGATAATCACACCCCAGGGTCATTACAAAGGAAAAAGTACAGTGACGCACCTCTCATTCCCCCTGGGGTGTGATTACAGCATGATAAGCACACTTCATGCCATTACTTTATTGCTTTTATAAAAATTCTTTGGTTGGAAGAATACCTGTATTTTTTTTTTTTTCCTTAAGGAAGACAAAGTTGGCAGTCCACAACATTAACAATAGTTTCAGATAGATTAAGTCAGATAGGTTATATGTATTAATCTTCCCCTTAAAAATGAACAACTGCCAAGATCAATCAGAACTTAACTACTTTACAACAGAACCCACCCCATTGTTGTGTGTTCAAATGATTCATCCTTATGAAAAATGACCCACTTTTCATAAAAGTCTCACTCCTTTGTACTACTCTTGTAAGAAGCAATTTGTTCCAAAACTTTTTTTCCCCACAATTATAGCTCATAAAAGCTTTATAAACTTTACTAAACAAAATGCAGCCTAAAGCATCCAATAAGGCATGTAATAGTGAGGTTTTCATAATTTCTAATTTTTCCCATTTAGTGGCCAACTCAAACCCTAGAATGACAATTCAATTGAGGATGCTAGCTCAAACAACAAATTCTATTGCTGTCCTTTGCATTACTGCCTAAGGGTTCTATTGTAACCTTACAAATGTACAGATTTTGTCTATCTGTCTTCCATTACTCAATACTACTACTTTTGCTTTATCCAAAATGCCTTTATCAAATGATAGAATGTAACCTTCCTACTGCTAGGGCCTCTGCACCTGTGTGTGTATGGCCAGTGGTGTGAAGGTTTGGATAAGTCACTCCCGCATGACTGCCTTAAGACAAAGGCCCACATCAAGAGTTAGCTGGGGCACCTGGGTACCATTGACCAATTGCGTGGCCATGGTCAGCTTTAATTTTTAATTGAATTTTTATGTTACAAAGTATATTGCAATAGCATGGGTTTATAACATTATCTAAGCATCAGATAGATGTGCAACATTGTAGTTTGACATCTGATATACACTCTGTTAGGACCTCTGCTAAGACTCTAATTACCAACCACTATCACACACTCGACCCCCTTTATCCATTTTATAACCCTTTTCTTTCTGGTAGCCACCATCTTATTCTCATAATCTAAGTGTTTGTTTTGTTTGTTTTATTTGTTCATTTGTTTTGCTTCATTTTTTAAATGAAAGGTATATAACTTTATATTTTAACAAATCTGTATATCCTACGTTAGGATCACCACCAAAGTTTACTTTATCCATTTTACCTACTTCCTTACCCTCTAGTAATCACCAGAGGGCTTTTTTATAGTCCATTCTTTATCCACTCATCTGTTGATGGACACTTAAATTGTATCCATATCTTGATTATTGTGAATGATGTTGCAATGTGCATGGGGGTGCATATAAATAAATATATATATATATATATATATAAAAGCAGCATTTTCATATTCTTTAGGTAAATACCCAGATATTTCTGATTTTTTTTTTTTTGAAGCAAATGTTCATTACTGTTTACAAGGCTGTTCGAGTTGCAAATATTCCTTGTTTTTCTCTTGATTAGCCCATTCATTCTTGGCTGCCAAATCATACAACAGGAAGTGTCAACACTCTTCTCTTGTGCATCTGTAGTAGAAACCATGGCAGTATGCAGTACTCGTTCCTATCTGTCAAAAAGATGCATTGTTCTGAATTTTTTTTAGAACCACCACACTCTTTTCTGTTATGATTATGCAAATTTACATTCCTACCAATAGTGCAGAAGGATTCTCTTCTCCACATCTCTACTAATACTTGTTTGTTGTCTTTTTGACATCCATTCTTACAGGTATGAAATGGTGTCATTGTACTTTTGATATGCATTTGCCTATATATTTTTTGATGAATATATTTTTACGTGCCTGTTGGCCATCTGTATGTCTTCTTTGTAGAAATCTGTTCAAGTCTTTGTAGAAATCTCTTCAGGTCTTCTGTCAATTTTAAACCAGGTGTTTTTGTTTTTGTTTTTTTGTTTTCTGAGTTGTGTAAGTTGTTTATACATCTTGAATGTTAATCACTTGTCAGATTTACAAGTATCTTCTATTTAGCTGATTGCCTTTCTCTTTGACAGTGGTTTCTTTTGCTCTGCAAAAATTTTGATGTAGTTTGTTGTTTGATTTAGTCTCTCATTTACTTTTGCTTTTGTTTCCCTTGTCCTTGCGGTCAAATTCTCCAATACATCTCTAGGATTCTTGTTCATGAGTATACCTGTTTTTCTTTTATTGCAAATTGAAATACATGTGTGAGTTTATCTCTGGTCTCTCAGTTTTGTTCCATTGATGTGTGTCTTGGTTTTATCCCAATACCATGCTGATTTGATTATGATAACTTTATAGTATAGTTTGAAATCAATGTTACCTACAATTTGTTCTTTTTCTCAAGATTCCTTCGGTTTGTGAAGGTCTTCTATGATTTCCTGCAAATTTCAGGTTTTTTTTTTTTTTTATTGTGAATGATGCTACTGATATATTAGTGGGAATTGCATTGATGTGTCAACTGGTTTAGGTAGAAGGGTGGTTTTAATAGTGTCAATTTTTTAATTCATGAACGTGGAATGTCTTTCCATTTATTTGTGTCTTCAATTTCTTTCAGTTGTGTTATCTTCAGGAATTGTTTCAGATATCTTTATGAAAAATATGAACCACACATTCTGTTGGATCTCTGAAACATTCTTGACCATTTTTTATATTGAATGAAACATATAAAACATGGAAACATGTTTTCATTGGAGTTATACACAAATTAGTTGGAACAAATTAGTTGAAAAGAAGTCTTTCTTGGTAAGTGCTCAAATTCACTTCCTTAAAAAAAAGCCTTCTTCATTTAGTATTTCAGTGGTCATAAAGAGTACCAACAACAATTTGGCACTTCACCAAAGAAGAAAAAAAGGTAGACTGAAAAGAAAATGTTAAGGTTAAGGTGCAAGGAAAAATATTTCCTTAAATTTAAAGGAACAATATTTAAACAAGATTGGAATATTGATGATATATATCTGGAGGACATTCCCAATGAGCAGGGTGGAGAATTTTATCTCACATAAATATGCAGCCAAGGATATCCACATGGAGATGAGAAACCTATTAGTTACCAGGTGTAGAACATGGCTCATCCTTTCCTTATACATTAACTTTTCCCCTATGCACCATGAAGTTTGATCTATGAGTCATAAGTGTATGGGAAAGAAGCAAAAACATGGTAGCAGGGATGAAAGTTTGGGAACAACAACATAGACTTATTTCAGAAGGTATTCTGACATTCCAGAATCTTCCAACAACAGAGGTCCATGCAGTTAAATCCTCCTAGAATACCATTCTTGGTGTCCAGGAGGGTTGTTTGTCTATTTAGGGGCAAGATTGAATCAGATAAGTGTTGGAAATTTGTCCAAACTATTTTATGTGCACATGTGCATCCGCTTGTTGCAATGCATCCATGAACCCAATCCATGACTCCAGCTCTCTCTGGAGTTTTACTATCAATATCCCTCTCATAGACCTTCAGTCTAAGGAATAAAAATAATTCCTGTGCTACCTGTTATTTGCCTATCCTTCATTGCTTCCCTTAACTCTTTGCAATATAATTAGTCATTTTCTTTAACTCTGCCTGGTCAAAACCTTTTGAGTTTTTTTTTTTTTTTAAATTTTCATTTAGGGTAGTGAGGAAAGGGAAATATTTGTATTTATAAAAGGACAACCTGGGCCCTTGCTGATGGCCCGGCATGTTAGGAAGCAGCACTGCAAACTAACCGCAGCTGCTTCAGTGCAAGTTCAACCCCTGGCCAGGGAGGTGATCCACATGGCACAGCAGACCTCTCCTGTCTCCCCGCTACTCCCTTCAGCTTTGTACTTTGTTGACCTGCCTATATTCTGCTCCTCACTTTGTCTCTGGTGAATCCTCTCACTCCTGCACCTCTGACCTGTACCACAGTTCTGTATGCATAAATAAACAAATTTATTATTACCCTTGTAGTAATAGAATTGTTCTCTTTCTTGACTATTTTGATAATAGTTATGATAGTGTTATATTTTGTTCCAGATTCAGTTTTTCTTCTATCAGTTTGATGTGTCTCATTTCCTAAAAACCAGGCTTCCAGTTTTTGCATGGCTGTCTCTTGTATTAATTTCTAATTCAAATACCACTTCTTCAATAAATCCTCCCTGATTATCAAGTCTAAGTAACCCTACAATTCATCATACATCAACCTGCTTTATTTCCTTTACAGGACTTATCAATATCTTTTTTTTTTTTAAGTAGTGGCATTATTCACTAGAATATGGTCCTTTGAGAGAGGGGATATTATGCTCAATTCTAGAGGGTTTTGAACCTGTATATGAGGTGAATGCACTTTATCCTACAGGTACTGGGCATGCTTTATAACAAGGTTGACATGGTAATATTCTACTTTAAGAAAATTAAAAGGGAATACAACAAATTGTTATGAGAATTGGGAGCTTATGTAGAAGCTGGACACCAGTTGGGAATGAAAATTGTGATAAGAAACGGAGAGAAAACCCAGAAAGCAATGATATCAGTATGACTTAGAAGAAGGCTCAGCTTGGAGAGAAGGTTTGAAGTTTACCCTCCTTCACGTGAGCTTGGTTCACTATCTCATCAGTTATGTGCATCAGTCCTGATGAATTTGACAGTTAATTTACTAACTTTTCAGCGTCATTCTTTCATTTTGGTTAGCAAATATGTTCCCCCATCTTAAGAAATTTTATAGGAAAAACCCATCCTCCCAATTGTCAATGTGCCAAGTTCCTCTACCTTGATTTTACACAAAGTCATTCTCCTATTAATATAATTTTTCCCCATTTTAAACCTAGAGATAATACTCATTGAACTGATCCAGAAAAGGCAATTGATTTAAAAGAACATCAGAACACATGAACTTTATTTACTTGTAAGCACTCCACTGTCATGTTAAGAATGTTTTATACACTTAGGTCTTATTCTAGTTCAGTATATAATTTGATTTCAAGTGGGACATCAATGTTCACAAGGGTCCCTGGTCTTTTTCCCCAGGAGGTTTTGCACTTCATTGTTAATTTGGCTCAATTTTTGCTCCTACATTGCTCTCTGGCACTTTTATAAAGGGAGATTGGTCTAAGATAGCAACAAAAAAACCTTTCTTGTGCAAGGCTGCTCCTAGCTCTTCTATTTCACTCACTTTCCAAACAACAATTCCAAAACCTTCTACTAACATCATAATTTCTAGGCCAGAGTCTTTTTCTTTTTTTTTACCTTTTTTTTCCTTTTTGCTATGAATAATTGCCATGATTTTCAAGGACAGCCCTATGTTCATTTCAGTCAATTTTTAAACCTGGCTGTATTCTGCTCTTTGATGCTGACTACCAACGAACAGTTGCTGTAGGAAAACCAAATAGTCATGACATCTCTACTTACCAGGTTTCATTTACAGTTCATTTCAGAGTGTGACAATTAGGAGAAACAAGGAAGGGCTTTGTTTTGGATTTTTTTTTTTTCCAGATTTATTTCAAGGAATACAACACACAGCCTGCCTCTAGGGTTGTTTGGTTTAAGAAAATGTTTCCACTTGTATTACAGCTGCACTGTAATGGAAAAATGCTCTGTGTGCCAAACCCACCAAGAATGTTAACATCACCAAAGGCCTCTGCACTTGACTACTGTACATTTTTTCTTACTTTCAGTATTTCAGCCACAGGTTTTAAAGTGCAGCAGCCCTCTGGAAGTGGAACTGAAGCAGTCAGGATCAATTTATCCCCACTCTATGCTGTTAGGCAACAACATGCTTTCTGAAATGTGAGGTAAATAGTTTCACATGGGAATGAAGCAAGATAATAGGTTCAGAATTTGGCTCACTGGCCTTGGATTCACACCTTTTACACTGAGGTTTGCTCTCTGGAGTATTTTTGATGATTATTAAAGTTGTCTTGGAAGTTTGAAAAGACCAACAGAGACACTGCAGCTTCTGGGGCTCTTTTGACATCTTTCACTAAAGATCCTTAGAAGATGGTATAAGAGATATTAATACTTGTACTTATTATTGTTAATTTATAGTATACCTCTTATTCAACTCCATATTGGAGAAAATTGAAAACTTCTAACAGACAACGAAATTATTATGTAAGGATTTACATGATACAAATTAATCCAAGAAATGAATGATTCATCTTCAGTATCCATGAAAGACACCGTATTATTAGTCTAATACATAAATAACAGAAATGATTTAGCTCATGTCTGTATGTGGCTTTATCTGGATATATCAGCCCCTGAGATGATATTTATGAATTCATAGATGTAATGTAATTATAAAATATTCATTATGGTTTCATTGTACAAAAGTCTAGATATTACCTCCATTGTCAAAGTTTAAGGTAAAACCCCCAGTTCAATAAAAGCGTTTTGACTTCTCCTTTTAGAGGGATTTACAGTACTCATCAGCAGTATAGTTCACATTAGCATCCAGTGACATTGCTTGGTCTGTATATATTTCTAGCTGTCAACAGAATGTCCTGAGGCAATTGCATCCTGATTCTATAGCTATCTTCTATTCTTTTATAATACACAAGGGTCTAATTTTCCATCAGCAAAGCATGAAATCATGTAAGAACGCCACATAACCAGCATGTGCAAACAAGTAGCACTTTTTCTACACATAAAAATGCTTCATAAAATAACAGATAAATTAAATCTTGTTCGACTAAAGAGCTCGGAAATCAAGACCTTTTATACAAAATTAGAATTTTCTGTACAGAACTGACAATGTCATGTAATTCAACTAAATTTGTTCACCACCTTATGTTTTAATATGTGTGACCACATCATTTTTCTTTGATTTAAAGTGGAACTGTTTTATTTCAGGATCGTTTTATGGGTACAAATAACAGGCATGTTAACTTCACTAAGATCAGTATTTAGCAATTATCAAATTAACAAAATGATGACTGGAGGATATGATTTGTATCCAATGATATTAGCTTTAACACTTACTCAATACAATGTAGTGAAAGGACATAGAAACCAAATGTTCATCTTTATTTATTCATATTTTGGGTACATTGGGACAGACAGTCAAAGTAAACACTGAATCCTCAAAAATGACATTATAAAATATACCAAATGATACATTCAAGATTTCTCTTTCCTCTCTGGAACATATCTAAGTTTGACAAACTGTTTGAAATTATCAATTCAATGATGCCCTTAAAAGGGTTAGCTTTGGCGTATATTTAAAATATATTCAAGACATATGTCTTCTCTGCTGCAAGATCTACAGAAAGCACAGTTTAACATCAGTGAGATGACTGAAACTGCTTAAATTATCATTCTCTATATGCATCTCATATTTCTACAACTTCAGGGTATTTTTAAACACTTTCTACATAATGTACAATTTACTTAGCACGTGGCAGTCATATGTCTGGCTGTAAAATAACTTGTTGTAATTTAAGCAAACATGTTTTAAATAAAAGGTAGCTAAGACTTCTAATCTTTGATGTATTGAGTGCAATGAAAGCTTCCATAAAAATGGATTTCCCAGGCAGCCAAAGAATATGGAGGCTCCCCTTAAGAATAGTTTTGTTCTATAATTTAGTCTCATGCATTGGGGTAGATCGGACGGACCAGTGTTATCAATGATATTGACAAATTATAATGAAAGCAGAGCAGAAAAGAGATGTGCATCCATTTTTTTTCTACAAAATCCTTTTGTTTACATCTGATCTCTAAACATTAGTAATTAAAGTTATAGCCGTAATTCAGCTTTTTTAAAAAAAGTGTAATTGACAATATACCACATATACTAAAAGGGCACAATTTTACAAGGCTTGACATTAGTAAAACCATTATCACAGTCAAGATGATAACATATTCTTTACTCCCAGATTCTCCTCGTGCCCTTTTATGATTATTCTCAGCCATTCCTCACTATTAGATCCCACCTGGTCCCCAGAAGTCTAGTAGCAAAATGTTTTCCCAAACAGGCCTCTTAAATGGCATAATAAAGCACTTTACACAATTATCTGCTTTATGTTAGTTGCATTTCTTAGAAATTTATGTAAATGTAATCTGTAAATTGCTTTGTGTATCTAGGTTCATTCACTTCAGTAATTTTGAGTCTTATGCATGTGTGGCATACATCACCAGTTTTTGTTGTTGCTGTATACTATTCCCTTTTTGTGGTTGTGCCACATTTATCTGCTTACTTGTGGTGGATATTTGGAAATCTAAGAAAACTTCAAAGTGCGCACATATGTACATCCTCATAAATAAACAAACTTTCACTTTTCTAAACAAATAGCTGGTCAGTATTTGTGTTATTTCTTAAGAAACTTCCAAGCTATTTTATAAAGTGGCTGAATCATATTACATCCCCTCAAAAGTGTGGTAGAGATTTGTTTCCTCCTTATCACCATCACTACTTGGTAGAGTCAGCTTTGTAAATTTTAATTACTAATATTTGTATGGTGAAATATCATTGTGATTTTAATTTGCATTTCTGGTTTTTAAGATTTATTCATACAGAACTGGGGTACAGGTCAGAGGAGCAGGCGCAGTGAGAGGATTCTCCAGAGACAGAGTGGGGAGCAGAACAGGCTGATTGAGGAAGTACACTGCTGAAGGGAGCTGTGGATGAGACAGGAGAGGTCTGCCACACCATGTGGGTCACCTCCCTGGCCAGGATTGGAACTATCCTGGAAAGGCTGGCTCACTTCTCAATGCCTCACTTTAACCAGTTCACTACCAGAGAGGTCCCTTAGTTTGCATTTTTAATGAAGAAGTTTGTAGAACCTTTTTTTTTCTTTTAACCTGCTTATTGGCTGTTCATATTACTTCTCTGATAAAGTGTTTCCAAATTTGACCCATTTCCCAATTGGGGTTGTTTTTTTTTTTTTTATTTGAGTTTGAAGAGTTCTTTATGTATATTAGATACTTATTTATGCTTACAGGGCTGGGGTACAGGCCAGAGGTGTGGTGGGTGAGAGGATTCACCAGAGACAAAATGGGGAGCAGAACAGGCAGATGTATTGAAATACACTGCTGAGGAAAGCAGTGGGTGGGTCAGGAGAGGTCTGCTGTGCCATGGGGGTCACCTCCCTGGCCGGGAATAGAACTCCTGCTGCAGTGGCTTTGGAGAGCTTCTTAATGTGTTGCTTTAACATGTTGTGCCACCAGGGAAAGCCTGTAGATACTTTTTTTTTTCAAATCAGAGGTATGATTAAAATTACCTCCCAGGATTTGGTAATGAAGATAACTATTGCCCCCCAAAATGAGTCTGATGTAATTCATGAAGGTAACTTGTCTTTGGCAGAAAATAAACCATGGATTTTAATTCATGGGGCACTGTAATTGAGTCAGCAGGTACTTCCTACCACCAACATATCCTGGAGAGGGACCTGATATCACAGATAATTGTTTCTTCATCTTTAATTTTTAAATTGCTCAAAGTCATGTCATAAACACACAGAGTCAGTCATAACACTGTGTCATTTATTTTTCTACCAAGTTTTGTACATCTATTGAAAGCTTTCATGTGATTATAGATGTTTGTTTCCACATCTCTAGCCACACTAGTGTTTCTTAGGGCATGTGCCAGGCTTTTTATTAAGTTTAAATCTCTATAATCTGACACAATCTTTGGCACAAGCAGGTAGTTAGCAACAATGTAATGAGAGAATTTAAAGGCCTTCTTTGTCAGTGCATATTACAAAAGCCACTGACACTTTCAACTTCCCTTTGCTCTCTCTAAGCAGTAACTAAGTGACATCAGTCTCTGTTATGAATGGTAATGAAAGACAAAGTAGTCATCTAAATTTCAGATGTGGCTGTTGCCATGATCCTCATCAAATAAAGAAAACCCATCTCCAACTGTTAAAATACTAAAACAAAATATTAGGACTACAAACTTTCTATTCTGAATACCAGAACTTAGACTGTTGAAAAGCAATGCTTTGAAAAGTGAAAACCATCTTTCATAATGTCAAGGAATTCTGGATACTATCTTCTCTTACAGCCAGGTTTTTCTCTATGCTGTTGCTTTTATATTTTCTGGTTTTGCCCTAATATGCCCCCTTCAAATAGGCACCAATATACATGGCCAGTGGTCTGTTATTTGAACCATGAGAGGATGGGATGAGTCAATAGCTTTGGCCCTTGCTGAACTTGTAATGTCATCCTATAGGACACAATTCTCTTGGAGTGCTAATAATTTTGAAATGATTGAATGGGGTCTAGTTAGTTAGAAGTCTACTTAGAAGTTACTCACAGATTGCACAATAAAATAAGTGCATGTGTACTGTATTATTGTATACTCATATTTCCAAATGTATAAAATTGCTATCATTGATAAAAGTTACAAATCTTACTGAATTTAAAGCCACTTTTTGTGACCATATGCTTATTTCCAAATAAAGAAAATAGAAGGTAGAACTAGTATCTGGTCCCCCAACCCCCCACCTCCGATGGTGCATCAGGTTAAAGCCCAGAACTGCAAAGCTGTCTATGGCCTCTTTGGTGCAAGTTTTATCCCAACCCCAGAGTTGGGATCAAACCCCATGGTGTGGCAGACCTCCTGTTTCACCTGCTGCTCCCCTTAGCACTGTATTTTGTCAACCTGTCCTATTCCCCTCTCTGGCTATGGTGAATCCTCTCACCACCCCTGTACCTCAGGCCTGTGCCCCAGTTCTGTATGCATTATTTAAGATAAATAAATCTTAAAAAAAAAAAACAAAAAAAAAACTAGTGGTCCTCCCTGGTGGCGCAGTGGGTTAAAACACTGCACTAAGAAGCCAAAGCCACTTCGCATGAGTTCGATTCCCGCCTGCCCCGGAGGTGACCACATGGCGTGGCAGACCTCTCCTGACCCGCCCGCTGCTCTCCTCAGCAGTGTTCTTCGTCGATCTGCGATCTGCTTGTTCTGCTCCCCGCTCTGTCTCTGTTGAAGCCTCTCACCGCCCCTGAGCCTCTGGCCTGTACCCCAGTTTTGTATGTACAAATAAATAAATGTTTAAAAAAAAAGAACTAGTATCTAATGTAAACTCTTAATTTTTTTTTCTTTAAAAGAAATTGGTTGATAGTCATATATGAAAATACTTTTAAAGCTTTTTATTTTAATATTGGGGTTATATTTATTCATCTGAATATGCATATATTCCAGTCACCATCCCCTAAACAGTCATGCCAATACCCCATCTGCCTTCCTTCTCCATCTTCTCCTCTTTCCCTCCTGTTCCCTTGATAACCATTAAAGTCTTTGACTATGTCCAAGCTTTAGTCCTGCTGTATGTGGATGTTCTTTGGTGTTTCATAATGCACAGGTGAGTGAAACCACCCAATATCTTTCACTTTCTGACTTATTCACTTAATATAATCACCTAAAGGTCCATTTATTTTGTCTCCAAAGGCATTATTTCAATAGTTATGTAGTAGTCCAGTGAATTTATGCTGTGTAGTATTCCATTGAATGTGTGATCTACAATCCCCTTTTCCACTTTCCTTTTTGGTTCCATGACTTGGCAATTGTGGAGCATGTCACTATACACAGAGGCATGCATAAACCTTTCCTTATTAGAATTTTTATATTTCCATAGTAAGTACCTAGCAGCGGTTATTGTGGATTACACAGAATTTCAATTTTTATACTCCTAAGAAATTCTCCATTCCACTTTTCATAGAGGATATACAATGTGCATTTCTGCTAACAGTGGATCAGAGTTTATTATTTCCTTTCTTCTTCATATGGACTCTTCTCACAGCATGAGGTGATATTTATTGTGGTTTTGCATCTTCCTTGTAATAAATGATTTCAGACAAGTTTTCATATATATTTGCAACCTGTCAGAATACCATTGAAAAAATATCTATTTACATCTTTTGCCTACTTTTGATTCAGTTTGGGTTTTTGTTGTTGGAATGTATAAGAATTTTGTATGCTTTATGAATTAGTTCATTGCCAGATGTGTGATGTGCATTCTGCAGGTTGTCTCTTTGCTTTGTCTTGTTTTTTGGTGGTGTAGAAGAACTGGAATGTATTCCAGAAATGTGTGTGTATTTTTTTGGGGGGGCTGGTGGATTCACCAGAGACAAAGTGGGGAGCTGAACAGATGGAAATAAGGGGAGCAGCGGATAAGGCGGAGAAGGCTGCTGTGTGATATGTTGGTCAGCTTCCTGGCTGGGGATCAAACTCAAGCCAAAGAGGTGATCGTGCTGAGACTTAACCCCTAGGCCACCAGAGAGGCTTGCCTTTTTTTTTTTTTTGGAATGGGTTCTCATCATTTATTACTGTCCTACTTTTCCCCCCACATAGAGAAAAGTGCCAAGGAGAAAATACATTCACAAATGATTATAATACCATGTGCTATAAAGTTCTTTAGAATTTTAAGTTATTTTCAAAAGGCCAGACAATTTTATGAATAGGAAAATTCTTGTAATATTCAAGAAAATTTCCTTCATGAATTCTATCAAGAATTTAGATGAAGGAGTATTTTTATAAACCCACAGAAAAATGAAAGCAGGAAGTATGGTGGAATATGCTTGCATCATGTAAAGAATTAGCCGCATGTGTGACTTTACTCTTAGGCATGTTGGATATGGCAGGTCCAGTTTTAGAAGAGTATACTCTAAAAATGCTTATAGAATGTAAAGACAATGTTTCAGCAGGCTAAGTTGTACACATCTCAGTATATTTTTCATTGGATTCTATTCATCAACAAAGGTAAGTCCAAAATATTTTTTCAAAAAGATCAATCATATGAAAGTATTGTTTCCAAGTCCCTAAAGGTAGAAATGAAGTGTGGGTGAGGAGGAAAAGAAGGTCTGAAGGTGACAATGAAGCAGAAAGAAAAGCATAAACTCAAATTCAAAGTTATTACAGAGGACTAATTAACCTATCTTTTTCTATAGACGAGTAGTGAATTCCAAACTTTTTGTTCATGTCAGTCAAAGGTAGAACAATAGACTGCCTGCTTGACCTAAGGGAGGAGGAAGGTCACTGAAGACCCTAGACCCTCTGTGACCACATTTAATGGGAAGAAAGTAGTGTGTCAGCCACTACTCTCCATCTCATTTGGAGAAGAGAAGCGACGAGTGGTCAGTGCACAATGACCACAATGACCACCTTCAGCTCTACATCTCAGGGGAGTGCCTGCCAGCATGTTCATGGTTAAAAGGGGGTTTTGAAACCATAAAAACCGTCTGGCAGAGCTTTCTTCCAGGCTTCCAGGACACAAGAAAATTGGAAGAAATCTCCATATCCACGTTCTCTGTGCAACTGTCATCAACCTGAAAAAAGGCAGTTGTCCTCTGAAAGATCAGGAAACCTAACCAGTGATCTGTCCCCATGGATGGAGAACCTTCTAGATTACAGGTTCTGGGAAGAGAAAGATGAATAGGAAGCCATGCCTGTCCAGTGAGGACTGTAGTCTGCCTTTGTGGACTCTCACACCCCTGAGTTTACGTCTTTGTCAGCAATTGGACATAAAATTGGATGTAGGATTGCCAGAAAATCCTGTAATTAAAGAATTAAAGTCTCTCAGCATGCCCTACTCATCTCTCCCTCACAAAGACAGAAGGTTCATTCCTCAGATACATAAATTCTCTTTCTTGTCACTGAAGAATGATCTCATCATTGCATTAAATGAAAATAATCCTATAATTCTTGCAACTAGCTATTGAGTGGCAGGCAATTTTTTTGTTGTTGTTATTCCAATTGCTATTTTGTTTTCATATAAGATTTTTGTTATTGAATTGTTACTTTATAAAAGACACAATTTGAACTACAGAGATAAGTTCTGTAACAGAAACTTTGTTACCTGGAAGTCCAAGGTAAATATTAGTCTGTCCTTCTTCTAGATTGGGTGTTATTGGCAAATGAGAACCAACTGTAATTCAGAAATCTATAAGAAATTCCAAAATAACCCTGTGTAACTTCTCTAATAATAACTTAAGACAGGAAATTTCTGGCAAGTCTCAATTCCTCATATTTCAGTGAAGCCTCTTCCTCTTGACCACATAATCTTAAAACAACAAATCATTGACCATAATTGATTGTCTTTAAAAACAATAATATTTATATTGACTTCATAAGATGGTATTCCAAATATATTAATCAGTATCTCTTTACAATTCTGAATAACATGAATTTATCTTGGAATTCAAACATATTTCTTTATCAGCTAAGTATTTCAGTTTCAGAGGAGGATTTAGCCTTTTATAATGAAAACAAAACAAAAAGTAGAACCCAACATTTCAAATGCCTAGGTACCCTCTATAATTTCTAGGAGACATTTAAAAAAATTCTGTGTGTAATGTTAGGATTAGGGAACTGAAATTTAATACTATGTATTTGTGAATTTGATGTTAACAGTAATAAAAAAGGTTCAGTTTCACCCTATAATTCAAAAGAATATCAACAATGAGGTTTTTATAAAACCACTAGATAAATTTTTAGACACATCATAAAAAAAAAACCCAGGATTCTACAGTTAGAGTTATACCAAAAAAATAATTTATATGACTCAAGGATACAAATTTTCAAATAAGTTGGGGTTGGGAAATTTAAGAAAATTTTACATTTATTATGTGAACTATTTTTGAAAAAAAAAAAAAAAAAGGACTCTATGTAAGTACAAATAATTCCCAGGAAAACTGTTTCTTATATTTTTAAAGCTGTCTTAATGATTGCTTTGCAGACTTGATTGTTGTTGTTATTCCCAAGGAAGAGTCTGACTTTTTATCGATACCACAAAATTTCCACAGATTATAGAAAATAGCAGTGGAATACTTCTAAGGATTTTATTGCACAGAGAATTAAGCTGACAATTAACACATGACCAACATAAGCAGATGCTCCTATCAGAATTGTTCTGTTCAAATTATTCTGAATGTTTATAAACTGTAGAGTTAGAACCAATAAATACAAATTGTTATAATTTGCCATTTTAAAGATCTGGATTTTTCTTGTAGCATTCTACAATCTTGTGGCAGGGTTTTTATTATATGCAAATTAGCAGCATTTGATTAGGTCCTGAGGCAGCTTCACCTGGGTGTTCAGAGAAATAGCAATGGGAAGTGTGGAAGAATATTTCATCACTGAAGTGTGTTTTCCCTTGAGGGACACCACCATTTGATTTTGACATTTATTTGTCCTGTGCTATAAAGGACAAAACTACAATTACACCTTTTTTTTCCTACTGTACAGTGGGCATGGTGTCAGAAAAAATTAAATCAAAGATAGTATGTTTGCACACAAAACAAGCTTTAAAATCAAATTTATTATACAAATCCCTGGTTAAAATCACAGTGCATTAAAAAAATACTATTTGACTAATGCCCAGTGTTAAATGTATGCAGAAAACATCCATGGAACCCAACCCAGGAAAATAGGATTGTACTTTGTAACGTAGTTTGGCTTGGTATTTTCTAGCATAAAAAACATGGATTTAATACTTTGATTTTTAAATATCTGTTTGCTTTATTCCATTTTTAGAATCCCAACAAAGCTGTTTCCTGATAGCTAATTTCATTACTATGAAAGTGAATAATATTTGTCAAAATTGTATTGTTGTATTTTCAATGTTTCGTTTACATCTGTCATAAAATAATATATAATTGCACGAATGATTGTATTGCCCTTTTTTAATTGAACTTTATCACATTTAAAGCAGTGTAAAATATATTTTGTTTGTCCATTTATGGAACTATAAATGCATTCACAAATGATTACCCTGAGCAAGAATTATAAGGAAAAGAGAATGAGAATAGCCAATGGCAGCTAAAAATTTCTTTAAGGCTGAACTTAATACTTACCCCCTATTTATCCTTATTGTCCAGCAATTTTTAGCAATTCAATAAAAACCCCCCAAATTAAAACTTTCCTAGAAACATTCTAAAATATATTTCTTCCTAAATCCGTGATCCCAACCCCAGATCCCTATGCACCAATTTAACAAAAAAAAAAAAAAAAAAAAAAATTGCAAGCCACATTGTTCTTCAGTCAAATGAGGAAAAAAAATACCAAGGCCCATATACTAGAATTGAAGCATTTTCTGTGGATTTCAGGGAAAATTACCTTTATCTTTTATATTTGATACATCTACACTTGGTGTTTTTTCACAAGTATCACAAATCCAAATAATTATGTATCTGGCACATGAAACAATAGCTATGATGTCAATAATGTCAAAGAGAAAAGTGTGAAACACTACTAAGTACAAATAGTAAAAAGTAAGATAAAACCCTTCTCTAATTAATGCAATACTAAGTTTGGAGGATGTAGCTATTATGAATTATTAAAGATGGTCCCAGTAATTTAACCAAAAATAAATCTCTTAACAACATTCCCAAAAGCCAAGTGCTCTAATAATTTGAGCTCTGGAAAACAAAATACCTTCTCAGAAGGAAATGTTGAACCATATATTCCTGTTTCAGCCCCTCAAATAATCTCTTGTTTATTGTAACTGGAAATATTTGTAACAAAAATTAAGATCAGTAATAGGGCTAAAAGCAACATTTTAGGTAATGAATTAAACAGGAAGCCAGGCAAGTCTTTATTTTTTGAGTTTTCCCTCCTTTTGATGAAATGAGCCACTTCTTCCTGTATTTCCTAGAATGGATCTCAAAGAGCGAAGTTCGGAGAGGATTTAAAAGATGACTGGTCCAGCTTTTCACAGATCAGCTTGTAAGTGGGTGCTTGAAACTTTGTTAGGTCAACTAATATTGTCAAAATACAACTGTTCCTCCATTATGCTTTTGCATTGTTTGTAGGATGATTTGGTAAATCTCCTTTCAGGAGATGTGTATAATCAGTGTAGATATTGACTTCTGTTAATGAGACAAAAGAGTCTGTAGCCAGTCAGTGCCACAAGAAGCAAATTAGGTTATGAATATGACAGCTTCAGGAACAGCCAAGTAGCACCAATGTAAGAGGTATTTTTTATAAACTGGGGATTTTGAAAGGATGTTGGGAAGAGGTAGGAAGTCAAGAGGGAACCAAATCCATGCCACACAAGCCTGTGAATATGCATAATTTGAACTTTATCTCCCCTATGAGGGTGTAAAGTTCTTGTGAGCTAAGAAGCATCTCCCACCCCCTACAGTGTTTTAGCTCATGCAAAGCAGTGATAACCAACTCAGGGCCTGGGGCCACTTAGAGCTTTGCAGGACATCCTGCTTGGGAGACTCTCACAACAAGCTTAAAGGGGGGAGGGGTGTAATTGTCATTAAAAATTGTACTGATGTTAGACTAGAATCTCTTATGTCCTATCGTTTGGAAACTGAGAAATACTATGATGCAGGGTAACACATTCCCCCATCTTGCAGCAAGCTAGTGTGATGAGCAAAAAGGAAATAAATTCAGTATTAATATCTCAAAGAAAATATGATCGTAGCACTTTTTCAACACTGCCTTTCCTCACTTAGGCATTTTGCCTTTGATCAGAGTCATCACAGTTGACATGGGAGCCACTGAATTCCTGCTGAAGAGAATTGATCAAGCACGCAATGCCCTTTATTCCAGCCCAGGTGCTATTTAATGTGTTTATTTAAGAGTCAGACCATTTCCTTAAGGAAATCACACACATGCCATACTAATCCTAATTCTAGCCTGCTTGGGCCTGGTGATGTGGCCCAGACTTGCAGAGAAAAAGCCGCTGAAGCAGTGGCCCTGTGTGAGCAGAGTGTGCAAATCTATCGCAAAGGTCACAGGCAATGGTGCCAGCCCAGGACTGAGTTAGGGGAAAAGCTATCCCTATGTTAGAATTATTCCTGTCATAGCTAAGCATAGTAAAATATATATATATATATCTCCAAGCAAAGACTTGAAAGAATTTGGAATTCATTCCATAAAGTACACAGCTTACTGTGAGCCAGGTAAATTGTTGTTAAAAGTTTCAAATGATTTATCTTTACAAAAAAATAAAAAAGCCTAATGACTTCTCAAGAAAATTATTCTCTTGTGAATTTACAACTAGTTTATCAATTTCACCCATCCCATTCTCCAGTTCCATTATGTCTCAAGAAGACATAATCCATCAAGTATAACAGAAAATAAGTTAGGAAGGTAACTAAGAGTTTTCGCAATGATATGTTTTCATGTTAAAAAGAAGAACAAACATGCAAAGGATCTTTTCCTCTGTACTTTTAAAGATCCATTATATAATACAGGCATGTGGAGAAAAATGAAGAGAATTGATTAATCCATTTAAAACATCAAATATGAAACATGAATGATTCTTCCTTTTTTAAGTTTTTGGTAATTAAAAACAAACCAGAGGTATCTTTTATTGTTTTGTTCTGTGAGGCATTATGATTAAAAGACAAACAATGTTAGATATTGCAAGTGAGGATTTTGTAAAATGAAAGAGAAAAACATGCAAGTTTATTAAATACTCATGGAGCTGCAATAACGTGGTAGGCATTGTGGGGTGTTGAAACACGGTTGCACCTCTTGTTGTCTTTTTACTACTTTGGTTTTTTTGTTAACAGATCTAACAAGCTCCTACAGCTTTGAAAAAGAATTTAAAGTCCATAAATTTCACAAATCCTAAATAAGAAGCCTATATTAGTTCTTCAAAGCATATTGATATATTATTTTAGCCACAGCTTCTAGCTTTCATGTGATAAAACTTTTAGTGATTTCCTCACCATGTCTTGTTAAGGCTTAAGTTCCTCATTTACATATTTGATGTCTCTCAGGAGACAGACAAGCTTCAAGTTAATTATCTATGTAGCTGTAAGAACTCTTGTTTCCTGGTTAAGAACTCTCCAAAAGAAAACTAATAGTTATTAAATGTTACACTGAGTCACCAAAAGTAATCAGAATACACAATGAGAGGCACTAAATAGACACTTAAATTTAATAAAAACCTCAACTTTTTGCAAGATAGATGAAATATAAATCAATTAAATCTCTACAGTAATTTTCAGGGAAAACAGCCAGCAAAAACTAAACAGCTAAAATCTCTGCCCTAGAAAGTGATTAGATGCTGCTGGAGGCTTAAGGAAATTGCTGTAAAATTCTGGATATAAAGCCATTGAACTCCAATCCATAATAGAGCTGTAACTACAGAAATTCCATATTAAAAAAAAAAAGTCTGGTGTCTTCTCCACCTGTGTTTGTAAATGTGTGTGTTCACATATGTGTGTGTATACATATATGTATAATAGACACATTATTTGTACTATTTATAATTCATATTCGTAGATAACTATGTATTGTGTGTAGATACACACGTTCTATTTTATATAATGAAAAGATAGTATGTGTGGAGTGAAATGATACTCTGAATGTGAAAGTCTATTAAAGAGCACTTTCATGGAATGATAACAAGAAAGAAAAGAAAGAAGGGCAAGCGTAAGATAGACTTGGGTTGCAGTTGGGAAATTGGAACCACAGCTATCAGGTGAGTTAATTAATCTGGGTATCATTCAGTAAATGAAAGTGTGCCATCTATTTCACAAGGGCCCATTGTGTCTTGCATGTGAAACAAATTTACCCTGTTTGATTAAGGATTACTGATTGCCTCCAATTTATTATATGTTTCCTATAATTAAGTCACAATGAGTTCGAATGAAATGGGGATGGTCTCCTCCACAAAGAAGACAACAAGCTCATTCTAGGAAGACCTTGGGGGTCATTCAAGAAGCAATTAAATGTTCTCCGGGGTGCATTAAAAGGAAAAGAGACTGGTAGGCTGTACGGCCTCTCCTTATATTCCAGCTTCCTCAATATTCTTCTGCTTTTATGAAGACAAATGAAACCATGTCAGAAAATAACTCAAGGCACTATCAGCAAGGAAAACAATGCTGTCAGTTCTTACACTAAGGAAAGCACTGCCCAGAAAATAATCTCTACTACACAGAACGTAAAGAGGAGCATGAAGCAAACAAATACACCATGTCGGAATCTGAGTGAAGGAGGGGAGGTGTCTAAACAAATGAGTGCTCTCCAGTGCAGATGATCTTTGAGGATTATGTATCAATTATTTTCTGTACACACATAGCAACTAAATGAATTTTGCTTCTTGGCACGTGAAATGAAGTGAAAAAGAGCAAGTCAGTGTCTGTATTATGTCATAGATGTATCTCCATATTTCTATAAATTAATAAAAAAGTGGTCATTCTAAAAGAAAAATTGTTCAGGACACATTTAAATGTCAAGAAAGATTATATTCGGTATAATGCATTATTGTATTTCTAGGGAAAGATTCACATGTCAAAGGAGCAGAGAAAGAATTTATAGTTTCTGGGGTTTTTAAACTAAGAGTTCTAGGGAAAGCAAGGGGCCACGTTCAGAAAGAGATCTGGCTAACGTTGAGGACAGTTTTAACATGCCTTGGTAGCACACTATTCTGAAATTAATAAGGCCTCCTACAGAACTGAAGTGTCCTTTGGGAAACGAATAGCCAAAAATAGATCAGCTTATCAAGAGTTAATATAAAAAATTGGATGATTGTAGTAACTATTTAATAATTGATTAATCTTTACACATAAAAACTAGCTAATTTACTTTCATATAATTCAAATTGTAAAACCTTAGCTACCAGTAGGGGACCCAGAAAAACAGCTCTGTGTTCAGTGTAGTGTCAGAATGAGCACATTTAAACATAGAAATCATATGTTCTCATGAAAAAAATAAATCGCAGAAAGAACGTGACCAACTCTCATCCAAATAAGTCATCTGTTCCATAGACTATAGAAGATTACCCTCTCTGAGCTTTAGTTTTCTCATTCTTTACAGAGAGCAGAACCCATCCCCTTTACCTTCCATATTTTTACTGAGAAAGACATGGGATATGTGTAATGAAAGGTGATAACACTGAAAAGCAGAGGTCATGTCAGAATGGGCTTAAAAACTGTATTTAACATTTTTCCCCCCTGCAACCTAAAAGCAAGAAGAAACCACTGAATGATTTTTAATTAGGAAAGTGCTATGATTTCCATGTGTGAACAGCGACACTGTTGAATGTGTGATGTTTAACAGAGCACGGTGCCAGATGCAAGAGTGTGTGGAGCCTGGGGGGAGAGGGAGAGTGCTGGGTACTGTTTGTTCTGGAGACTCAGGGTTCTCCACAGCACAAGTGTTCTACATGCCAGAACAGGGCATTTGCAAAGGCTTGTGGAAATATAGACCCCTAAAAGCTAAAATGTTTGAATCAACTAACTTCTGAGGAGGTTATTGAAATAACAAAATGGGCCTGATAATGGTACACTGATCCAGAATGTGTAAAATGGGAATGAGGAGACTGGGCAGTTCTAAGAGATGTTAAAGAGATCGAATCAGTAGGACTGGATGCTCATTTATGTCAGGGAGAGAGTCAAGGATGAAGTCTGGGCTTCTACATGGTTAGGCTCCCACGCAGGTGACAGCATTCCTCTCAGGTAGGAAAGAATGCCTCGTTTATACAACAGGAGACTAAAGGGAGACTTGAGCGTGTTTGTGCTTATAAGGACTTGGCGCAAGTGTAGAGAGAGGGACTTGTGAGGATTTTATGGCAAGTTAGGGGTTCCTGCACCCCAATGTGAATTGATAATGAATTTCACTACAAGAGGGCACTGTGTCAGAGAAGAGGGAAAGGGCAGAAAAAGGAGACATGCTGCAGAGAAGATGGGTGAAGGCTTACAAGTAACTTTTGGAATACATAGCTTCTTCGCGAAAGAACAGGTTTGCATAGTGGTGGTAATGAAAGTGGGTATGAATGGGGAAGCAACTACTGTAGGTTCTCCATTAGCAACCTTTGGTTCAAGATAGTTTTGTTGTAATACTGATGAGGGAAAAACAATCAGTGCAGACAAATGAGCACAATGTCATTAATTGGGGAGCAGTTTTCATCATCAATCATTTCACTTTAAGTTGCAGTTTCCTAGCATCTATAATATTAAGTGAGGACTTAATATAGAATTATCCTTGGATATTTCTGCCAGTGAGGAAAAAAAAATTGATGGCGCCATAGTTAATAAGGGAATGTGAGGTTTGGGGGATACTTTAGATAGAACTGGAGATAGGTAAGTGAGGAGGTGGAGACTGAAAATACACAAGGGAGGAATAAACAGCAGCATCATATAAAATGTGAAACTCCAAACACAATGGAGGGACTCCCCTCCTGTAGGAGTATCTCAGCTGATACAGCGAAGATAGAGGTAACTGTAGTTGAATAAGCAGTTAAAGTGCTAACTGGGGAAGGAGAAAAAATAAGCATTTTGCTCTTTTCTTTTTTTCTGTCTACAGGTAACATCATCTGCTGAAAATAAGAATCTGGAATGGAGTGGGCTAGTCAGAAGCCAATGGGGAAGATTTGAACTAGATACCTTGGGAAAGAGAAGGAAGCTAAACAGCACCAATAGAAGAAACACCAGGCAGCATTGGCCAGCAACTGAGGTGGGAATGTATGAATTTTAATTAATTGTGTGTATGTGTGCAGGAAAACAACTTGGCTGTATGTACCCAGGTTTGGAATTTTACCAGGTGGATGAGACTGGATGAGCTAAGGGCTCTGAGTATATAGACCATAATATACTCATAAATGAGATTTATGAGTATGAGATTTCCTGAAATGAGATTTCCTTCTAGGATAGGCAAGAAAGAAAAGCAAAATTTAGGCTGATAAGTGAAAAACTAATAGGTTGAAAAAACTAGATTTCTCTAAGGGAATAAAAGTTGAGATGGGTACTGGTAATTGGACAAAGAATTAGAAAGACAGGAAGTTATAATCATAGGAGGGATGTTTCAATGTATTATTCCAAAGAAGAAATCACTGCAAGTGATTCCAGGGTTCAGAGTGCAGTCATAAAGTTGGGTTTCTGAAATAACTAGAGCAGAAGCCACTGGAAGACAGACAGAATATGAGCTAAAATGTTGGATTGAAATATCAACAGGAACAGCAAAGTCACTGAGCACAATGGAAGGATTAGAAGGGGGAGTTGTAAAACAGATCCAAACACCTGACTGAGTCTGCATTGGTAGAAGAAAATAAAGAACTTCAAAAGGCTGAGATGGTTTTTATTTGTGTGGAAAAGTTACCTCAAGGGCACATTGGACAAAGAGGGTGCTTACCCCACCCCAAGGAATGTGGGGTATGAGGGAATGAATAAACTCAGTGTAGTGAACACCCATTGTAGCAGCATCTGTAGGGACTTTAAGGTCTTTAGTGAGATCAGTGAGGAAAGGAACAATGCACAGAGGGCTTGAGCGCAAGGTAGCCACTCAGGATGCAAATGGCATGGTGAAGGAATGGAAATCTCAATGCAGGGGGAGGAGCCAAGCAGTGTGAGGCACAGCCAATGGGAATAACCTGTCAGAGTCAGGGTTTCAACTCAAGAACATCTGGTGACAGCTGGGGACAA
The DNA here is from genome assembly GCF_000260355.1 of Condylura cristata. Classification (NCBI taxonomy): domain Eukaryota; kingdom Metazoa; phylum Chordata; class Mammalia; order Eulipotyphla; family Talpidae; genus Condylura; species Condylura cristata. The sequence goes on along the minus strand of NW_004567106.1, from coordinate 50,286,291 downwards.
GGAGAACTTGGCTTGTTTTTCCCCAAGTTTTTCTGTGAGATTCCCCAGGGATGGCCAGCCAGTAGGTTAATCCCAAAGGCATTCAGACCATCTCTGGTAGAAGGGATAGCAAACAGGGAAATAAATTGGGTTCCCAAAGAAAGAGGTTGACAAGAAATCAAGGAGAGATTTGATGTATTCACAGTTGCTGAGGAGGAGCCCTCGTTGTCCTCTGTACCCAGCTTCATTAATTCTCAGTGGATCAAATAGTAAATAGAAGACACTCTTTGATTTATGTGTATTTTTAAAAATCAGGCTTTTCATAGGTTAGATCCAAAATAGATGACAAGAAATGTCTACTCATTTGACCTTGTTACACAAGCTTTTGCCTTCAACAGCGTCCTCTCTCCGTGGGGAACCTCTTACATGAACTCGTCCGTTCCAATCACCCTGGTCTGGCCCCTGTTTCCAGAACACGTTATTAACTTTTGTATCTTTCTTTCTTTGTTCCCTGTCTAGAATATTCTTTATCTTCTCTCTGTTTATTCAAGCCCTGTCTTCCTTCAGGGTCAGCTTCAGTGCCTAGACATCCAAAAACCCTTTTGTGAGAACGGCCCTTGGAGATTTTTTTTGAACTCTTATGAATGTGATGATTTAGAAAGATGTGTTGATTTATTTACACAGATGTAGGTAATGATTTGTACAGATGCTCCCTGCTCTTGCTGTTTGTCTTCAGTGCAGGTGCCCTCCTCTCTAGACTGGAAGCCCCCTCACAGGTAGGAACTATACTTACCTAGAGTCCATGTGTAGCCCTAGTATGCGGGGTAAGATGCTTCCCTTAGCAGGTGGCGATGACACGACTGTTTTAAGACAATCTGTGCATGTGAGTTAATGATGCCTCGAGGAGTGACTCTCTGGGAAGAACTTTCGGTTTCATAACAAGCTGGTGAAATATTTTTAAAGAATGGCCTTTCTGTACTCCTTAAATTACATAAGTTTCTTATAGGACCAGCCCTGGCAGGAGGGGGATTACTTTAAATGTATACTTAAACATAACTAGAATTACATCATATATATATAAAGTCTTGCTAACCATAGCTTTATTGGGGGGGGGGAAACAAAAACAAAACCACATATCAGGTATCGGGCGAAAGATTTTTGTGAGTGATGCCATAAATACAAGACAAATGAAATTTGAAATCTGTAAAAATATTTACAAGTCAAACAACTGAATAAGAGTTGCTCTTCATCCTGAGTTGTAATTTGAACAGCTGTCTCACATCCCAGCACACTTCTGTGCTTGAAAGAGTCAAAACGAAGAGCAGATGAGTGAAGAGGCCACTTGCCTGAGCCCGTCCAGACAGAAAGTCTGTGTGGAACAGCTGCTGCAGAGCTTTGTCTTCACAGATGGAAGCTGAGGGGGTGCTAGCACAGCTGGCATGGTGGGTCTCTGCATCAGCACCCCTACTCCTCTCCTTGGGCTCTGGCTGAATCAGAAATGGTGGGTGAGCTAAATAATTGAAACCCCAAAAGACAAGAGTCAGCTGAGATGAGGAAGTTTCCCAACCGTGAATATATTCCCTGCACCTTGGTTCAGGGCATAGGATACTATTCCTAGTAAGCACTGTTGCCAAACTAGGGGTAGGAGCAAACGACAAATACAAATCTAAGAAATTTAGTAGTGATTCACCATCTAAAATTGGGAAATAGGTTATTTCCTCTGGGGCTACACCCTCTGAGTTTTTGACACAAATTTCAGGCAATAGAAAATAAATTGAGATTAATAGGGTTCATTGTATAAATTAGGTTGGTTTAACAGCCAAAAGAGACAACAAATGCACACAAAAATCAAATGTAGAGCAAAAAATATGATCAGAGTCTCTGTGAAGCCACAAATTTAAAACTGCAACAATTCCAAAAACTTAACCACGTAACTGTTTGAAACTACAAAATGAAAGGGGTCCAAGAAGAAAAGGAAAATGTTTGAAAACAGTGCTACTCACACAACAGGGAATCCACTTAAACGTCTGCTCCTTGATGGGATCCTCTTATCCAGCAAATACCAACACTTACCATAGCAACTTCATTCTGAGGCCACCTGTGTGAATGCACAGAGTACCATCTCCTCCCTCCAGGCTAGTACAGAATCATATCAAAACTTTTGAACTCTTCCCATAATTAAATGAAGTACAGATATATTTTTTAAAGATGTATTTATTTATGCATACAGAGCTGGGGTACAGGCCAGAAGTGGAGGGGCGGTGAGAGGATTCACCAGAGACAGAGTAGGGAACAGAACAGGCAGATCAATAAACTACACTGCTGAGGGAGCAGCGGGTGGGTCAGGAGAGGGCTGTTGTGCCATGTGGGTCAGCTCCAGGTTGGGGATCGAACTCATGCTGAAGTGGCTGCAAAGTGCTGTACTTTAACCTGCTGCTCCACCAGGAAGGGCTCGACAAGCTGATGTTTTTAAAGATCCCCTTTTTCATATTTTTAAAGTCTAAACTCCAGTTAAAGAGGAGATACTGATCCCCTTCAGGACATACTTTCTGCCCATATGCTGAACTTAGTTGATCACATCACTCTGGCATTCTGACCACTCCAAGGAAAGGGTGTGGCATCCATGCAATGTCAGTAAAGGAATGGTTTCATGTGAAAAATGAGTGGAGAGACTATAAAGGCATTTGCGGGTAAAACAAACAAACAAACAAAAAAACTTCTGAGACATTACAATGAGAAAGGACTTCTTCATCCAAATCCACAAAGGTCAGTGAGATGAAGACCAAAGCAAACATTAGGATTTCTGCACATTAGGGAGCTCTTTTAAAAACAAAAATTAAGGATTAATATCTATACTCCAGAAGACACTCCTAAAAAAGACAGGAGAGAGAGACAGGAAACCTGATCAAAAGAAAAAACAAAAAACAAAAAACGAGCAAAAGGCACAAAAAGGAATTCACAGATGGGAACATAAATAGTCAACTACTGTTTGAAAAGATGCTCAACCCAACTAATTACTAGAAAAATGCAAATTAAAGTACCACTTCACAGTCATTAGATTTGCAAAAATTAGAAAGTTGAGTAATGCCAAGAGTTAGCCAAAATGTGGAAATAACAAGAGTACTTACTGAAATTGGAGTGGTTTAGCGAATGATCCTGCAGCCCTTCTCTAGGGTATATTCTTGGAATATCTCTTGCACAATTACTTAAGGAGACATTTAGAAAAACATGTCACATTAGTTGTGGTGTCAGAGTTGGATTCAAATAAGCTGTTCATCACTGATGGAAAAGAAAAGAATGGAGAATGTATATTATAAAATGGCAAGTCATGCTTAGAAGTAGCAAATTAGAAATGTAAATAAATAGGTCTTAAGAACAGTGTTAGAAAAAGAAAATATGATTTAAAGTGTCACCCCATTTATGCAAGCTAAAAACACATGAATTAGAGTGTATAAAAGAAAAAAAAAGATAGGGGCAAACAAGTGTCTTTTAAAATGTGGGGCTTCAGTACTATAAATTATTGTTAAACCTTAAAGCAACACAGTAAGTATTATAATGAGTAATTTTGATAGCTGTTTTTGGAAAATTAAACTATCAGTTCATCTAGCACATTCTATTTCAAAAGAGGAGACAAAGTGCTGAAGATCACAGATATGGTCTTCTCAGTTACGCTGCAGGAAGACTAATGCTGAAGTGATCTGAATCAGACTTGGGGGCTAAGTGTTGGTCTAAATACTTTCACCCAAGTTTCCTCCAAGATTCATCATGCTGAAAAGTTTTTAATAAAATTAGCAAAATTTTCTAAATACTCTTTATAAACAAGGTCTTTAAGTCAAGTTATTTTTATCCAAAATATCTGTCATTGGGCAGTTTTTCACATCTGATGGCTAGATAACAGAATTTATTGAAATTTATCAAGTCTATGAAAATAAGCCTACATAGCCTATATTGTAAACAAATGTTCCATATCCTAGAAAGAGGTTGTGCTCTTGAGATATTGAAATGCAATATGAAAAAATAAATACATAAAAGCATAAGAGAGTTCAAAATGAGAAAATATTTAAATGTGTGCAATGTAAATCCTGTAGTTTATACAGTGTTGACTTCATTGCAATGAAACTGTTCCTATAAATTAATCAATTCCATAGCAATAAAGCTGTTTTTATGGTTATATCCCCTACTTTATGTATACAAATTCCAAAGAGATTCTTGAGTTTAAGAAAGAAGTCTGAAATAATATTCAAGTTCATTCATATGAAGTAAAAATTACAATACATTTGGAAAATAAGAGGTAAAATAAAATTTAATAAGAAATTTCCCTTGAACATTGGTGCTTAAGGTAAATTAAATTAAAATTTTAATTATAAGAGGAAGAGAAAGTAGAAGATGTCATTATAGATTCTGAAGAGATTCAAGATATTTTAAGGTTGATACCATTGCTTCCTGATATTGTCTAATTTCACTACAAAGGTAAAACTTTCATTTTATTTAATGAAGATATTTCATTAGCTCTATTCCTGTACTTGTTTGACTTGACCGGGCTCATATGGGATTCCTACCTGGCAAAAGGAAGAGAATAAAAGTAAGAGAAATGAGGGTTTTCTGTGGTAATAACTGAGAAAAATCCAAAGAAAAATATGAAGAGATTGAAAGCGCTTAAGAGACATTGGAGTGTAGAGTTTTAGAGAGCAGCTCTCTTAAGTCAAAGAGCCTGAGTCCTACTCTTACCTGCTGGCAGTTAGAGCTGGGGGAAGTTATTTAACCCCCCAGTGCCCAGCACTGTGGTTGTTGTTCCTAGAGGGGATTAGGGATTGGGAAAGAGTTTCCTTTCTGTGTCTGTTTCTATATTGTCTACTTCCCTACCTACCTAGTAAAGTATAGCATTTTTTTTTGTATTAACAAGCTTATCTTAAATTCTATTTACTTTAAGCTGAATGATAAAAAGTAAAACAGAATAGGCAAACAACAGGGGAAATAGAAACAATTATAAAGTATTTGAAGAATATGTGGAGTTGACTTGAGGAGAGGTCTTTGGGAGCTAGATTTAACTGGTGTTCTTTTGTTAGCCACAATTTTGACAGGGGCTACGAAAACAGAGATGGGCAGTTTGTGTCCTCAACAAATGAAATAGAAGCATTGGGTCCAACCATATCCCCCTGACCAAACTTTACACACACCTTTTCCTCACAGAGCTCTAATTTCTATTTTTTTTCAAAGGTCTGATAGGACATCATGCATTACAATACAGGGACTGTGGTCCTGTTTCCCACCCAAATTCCAGAAGTGTTTATTTTTAAATCCTCTCTTTTTCCTAAAGAGACAAAAAACACTTAGCAAGAAAATATCCTCCCTTGACAAAATTGACATTAAATTTGAAGATGTGAACAAAGAGACAGCTGCTTCCATAATGTCATTTCTGGGGGGATTGGGAGGGGGGGATACTGCAGGACTTTATTTAGCTTGATGGATGTCTCGGCATCTCACCTCCGTGCTCCTTCAGCCTCCATGTCACTTCTGATCCCAGTCATTGGTCTATACTTAAAAGACTTAACTCTTGAACAGTTATGATTCTCATTTTTGGAAAGATGTCACTCTGTCAGTAAACTACTATGTCAAAGCAAGCTCACGCTCCCCATCCTAACTGCCAGGAGCTGTTCCCAGAAGTTTTATTGCCAACAATTTTGTTTTTGACAACTGATACCATTTGTCAAATGAATTTATAACTTTGTCCTCTTAGTATTTTCCATTCTTGTTGGATTTTGTTTGTAACTAAACTCTAGTCTTTTCTTGACAAGAGCAGAGTCAAGCACTAAGCACACCTATTACTAAAATCATGAGACAGCTTGATGTACAGAAAGAAAATACTATTGAAAGAAGCATCTACCTGTCTGCACAGATGAAAACATTTTTGCCCAGTGTGGAGGTTCAATGAAATGGTTAAGTCTAGCAATAAGAAAATTGTACTTTTTCTAAAATGATACCAGGAGTAGTATTTCAAAAGGAATAGTGCCAAAGCAAGATTGCATCATTGATAGGAGGACTAAATATTCTTCAACATTAATAGAGGAATACACATTTTCCATGTGAAAATACATTCATGGTAAATGTGTTTGCAGTAGGCTCAAATCAGCAGGAAGTAGGTTTCAATCTCATTGACAAAGGCAGACGAATGGAATGACACACTGTAGGTTGAATTGTCAGTGATACTATTTTATGTGAGCCAGCAAGATTTCTTATGCCACCCCCTTTTTCTGGTAGACCCCACCCCAAGTCTTTGGGACTGAAATCATTCCAAGCTGTGAGCTATGACATAAGTATGAACAGTTCTGCCCTAGAATGAGTATATGGATACTGAAACAAATGAACTCTTTCACTAGTGTAGCTGAAAGATACTATACAGAGAAATCAGCTAGAGAGCTGCAGAAATTATAAACTAATTGAAACAAGGTGAAACCATGAAGCTTGGGATCTCTGTTTCCAGTCCTTATTGAATATTTTTTGAAAGAGCAAACTACTCCAGTATTTTTCCCAGCTACATAAATCAGGATATTTTCTTTTCTTTTTATGTTTTTACACTTTATTATTATTTTTTAAAGATTTATTTATTTATTCATATAGAACTGGGGTACAGGCCAGAGATGCGGAGGGTGAGAGGCTTCACCAGAGACAGAGAGGGAAGCAGAACAGGCAGATCGACGAAGTACACTGCTGAGGGGAGCAGCGGGCGGGCCAGGAGAGGTCTGCCTCGCCATGTTGCCTCGCCATGTGGACTCCTCCGGGGCAGGCGGGTATCGAACTCATGAGGAAGTGGCTTAAGCTTCGTAGTGCAGTGCTTTAACCCGCTGCGCCACCAGGGAGGGCCGTTTTTACACTTTATTTTTTCCTCACCATCACTCTATTTCTTTGATCCTTTCTTCCTCTCTCACCTTTTTCACCTCAGGAGCTTCACTTCATTTATTAGTGTCCTTTACTTTTTATAAGGATTTTGCTTTGCTGGATCTTCCACGATGTAAGCATCTATGATTTTTCTTTCTTAATCTGGTTAACTTGAGTGTCTATAATTGCAATCAAGAGACCTGATTAGGGCCTACTACCTTTATCTAAGGAACCAGAGTTTACCCAGCCCCTGAAAAGCTGGTGGAAACCTGAGCACAACAAAACCCCTATCTACTTACCACAGGTCTCTAGAGTGGAAGAAGCCCTCTCACCATAGGGTCAGTTCTCAGAATAGGGACAGCCCTGGTACAAAGGCACAAGAGTGGACTCTGTGGGATGGCTGTCTTCATGTTCTGTCAACATTTTTTAGCTGATAGTTTTATGACTATTCCCCTTAAAAGACTATACCTGCCTCTTCTCTGCCAGAGGAAAAAAAACAAGGAATGTGGGTGTTTTATTATGGGACAAAAATGAAGGACTTGTCTAAAATGGTTTAAAAATACTAAACAAACATTCTCTCTTGCATAAGTGCCCCTTTGTATGATGTGAAGAGGAGGATAATGTTAAGTGGTTCTCCTTGGAAGCTTGGCGGCAAGGGCCTTCTTCTGTGGGAAGACCAGACTGAAGCCTGCCCATCATTCATAAACAAAAGAGGTTAATTTTTTGACAAGACATTAAAAAAAAAGGACTTTATCTCTTCCTCTAGTTCTTCCTATTGACCTCGAGACTTCTAGATGTTGATGGTGTTTCCAGTTGGCCATGGTCAGATATGGCTTCTTTCATTTAGTACAGGTAGTAGACCCAAACAGGATCTATGTTATCTTGGTAGTAAAGTACAAACTGAAATTAAATTCTGCCATATCAGCCAAAGAGTATAGTCTATCTACTTCTCTAAAAACATTTGCCTTTTGTTGTCCTCTAATAAAGTTCTGTCTTTACTGCAAATTATAAATACAAAGATTATATGTATGCCTGCAGTTGCAGCAAAATGGAATAGCCAGAAAATCACTAAACCCCCAACTCAGAGCAAAAGTAGAGTAAGTATTAGAGTTACATGTAGAGTTGGGGTAAATATGATAAATTCCCCCAAAAGAAGAATGTAATCCCTATCTGCTCATGTTTGAAAAGTACATCAACTTACTTATACCAACCCTAGAAAATATTTATTTTATTTCACATGAAAAAAAATTTTATCTTTTAGTTCTAGAGATACAATACTTTCAATTTTATAATTTTTAAAAGTTATTTAGCCGGAAACATCAGGGCACTGTAATTCAGTATATTTCTAGGATATTTGACATAACGGTGAAGGAACAACACCAGTACTATTTGTTAGTCTATAAAGAAAGACCTAAAGAAAATAATGGCCAAAATTATGTTTAAAACGGGTTATTATTTTACATATTATAGAATAACAAATAAAAAGCTTTTTTAATGAGTTCATCATGTTTAGGGGTATGTGAAATGTTATTTTTCAATTACATGATTAGAATTAAAAAAATCAAGTTTCAAAGCAGTTATTCCATTATTACAAATGGGAGCTAGAGTTACCATTGGCTTTGGCCAAGGTCTCTTAAAAAATAATCTTCTAATGCATTATAAATTATTATAAATTCCTCTATAATTAATAGTTGAGGATGCAAAATTGTATGCATTCATTATATTCAAGTAAATTATGGCACATTATATATAAATTCCCTTTTCTGTTATTGTTTTCAAAAGGAAAGAAAAAATAGCTGAAGTCTTACTACGCTTGGTTTTAAACTCAACCTGCTATGCAAACAGGCACAGATATTTAAAAAAAAAAGAAAGAAATGAAAACAAATAGGCATTTTCTGGTCTAATGAGCTATTTCCATCAAAATAAATTCCCCAAATGGAAGTATTACAAGGGTCATGCAAAGCATTACAATCATGCTTTATGTATTTTCAGAGGCATTGCAATGTCCCAGTAATATATGAGCTTTGAAAGCCAAGCATACAGCTGCAGCAAATGTTCTAACAACTGTATTCTTCACTTCTAATCAGAGCAGCACCCAGGAGCTCTCAAAACAAGCATTGTGAGCCAGGCTTGAGAGGAAAGAGAAATTCAGCAATAGTTGAGTTTCCCACTGCTCCGAATAGCAGGTACTTTCAGTGGCTGAGTTTTATTATCTGTTATATAACATCTCAAGTTTAGTTATTTCAGTAAGATTGGAGGATTTGGGGGTCGGCTGTTTAGGTCACTCAAAAAATGATGGAATGTCATGATGAAGACGGTGAAAGATGACACTGACCCCCACCCCAGCCCTACGTATCACCCAGCATTGTAAGAAGCAACTGAGATGAAATATATTAAAACACTTCATAATCTTTCTACCGATGTGATCTTCTAGAATGGTTAGCCATCAGGATAGTGTTGTTGGAGGATGAGTAATCACTGGAAGGGACACACAAGAGCTTTTGGATGCTCATTACATCTATTTCTTACCTTGATGCTGATTTTATAGGTATGTTCTGTTTATAAAAGTTCAGTGAGATATATACACAAATATGTACACATTTCACATATTAATTTCTAATAAGGTTTCTTAAAGTCATGGTTAATGGTGAGAGATAATCCTTTGTCGTGTCAAGCTTGCATGTACATAAGGGCTAATCAAGACATGTAAATGAATATGCAGGATGGACTGACCTCATTTGAGTAAATGAGAAAATGAAACAGACATGTTGCTTAGTCCCATCCTTTGTGGATATCACGGTCTCTTTGGTGTCAGACATTCACGAAAGGACACACATTGATATTTTGCATAGAGAAAGTCACTCTTTTAAAATGTAAGCAACTTTGCAAAATGTTGAAAACTGTGCACACTCGGGAACAGAGGCTGCTACTCCTGCCCCTAGGAGTAGGAACCCACAGGAACCCACGCCCAGGCTTCAAGCCATCACACATACCTTGATAAAAGGCAGAGTCTGGCCCTCCCTGGTGGCGCAGCGGGTTGAAGCGCAGCACTGAGAATCTGAAGCCACTTCCGCATGAGTTCGATTCCCGCCTGCC
>NW_004567106.1:50204575-50276190 GCF_000260355.1 Condylura cristata | reverse complement strand
AAAAAAAAAAAAAAGGCAGAGTCTTAGGCAATAACTGCCCCCAGTGATCACTTAATCTAATCAATGAATTCCTAGACATATTGCCTAACCTCTTTGTCAGTGTGCATGCCAGTATCATGATAAATCTAAATTTACACAATATAAATTTGTATGTCGGCATTGGGCCTACTACTAGATAGATAGCATGACAGGTGACTCTGGATAGCACCTCATCCTGCCCACAAAGAGGTGCATTTGTAACTTGTTTTTATTGTGAATTTTGTATCATTCAGCAATATTACACAAAGGAATATTGTACAGAGGCATGATATGAAATATGATATCATAGTCTCAACAGTACCTTCATTCTAATGGGAAGTTAACTTGACCTTTGAAATAAGGATATGATTTAGAAGCACACACACAAAAATAAAAAGCTGACTCCAATCAAGTATATTCAGGGCTCAGTCATACAAAGGGAGTTAGTGGAAGCGAGGTCCGCTCCCAGGGAGGCATCAGGAGCACAGTTTTTTTTTTTTTTTCTGTTCTAGTTATCTCTTTTTTGCCTAGTGAAAGTAACAAAAGAGAAAAATACCTTACAGATTGAACACACCGAGGGAAATAGAAGCAAAGGGAATAAGCCAGTACTTCACAAAAGGAAATACAGAAAGTTTAACAAAAGTTTATCCTTTTAAATAACAGGTAACAGAAGACTTGTTTTTCCTGTGCCTATTCCATTTTTATTTGACCAATTGTTTTTCTGATGTTCGATAGAAAATGTAACAAATGCTTTTCTCACTTTTCTTATGTGGCATATTTTTTCCTTCTTTCTGATCTTTCTTCCAGCCAGTGATACACATTTTTCTTACCTTCCCATTCCCACCTGTTCTCTATATTGTGAGTTTGGATATTTTTTAGATTCTACATATTAGGGAAGTCCTATTGTGTTTGTCTTTCTTTGCATGAATTATTTAATTAGCATAATACCCTCAAAAGTTACCCATGTTGATACAAATGGCAAGTTTTTAAATTGAATAATATTCTAGTGTGTGTATATGTGTGTGTGTGTCTGTCTCTGTCTAACATAATTTTTTTTTATCTATTCAATCCATTCAATCTTCAGTGAACATATAGGTTGTTACTATGTCTTGACTACTTTAAGTAAATAATAACTGCAGTGAACATGGATATATCTATATTTTTCCATTCAAACCATTCAATCTTCAGTGAACATATATGTTGTTACATGTCTTGACTATTTTAAGTAAATAATACTGCAGTGAATGGATATATCTATATTTTTCTTCAGAAAAGGAATTGTAGGATAGATCTACTTTTAATTTTGAGGAAACCCTGACTCTTTTCCAAAATTGCTCTACTAATTTACTTTTCTACCAGAACTCTACAATTTTTCTTTTTTCTCTAGTTTTTTTCCCAAAATATTTCCTGTCTCTTTAGTAATAGCCTTTCTAAACAGAGGTGAGGTGATACCTCACTGTGGTTTTGATTTGTATTTCCCTGATGATGAATGATGTTGACCATATTTTCATGTTCCTCTTTATCATCTATATGATTGCTTTGAAAAAAAAATGTCTATTCAGAACATTTGGCTGTTTTTTAATAGATTTGTTGTTTTTTTTCTTCTTTGGCTATAGAGTTGTATAAGTTCTGTATATAATCTAGATATCAGCCTCTTACAAGATATATGGCTTTTGAATCTTTATCCGCTTTTGGTCAGTTGCCTTTTCATCTTGTTGATAGTTGACTTGGCTGTGCAGGTTTAGTTTGATATGTCATCTTGTTTATTTTCACTTTTGTTGCCTCTAATATAAGTTTAAGGAAATCATCACCAAAACTTTTGTCGAAGAGCTTTCCACCTATGCTTTCTTCGAGGAGTTGTATAGTTTCAGGTATTATAATCAAATTTAATTCATTTGGAATAATTTTTGTATATGATGTAAGATAGTGGTTTAGTTTCATCCTTTTGTATGTGACAAGACTGTTTTCCAAACACCACTTACTAAATATACTGTTCTTTTCCCACTGTATATACTTAACTCCTTTGTCATAAATTAATTGATCATATTTGCTTTAGTTTAATTCTGGAACACATATGTGTCAGTTTTTATGCCAATACCATCTGCTACAATGACTAAATGTTTATAATATAGCTTGAAGTCAAGAAGTATTATGCTGCCAGCTTTGTTTGTTCTTTCTCAAATGAATTAAATTTGACCTGAATAATAATACCTGAAACCACACAATTCCTTGAAGAAAACATAGGTGGTAAGCTCTTTGACAACAGTTTTGGTTACAATTTTCTTAAACTTACATTAGAGGCCTCCATGCTTTGATGCACTCAGAGTGCTCAGGTGATAGAACTTTCTGCACTTGTGCCAATTTCTGGATATGTTATAAAACCATTGTGTACCAGCCAATAACTACAATGTTTTATTTGTTTAAGGTATAAGCAGTTGAACTTTTACAACTATTAAAACAATCTTTTGCAGATAAGAAGCATGTAGGACATAAATACATGTACTCTCTTGATTTTAATTAATGAAGCACTGTAGGTTCCCTTCTCTAGTTATGTATTTTTCCTTTTCCTAAGGTGGGGAATGCTTGAAGAGGACTGTGGGGAAGACATTTAAGTTTCCTCCTTTGTCCATCTTTAATAAGACTAAATTGAACCTTACTCTATTTACCAATTATTTACCTGCCAATGAAAAGAAAATATTGCATATTATACCAATAACAAAGAAATGGGAGATAACTTACTTTTCAGTACTAATCCCCCCACTTAGAAGTATGCTGAGTAAACATAGGTTACACTACACCAAGAATAGTCTACACATGAATATAGACATTTGCCTCAGTGTTTATATTTTAAGTGACTGTGTGAAATAATCTTAACTAGGAAGTGATTTATTTCTATGACTTTTATGACTTTTGAAAGCACAAGATATCATAATGTGAAAACACATTTAATGTGCTATACAAATATGACATTATTATTATATGTAAACAACAGATGTTATTAATCTCAGTCTAAAATATTCTAGTATTTGAAGATCTTTTAGAACATACAGTTATTTAAGAAGAAAATAAAAGCTTGGAAAGTGAAAAAGTAGGCATTTTTAAAGCTTTCATCTTAATAGCATTTCTTAGAAGATGCACCATAAAAAGAATTTGTACCTGTTATACTTATAAAAATGTTCTCATTCACAATATAATCTTGTGGTGTTATTTACCAGATACTTAAAGATTTTAATCTGATCTATTATTAAAATGGATATTAAAAGGACCCTAAAAATAATATCCAGCAGATAGAAACAACTGAAGTATCTGTAATAAAAGTCACATAAACTTCTGCAGTAGAAATTTAGTATTTTATACACTTTTTACAGGTGGTAAATGCTCTATATAGCTTCTTTTCAAACTTCTTTTAAATCACAGCTCTCATACAATATCTTTTAGAACATATCATAATATTCTGTCCTATAAATACTTTCTGAATCATATTTTGTTGACCATACCATCATATTTATTTATCAAGCACATTCACAAAACTTACATTATGAAATAAATATTAATGGGATCTTATTGTCAAATTTTAATGAACTATGATCAAAGCATTCTAAAGGTGTCAGCATATTCCCACACAATGTTTGTCCATATAAAGTCATGAAGTCACAAAATCAAACCTTTCACAAGTAAAGGTGGCTTCCCTCAGGCTCTTTAACACCTGATTTCCTCCCAGAAGATTGGAAAAATCCCTGTCATTTCAGTGTGATGGTGAGTCTATCAGAAAATGTCATTTTAGTAAAACTGATGTGGGAACCAAATAATTAGGAAACAGTGCTAATTGTGAAATGGTCACTAGCCATGATTACTAGTACATACTTTTTTTAAAAAAAGATTTATTTATTCATACAGAACTGGGGTACAGGCCAGAGATGCGGAGGGTGAGAGGATTCACCAGGGACAGAGTGGGGAACAGAACATTGAGATCAATGAAGTTCACTGCTGAGGGGAGCAGCGGGCGGGTCAGGAGAGGTCTGCCACGCCATGTGGTCACCTCCGGGGCAGGAAGGGATCAAACTCATGCAGAAGTGGCTTAAGCTTCTTAGTGCTGTGCTTTAACCCACTGCGCCGCCAGGGAGGGCCTACTAGTATATACTTTAAAGGTATTACTATCATTTTCTCTATTTTGAGTCTCTTAATTTCATGAGGGAAAAAATAAAGGGAGGCAAAGCAAAAGGGTGACAGTGTTATGAGGAAAGGTGATGGGGAAAACAAAATTGCTTCTCCTTTACAATACTGGCAGTATTCTAAGTTGTTGTGCTGTTTGGCAGATAAGCCCTACTGGTTCTAGGAACAGCAATATACACAATTGAATGTAGAAGATAGTCCTTGCCCTAAGAGAGTTTGTAGTTTACATAAAACACTGAGGCCACAACAACAAAAAGTAGTAAATACGCTGAATTGTGGTTCAGTGGTATGTGTAGACTGTATACATAAGAGGAGAGAGAGGGAAGGAACTGTCATTGTGGATGAAGTTTAGTAACTCCTCTTAGTCCAGCTGGCAGTGAGGTCCCATGGATGGATACCCCATTCAGAAAAACCAAAGCCCCAGGAGAGCACACACACTACCTATAAGAGTGCACCAAATTTTGTTCCACTCTCCAGTCTATGGCAAATATTTCTTCCTGCTTCATAGAAGTTTCTCCCTGAGAGGAAATATGGAAATGCCACTTAAACTATCGTTTTATGTGTCCAGAGACATTTTGCTGCACTAATAGTATTTTAATATACCTACTCATCTTTGAGATCCTATCCAGTGCTTTTTTCACAACAGTTACAACAGTTTACATTATATAAAATGTAACTGGAGTGTGTTACTGCTTTTTTTTTTGTTTTTTTACTTTAATAGTTTGTTGGATAATTCCCTCTTTTTCATTTTTTGTTTGTTATGAGGCAACTTTTTTCTACTAATCTTCATCAGTTTTACTTTCCACAAATCTCCATTTTTCCTTTTAAAACCAACAAAATATAAATTATACAAGTGCTGAATAATCAAAATTTCACTTTCCTCCAAACTAGCCTTATTTTAGGTAAAAGCACAGCACAAAATAATAAATCCTACCTAGCTTAGAAATGCAATAATTTTGAGGTACTCAATCCAATTTTTCTGTAAGTCAAAAAATAGGGTAGCTTATCCCCCAATCAGTGAGTTAGTCAGCTTTTGCTTTTAGTGTCAAATCCAAAAACTCATCACAACAATTGATCTCAAGGAGCTTAATGTCTGTGTTTTCTAATTCTTTTTAAGACCTTTAGTTTTTTCTTTCACATCTTACCTATTACCTACTATGCACCAAATACACTGCTGGGCTCCAATTACAAATGTAACCAAATTACCTGGGTGCCTGCCTTCACTGAAATTACAGTGTACATTAAATCAGACGTGAAACAAATTTATACTTTAATAAATGTGTAATTACAAATTACTAAGTGCTTGTAAGAATAGAGCACATAAAAATAACAGTATTTATTAATGAAAGTTACATAACAAATATTCAGCATAGTATTACTTACATCAAACAATAAGCAACCAGATAGTAAGTAAAATGAAACAGCATTTGATGAGTTGTTATTCTCTTCCACATTCACCACTAAATGCTTTGCAAACATTTTATAATATGATCTTTATAACAACCCTAAATATTAAGTTTTTCTTTCTTTCCTTTTTTTTTTTTTTGCATTTTACAGATTTAGTACTATTAAATATCTTTTGTGCCTGTGTAAATATACACAACACAACAACAACAAATATGGCCAAACAACCAGAGTTAGCATATTTGGCTAAAAGTGTATTTGTACATTCAGTAAAATATTTTCCAAATATATACTAGTTGTTGGACACTGTTTAGATATTTTGGACATATCGGTGAATGAAACCAGCAAAAATCTTGTAAATAGAAACAGGATAATAAAAATTAAGTGTTTATGGCAATGTTAGAGTAAGAAGAGTATGATTTTTACAGTGAAACAAGATGTAGAATGGGTTAAGAGAATGAATGTACCTGGATAGGGTGTGCTTAGAATTTTATTGTAGACCCAATTGAGATGTCATTTAATTGATGTGATTTGGTGAAGGTGAGGGAGTTTCAAGAGACTGTCTGAAGGTAGTATCATAGGCAAAGAAAACAGCAAATTCAAGGACTTCAGTGTGGGATTTAGTGGGAAGAAGAAAGGACCGTGTGAGTGAAACCAAGTGATGAGGGCAGGAAGTTAAAAATAAATTTCAGAGCAGAAAATTCACAGCCTAAGAGATTTCCTTTATGTTTGAATAATATTTAGCTACTATAATGTGAAAATTAATTATGGAAAACCAAATAATGAGTTATAGGCAACTCATAATTTATAGCCTCTGTAAAGATTTTCTATGTATATGTGTAATATTTTCCAACCAACCAACTAGTCAGCCAGTCAAGCAAACAAACCAACCCCAAAGGAATTGATATGCTACATAATAGTTTAAAAGTTAATATAACCTATGCAATCTACCAAACTGACACATTTAGATTGTTCCACCTTTTTTTTTTTTTTTTTTTTTTTTGTCTTTTCAAGATCAATAACAGACTGGTAACTTCAAACTGGAAATTTATGTTCCTAGTTTTGAAGGTTGAAAGGCTGATATCAGGGTACCATTTTCTGGCTTTCAGTTGGGTACCTTCTCACAGTGTCTCACATGGCAGAGTGAACTCTTTGGTATTTCTTCTTATAGGGACATTAATGACATCATGAGGACCCTGCTCTTATGACCTCATCTAAACCTAATCACATGCCAAAAGTCGCATCTCCACGTTCCATCACAGTGGGGGTTTGGGTTTCAATAGGAATTTTAGGAGGGCATTCATTCAGTCCATAGTATCCTGTTATTGAGCACTGAGATCCTTATAGCACTTTTCTATGGCACGTTTAAATGCTATAATTGCTCTAGAGAAAAGTTAGCTAGAAAATAAATATGGAAAACATTTTTTTAAATAAGTCATCAATTATTATCAATGAGGACAGCAATCTACAATACAAGATACTTCAAAATAAGATACCAGAGGTACTAATTTTCTTAAATTACTTGAAATCAAATTTTAGAGCCAACTAAATTATATTTTTTCTTGAACACAGTTTTTAAAAAATGTATTTTCAGTGAAATCATGTGTTATATTTTGTTAATATAATATATATAACCTTTCTCAACTGATGCCAGCTGAAATAGGAAATTCTGATATATTTCCATGAAATTGTTTTTGTGGTTTTGATGTCATAAGTTATTCCTCTTACTCAAATGAGGAATGTGAGGTGTATCTAATCAATTAAATTTTAAAACGAGTCCATTGGACCCATATTATATACTTCCTAAACACTTGTTGATTTGTCATTTAGCACCCACAAGAGACATGGTCTTAAAAAGAAATGACACTGCTACAAATCATTGACAAAAGCTTTTAATGTATCTTGCAAGAAATATTGGCACAATAATCTGTAAAAGACATCATACAGCAGTTCCTCTATGCATAAATTCAACTGATTCAAGAAGTTCTTGGTGTTCTCATGCTGGTCAGACTTATCAATAGGAGGCTGACAGTAATATTACTGCTATTTACATATTAGTACCACACTGGTATGGATTTGCATAATGTATTGAGGCTCTATGCTCTAGAGAGTTGCATTGTAACATATTGGTGCTTAATGAACTCTGAAAAAATTGATTTTCCACAGAGTAAATTAAGGAATGCATTATAGCTGTTAAAGCAATCTTAAGGGAAATCCGAAGCTTCCACTGCAGCACCATGCTTAGTAAGTAATAAATTACATGTTATACTTATTTGCCTTAATTCATGCTAATTTTGTCCAATTAATGTATCACAGTAATTCAGAAGCCTGTCACAGGAGAGCTAATTATTTATTGGATTTTTGTGTTCAGCTCCCTAGGAGTCTACTAGCAAACAAACTTGCGACTGTCTTTCTCTTAAGTCCATAGTGACATTCTTATGTCTTACTGTGGAGAACTGAGATTTCTGCTTCTGTTTTAAGTTTTAAAATTGAATTATGGGGTACCTGAATCAGATTCTTATTTTTTGACTGGTGAGATAGTTTGACAACTTGTCACTCAGCACAAGACCTACTATCTTCCCTATCAAAGTATTTCTAGTTACTAGTCTGTATATTATAGAACTTTCATCAAGAAAAAAAAAAAGACATTTTTAATTTTTCTACATGGAAAGGCTTCTACTTATTATCTGTTTGTGCATATACCCCAGTGAATTGGACGAGAGATACAATGCTCTAGACAATACACAGATTAATCCCCATGTATTTTTAAAAATTCTTTTTATCCTTAAACACTTCAGTGCTTAAGAATACCTGAATAACTGTATTCTTCACCTTGCTCTGTACAGTCTTGATTCTCAACTTTAAAAAACGCCATGCAATTTCTTAAAGAGTTAGACTTGATTTTTGGAGAAAAATCAAGTCTAACTCTCAATGACGATATCAGTTTTGCAAAAATGGACTTTATTTTACTGTGGTACACCATTAATTTACAGTCCCTCCAATGAATTATTCATGAGAATAATCTGTGCAATTCATACCTATAAATAATGTGGCAGTTGCTAAATAATTTGCACACTGTGATAAGATGCAAGCCTCCTAGTCAAAGAAGCAGCACTTCACCAGCTGTGTGATGTTCACTATCTTCTGACACCTCAACAGACCCACAGGTTTGGAGACAGTTGTTTGAGAGGGTGAGAGCATTTGATCCTAGTTTGCTGCCTCCCCTGAGCATCAAGAGAGCACTTGTTTGCTGATTGTCATCTTCCAGTTAAATAACAAAGAGGTGATTGCTTTTAAAATCCAGTAATGCAGCTTGATGTTTAGCAAGATCTAACTTGATAAATGAATCACATTCTTTTTTACATCACAAGGTAGAAACAGAATTTACCTTCACAATCCCACTTTAACTTGATGGCATCTTTTTATTTACTAACCTGTTAACAAATGACAAGCTGAGAATCAGCAAACTTCTTCAAGCCATGTATAATTTTATAGCTTATTATTTGATTACTTTAAAGGAAGCAAGCACTTACTTTAGTGGACTATTTTCCCCTTTCTCAATTGTTGTTATATCACATTCAAAACTGGAAATTTTACTTTTTTTGCTCTCTTTTCCATATGGCATTAAAGTTTCAGACACTTTATCTTTCTTTCTTTCTTTTTTTTTTTAAATTAACATGTCTCTCCCTGGTTCCTTTTCTAATAGGACAGAGGTATTATAAACATGTTAGCTCTTAGGTAAATGAATTCAGCCACCACAGCTGAAGTCTTTGTTAACTTTGACAAAGTAGAATGATATACAAATATCTGTTATAGTATTAAATAGATGTCTACTAAGGAAAATGCAAATGTAGAGAAGATTCCAGTCCATTACTTTATATGTATTTCTATTCCTTCTAAGGTCTAAACACTTCCAACATACTGCTGAGTATTGACTTAAAAATCCAAGAGCCCTTTAAAATACAAAGTTCATTTATTTGGGATCAAAAAATTGTAATTCAGATAGAAACTCAAATAATGATCCCATATTTTTTTCTTTTCATTTTTTTAAAATTTATTTTTATATAATTCTGGATTTTGTGCACTTTTTCATCTCAGTTGTAATCCCCATGGGCTTCCCAGTTCACCTGTGTGCCATCACCATAGTCCCATGCACTCTTCCCACCCCAGTTTTGATTCCATTCCTTTTTCACCTCGTAACATGTCTCTGGTTTAAAGTGTTTCGTTGTTTTAGTTTTTCCTTTATTACTTTTGCTTCTCTCTCTCCCTCTCTTTTCCCCTTGTTCCCTCACACTCCTGCTATGAGTGAAACCATTCAGCATTTTTCTTTTTCTTTCTGGCTTATTTCACTGAGCATGATCCCTTCCAGCTCCATCCATGCTGCTGCAAAGTTTATCTTTTTTATTGCTGAATAATATTCCACTGTGTATATATGTACCACATCTTTTTAATCCAGTCATCTATTTTTGGGCCATTGGGTTGATTCCATGTCTTCCGTATTATAAATAAATAAGCAATAAACATGGGGTGCAACTGTCCTTTTGAGACAATGTTTTGTGTCCTTTGTGTAGATACCCAGGAGTGCGATTGCTGGGTCATATAGAAGCTCCATTTTTAGCCTTTTGAGAAACTGCCAAACAGCTTTCCATAGTGGTTGTATCAGTTTGCATTCCCACTAGCAGTGCAGAAGAGTTCCTTTTTCTTCACATCCTTGCCAACATTTGTTTTTGCTAGTTGTTTTAATATGTGCCTTTTTCACTGGTGTGATGGTATCTCATTGTGGTTTTAATTTGCATTTCCTTTATTACAAGTGATGTTGAACATTTTTTCATATGCCTGTTGGCCGACTGCATTTCCTCTTTGGAGAAGTGTCTTTTTAACTCTTCTGCCCATTTTTTGATAGAGTTGTTAACTTTATTTTTGTTGAGTTTAATCAGCTCTTTGTATTTCGTACCAATGTTTTATGGAAAGAAAAGGGTAAGTTAATGGTTAAAAAAAAGTGTTAAGTTTAAGCTATAGTTGTACATTTTGGTTACTGATTCTATTCTCTGATGAACACCTACTTTCATCAGACATTTAATCAGGATATCTTCTTAAGCAATTTTTTGCCTGATGGATTTCTGAAAAACACTGGCTTTGGCCCAGTCCAAAGACTTGACCCATTTCAAACAAGCATCCTTGTTTTTCTGTTTGTCCAGGCTCTATTTTGAAATGGTTCTACTTATACCAACTTTTCACTAAGCTTTGTACTATTTCATGTCTTTTTTTTTAACTATATAAACTTCTCTTTGGACTCAGTTTTTATATATATTGCTTTATATTAGTGTTGACAGGATTATGATGTTAAAATCCTGTTCCTGACCAACTGCTAAGGTAAATAATTAGAATACAATCTCATGCACCCTGTATGTTTTAGATTTGATTATCAATATCTTCCCCTATATTTCTAGAAGTCTTAGGGCATTAATAACTAGGCTGAATCAGATGTTGGGTCTGTGTTTTGCTTATCCTTGAATAAGGAAAACATGGCAAATATATTGGGAGTTTCTTACTGCTGGTCTCATAATTCAGATGACAGCATTTGTCCTGTGCTCTTCAGTTCCCTCTCTTTTAGTGATTTGGCTTTCCTTTGTTTGACTTGATTTAGTTAGGAGAGGGTTCCTCTGAGACCTGTCTGAGGTGGGAATGCAGTCTGTCATGGGTAGTATTTGCATCTAGATTCACATTGGGATGGAATACATTGGCCATGGGATGTTTCTGGGCTTGAACAAATTCACCTGTAAATGTGGCCAGTCCAAGGAAGTCATCATCAACTTCAGATGTGATCTATTGGTTTTCTCTTAGTTCAGTCTAGAAGAACAGGAATGGCAGGCCTTAGTGTCAACAGCAGAACTCCTTTTGTCTTGTTGAGTCAGGGTCAGGCCCAAGAAGGAATGACAAAAATCCCAAAGGGCATTTTACACCCTCGGCCCTCTTAAGTATGGAGAAAGAATCTTACGAGTTTTATTTGACAAATATAATTATGGCTCGTCCTCCCTTTGGTCAAGTTGTCCAAGGTACTGGTAATCATCTACTCTATTTTATAGTATTATAGGTAGGGTTCTAAGATGTAAAGACTTCTGTGCCCCCAAAGTCTAAGATAATGGCAGTATTTGCCCTTTGTCTTCTTCTAGTAAATGTTCTGGAATGTGATCAATGGGTATGAGTTCTGAGCACTGTGTCTTTATGAAGCTAGACAAGGTCAGGCATGTCCAAACTCAGCATCCTTCAGGAAGAATCCTAGACAACGGACAGTGGCCCTGTGCTGAAAATTTCTCTTTATCCCCCTCTCTCCTGTGTTTTATGATCCATACACACACCACAAATTTGAAAAGTACAGCTAACTTTATTTTTGAACTAAAAATAGCATGACCTGTAAAATGTATCTATTTTAAGCAAAATCATTTGGTTTTGATTCTTTTATGTAAACCTAAGCTTTTCATGCTCTAATATATTCTTGTATTTTTCCTTCTCATTAAATCTACTGTAACAAGATTTTTAAGGATATTTAAATCATTTTCAATTTCTCCCCACTATAAACATTACTCTGAATAACAACCCTAAAATTCAGATGTGTAAGGAATTTGACATGTATAAATCCTTTGCTCCACCACCAGTTCCATCCTTGAACAAAGGTAAACATCTGTGTTATTGAGAAGTGACTCAACTGAAGACCCTTAGAGTTAGGGTGGAGAACCTCTGAGTTGTACTTTACTAAAACTGATCTTAGGGATGTACAATACTTCTATTTAGGAGTTTCATCTTTTTCAATGAAAATAAAATTAATCCTCTTCTGTGTATAAGACTCCTGTCTAATATTTCTCACTTTATAGACTTTAAATTAGCCACTAAAATATCAGGCTCAGGAGGATGATACACCTTTTTTTTTTTTTCAATTGAAATAACATTGTATTACAAATTTATATAAGCTGCAGGTTTTCATCATTTATATTCAACATATGTGTATACTACATTAAGGAGATGTTTTTACATGTACATTCATGTGTAGCTATTTATCTTTTCTTTACAAAACCTTAGAAACATATAATGTTGGATGGTTGGAATAAACAAAAAGAGATAGGAGTGATTTTCATGCAACTTTTTACTACTAAGAAATGAATGACTGACTTGCTCTATTTCTTATGGTATAAAATATAGATGCTTTTAAGAGGCAGCTGGAGATTAGAATATTACCATTGTTTATTCCCCTAGGTTGGGAAAGCAGGTATTTAGATGACTCATTTTTATAGAATTAGGTAAAAACAAAAAAAATAAAACTAAGCAAACAAATTTAAGAAGTACTATTTAGTCCAGCAATAGCCTGTCGTGTTTGTTTTAGTTAAAATACTCACCGAGCAATATGAGGGCTATATACTATTCTTAGTCAATGAGCCGGCCAACGTCTGTGCGCTCATGGAACTTAACAATCTACTATAGGGAAATAGACAAAAGAAGGAAGTGACTGATGGATGAAGAGAGGCAGAAAATATCCACTAATGATGACTGGCACTGTGCTGAAAGTTAAAGAGATGTTGTAGAAAAGGTCCTCTCTTGGTTTCTTTTAAACTGTATAGTCACAGAAAACTCCGTGTAGAAGTGGAATTTTTAAGTGACATTTGAATGCCAGGAAGGAGTGTTAATCATTTATAGAATGTCTAGGCCAGAAAGACATTCTACATGAAGGAAAAAGCTAGCACAAAGGAGATTCTAAGATCAAAAGTAATTGAAGTAAAGTCTACACAAAGATTAGAATTATCCAGTGTCCCTATCAAATTAATAGTTTATATTCACTAATAAATGCTTAACAGCCTATAGAAGCATCATGCTCTTTAATAGCAAATAATGTGGCGACACAGCTCCAACGTAACCTGTTGGTGCTCAGTTTCCTCTTTGAGGATCCACATTCTTGGTTCTGTGTCTCAGTTTTATAAGGTCCTTGTCCAATTGCTAGTCTTTCTTACTCTCTTCTGGATAACTTGAGTCTCAACTTCCCTCCTTAGGTTCTGTCTTTGCATATTACTCCAAGCTGACTCCTCAAATGTTGTACTCAAGCAGACTCTTTACTTCCACTTCAGTCCAGAAAATGATTCTGTCACCCTTTTGACAGATACTTCAAAGCAGGTCACCCACATCTTCACCCCTCTGACATGTGCATCCTGCAATAAAGAGATTCAGATAAAGTAAGTTAAAATTTAAGGATTTTTTAAACTGAATATTAGGCTGCCCCATACATGATTCTTCTGATAATAAGGAATTTCTCTGTAGCAAGGAGTGGCTAGAAACAAGGTTAAGAAAATATAAACTGATATTTCACCAATTCCTTGATTTTAGTTGCACTGTTTATAAGACAATCTGACAATTAGACTCTGTGTCAAGTGACAAAAACATGCTACTAAATTGAGTGTTTTCTACTTCTGCTCTTAGGAAGTTCCTATTTTACTGGATATAAAATGATACTGGGGAAAAAAATTATCCATTTCCTTCACTCTACTTTCTGGACCTTTAGTGAATGGCTGAAGTAGATTTCCCTGGGCAGTAGGCCTGGTTTCTCAATCACAGTTGAAACATAAGTGGCATGTTACAATTATACTAATGACAAAATATAAATTATATTTTGATGATGAGCATAACCCACTTCTGAGCCCATGCTTTTAACATGTCAGGGTTACACCTCTCAGCTTATTTTTGTAAGTTTTATAAAAGGTGATTTATATTATGATGTTAATTGAATGTCCCAACATCAGGGCTAACTCTACATTCCAAATCATTCTTTTTACAATGCAATTGGCAACATGTTACAAATTGGCACAAGTCAGACAAAAGTGCTATTTATTTAAATTGCCTTCTCTGGTTTTGAAGGAGTGAACATAAAATTTGTATACTATATTTGCTAATGACTTCCAAAATATTTCTCAAGCACAGATCTTATTATTGATCTAGGGCCCTATCTATTAACCTATTTGCTTTAGCATATTCCTTTAGGAACATCACACTTAGTTTGTCTAAAAGAAAAGCCAATATTTCTCATTAAAGTACAAAAACGTACACAGACTTCTGCTCATAAGTCTCTACTTAGTTACTGAACACATCTCAAGGTCTTTACACTGCTGTTCTTTTTCTCTGCCAGGAATGCCCTTTCCCCAAATATCTTCATGGCTCACTAGCTCTCTTCCTTCCATTTCTTATCTCTTCTAATGGAATATATCCCTTCTAACCTATTTTAAAATGTACTCCACTAGCAGCATTCCTTAACCCCATGTGCTTCCCTTGCTTAATTTCTTGATATCCTTATGTTACCTGAGATGCTGTAATTTTTAAATTATTATTGTAAAGTAACACCTCTTAAATAAGCAATTATTTATTTTATTTAATACGATACACCCAGAAAATGGAATAGTTGTCTGGAATATAATAGTCACCAAATGTGTGTCTTTTTATCTTTATGTGTGTGTGTGTGTGTGTGTGTGTGTAGGTAGATAGATTTTGGTTTTTAAAAAAGATTTATTTATTTAAGCATACAGAACTGGGTTATAGGCCAGAGGTGCAGAGGTGATGAGAGGATTCACCAGAGAGAGAGTGGGGAGCAGAATAGGCAGACTGATGAAGTACACTGCCGAGGGGAGCAGGAGCCAAGACAGAAGAGGTCTGCTGTGCCATGTGGATCACCTTCCAGGCCAAGGATCGAACTCGTCCTGAAGTAGCTGCAACTAGCTTTGTAGTGCTGTGCTTTAACTCTTTGTGCCACCAGGGAGGGTCTACATATATCTATTTTGAGATAACTTTTTACAGCACTGTATGTGGTTGAGGGGTGCAGTTTCACACACCTTCAGATATATGTTAACCTGCTGTACTGACCACCAAAGCACCTGTAGCCTGTTGAGCCCCCTCTTCTCACTTTTCCCTCTAGTAGACTCAATTCTACATTCATATTTCTTGGGTTCATTTAAGTTTAATTTTGTCTGTTCATTTATTTCTTTGCATTACGTGTGTAAGTGAAAGGAGCTGTTACTTGTCTTTCTTCTTAAAGCTTAACTCATTTTACAGATCTCCTATTTTATATCCCTATTGTCACAAATGGCAGCATGGATGTTGCCTTTTATTACATCTGAGTAGTATTCCCTTACTCCACTAGTAATTTTTAGGAATTAGGTTGCTTCTTTTACTCGTCTGTTATAAATATCATTGCAGTGAACACAGGAGAACACAAATCACTATGTATCAGTGACCATATTCTTTAGATAGATACTAAAGAGCAGAAGACCTCAAAAAACTAAAGCAATCCTGACAGAAAGCAACGACAACTTCATATCAGACTAAAAAGCAGTTAATTAAGACTATGATATTGGAATAAAAACAGACATACAGATCAATGGAACAGAACTGAGTGCCCCCAAATTAATGACAGTTAATTGATGACAAAGAAATACAATGGACACAAAAGTGAAAGGAAAGTCTCTTCCACAAACCACACAGGGAAAACTGGACAGTCACATGCAAAAGAATAAAATTAGACCACTAGGTCATACCATATACACAGAGATTTCATTGAAATGAATAAAGGCCTTGGAGGTAGGACCTTAAGGCCTAGAATACATAGGAAAAGCAGTGTAAGTCTGTGTTCCCGCCAGCAGGGTATGACAGTTCTTTTTCTCCATATCTCACCCACAGTCATTGTTTCTGCTCTTTTTGATATAGGCCTTTCTCACAGTCATTGTGGGCTCGTGTATTTGACCTGCGAATCCCTGATGAGTGATTTGATCATTTGTGTGTGTGCTTGTTGGCCATCTGAGTGTCTTCTTTGGAATAGTAGCTGTCTAGTTACTCTGCCTAAGAAAAAAGGACTATCTAGCTCTTAGATTTTTACTGGGTTGTTTGTTTTCTTCTTGTTGAGTTGTATGAGTCCTGTATAGATCTTCCATATTAGCCCTTTGTCAAATGAATGATGTACAACTATTTTATCCCATTCAGAAAAGTGTTTTAACAGTAGTTTATTTTGCTGAACAGAAGTTTTTTTTATTTAATACAGTGTTTAATTTTGGTTTTGTTTTCTTTGCTATTTTAGTCAGTTAACTAAATATCACTGAAGTGAAAGCCATATAGTGATTTTCCTGTGTTTTCTTCTATGTATTTTATGACTAATATTGTCACACTCTAGGTTTTTAGACTTTGTTGGTGTTATCTAGGGACTAAATAATTGTCTTTTTTCTTCATTTCCATTCTTCCTCTCAAGAACCAGTATCACCTTAGCTTCTCCAGAGGGAGTTATATCATCTGTGCTCCTAATTCTTCTATCATATCTCTATGATAGTCCACTAATTATTCCGTCAGATGACTTTTATCATGGCCTTGTTAGGTATCAGATAGTTTAGTCATTATTAAAGAGAAAGGTTGAAAGAGAGAGGTTTCTGATGTAAAGAAATAGATGGTACCAAACACCAATAATATGAACCAATGGAAAGAAAATGTGTTTCCCAAAGTATTTTCTTTGAGACTCTAGTAGTTGTGAAGAGATGGCTTTAATGGTACTGCCGACACACATGGATCAAAAGCCCTGCTAGTGCACTAAAACTTCATGGGATGCTAGAGAAAGTGGGTGACAAATACATTGCTAGAATGGTACCAGATGCATCACTGAGCTTTGGATAATGCTCATCCAGTGATAATTAATGTTTGAATAAAATATAAAAAGAAAAATACATTTGAAGACACTGGAATATAAAATTAAGTAAAAGCCAGAAGGTAGCCTGTCCCTGAAATACCAAGTAAATCTTTTTTTTTTTTTTAAAGTGGTGCATTTATTTTTTTAAGATTAATTTGTATTTATGCATGCATTCAAGAACCTGAGGCTAGGCCAGAGGTACAGGGGAGAGAGGGTGAAAGGATTCACCAGACGCAGAGTAGGGAGCAGGACAGGAGGGTCTACTGAAATTCACTGCTGAGAAGAGCAGTGGGTATGACAGGAGAGGTCTGCTGTGCTTTGTGGATCAGTTCACTGGCCAGGGATCAAACTCAGGCCATAGCGGCTGAGTTGATAAGTTGATAGCACTAATACTTTAACCTCTGCTCTACCAAAGAGTCCCAATACCAGGTAAGTCTTAGTTAAACCAGACAAATTTTAAGACCCTCACCTTCTTCCTGAGGGCACTCACCAATGCACACTTCCTGTAAACAAAAATGTTTCAGTAAGCTTTGGTCTTACTTATAAATGGTAGAATATAAGGTTTAGGACTGATTGAACAATTAGAAAGCTGAAATATAATTCCTGGTGAGGAGAAAGCTGAAATATAAGCCCTGGAAAAAGTAAGCAAAGCTCAAAATTATGTGACCTCTAAACTATGCATTTGTTGCACAAGTCCCAGAAGATATGATGGAGAGTGCTAGCTGGAAAGGAAAGAACTTAGCATTATTTCATCTGCTTCCTGCTGAAGCAGAGACGGAGTCCACAGTTTGACTCGAGCCAAACTGACAGCTAGAAAAAAATAAACCTGAGTCAGAGAACTATACGAGGACAAAATTTTTACAGCACATTATACAAAATGCTCAGCACATTATCCCACTGCCTTAGGTCCTCGATATGTAGACAGTGGTATTTGGCAATGACATTATATAATGCATGGGGTATTTATGGACATTGAAGGGTGAGCATATACCAAATATTATGCCTGGCAAGTAGGCAATTTATGTTCTTCATTTGTAAAATGGAAATAATAACACCACCAATCTATAGTGGGTTAAATGGTGGCCTCCATATCCTAATCCTAAGGAATCTGTGAGTATTACATTAGGTAGGAAAGGGTTCTTAGCAGATGTAAAGGCTAAAGAACTTGAGATAAGATTATCCTGGAATATCCAGGTGAACCCTAAATTTTATAAGTTTCCTTATGAAAATGCACAGAGGAGACACAGATAGGAGAGGAGGCGGCAAAATGGCCATGGAGACAGAGATTGAAATGATATTGTACAAGTCACACCAGTAGCCACCAGAAGCTAGAAGAGCCTAAGAGTGGAGGCCCCCCAGTGAGCCCCCAGAACTAACATGTCTTTGCTGGATTTGGTGCTGCTATTCTCCAGAATTTGTGTGTGTGTGTGTGTGTGGGGGGTTACATGTCTGTTGATTTAGGCCTTGTTTATGGTAATTTGTGTCAGCAGAAACAAGTAACAAGGAAAGTAATATACTACCTCATTGGAGCCGCGTAAAGATTGAAGAAGTTTATTATACTAAGCTCTTAGTGTCAATATATAATACAATATATAAAGATCAGTAGTTGTTGTGGTAGCTGCAATTACCAGTCAAAATTCTAACTCATCTGTAAATCTTTAGTTGCATGGCCTTCGACTAGAAAAATATTACGAAATGAAAGAATGAAAGCCCCATGGTTAAAATTTCTTCCATCTAAACTTTAAGCTGATTTGTTTTGCTTCCATTTATCTACAATAATTCCTTTAGGAAATCTAAAGCTCTGTTGCTAATTTTAACTGTATTAGTTGTTAAGTGCTCTAGGCTTGCAGAACAAAGGGCACTGTAGCAATGTGAGAATGTATTGTTCTCTGCTTTATTCCAAAGGGATGTGCTAATGACAGAGTTTCAAACTAAACTCATAATTTCTAGGCTTATGTTGTTTTAGATTTCCAATGTAACCGGTCTTTTAAAGGTGTCATATTTTTTCCAAATTTGAATCTAGTTAAACACAGTAATATTTCAGAAGTATTCCACTTAAATCTTTACTCATATAGTCGTATCTGAATGATAATGCAGGAATATGGTCCCTTGAACTTCCTCTGTGTAATGGCAGCTGTGTAACATTAGGATTGTATTTTCCAGGATACATACTGAGCGTGACACCTCTCTTTAAATTTTTGTAAATAATTTGGGCTATCCTTCTACAAGTCATTTTACCCTAAAGCTCAGGACAGTGACTTACTTATCATTTTTGCTAAACATTCACTGAAAATAACACATTGGTTCATGTACTGTGGTGTAGATGTGCCTAGAGGAAAACACAGCAGCATCTACTCTCAATCCCAGGTGTGAAGCTATGTTCTTCTTTCCTTCAAAATGCTCATATCTGGGGAAGGAAGCTAAGGGGAGATAGAGAGCAAATCGTATGCTATCCAAATTCCCAATGTCTGGGATTTTGGTAAAAGAGAAAGTCAACTAGGGCGTTCCTCTGTTTCCTTATTAGAAAGGGACCACACAGAATGAGCATCACTAACAAAATACAACTGTTAAAACAAGATTTTGGCAGGAAAGAGAGGTGTGAGCAGGAAGGTGAGAAGGGCATAGTTGGAAGTATTCCACCTCATTTTCCCAGGGAATATTTGGTAAGCCAATGACATAAATCAAGAAAATGCTTAAAAGCATTCATTACATTGGAAGATCATGTATTTAACTCATATATATGTGTATATATATATACATGTGTATATATGAAGTCTGCCTGATGCTCTATGAAAGAACAGTGAATGTGTAGCAAGTGTGCTTAAATTAATAAGAAATTAGATAATGTGTTTACTTTTTTTTCCTAAAAAAGGGGTAGGGGAAAGCCACTAGTGAGTAATGTATTTTAAAATGATTTGAGTAAGTAAAATTCCAGAATGTGATTGTTCTTCCTTGAGTGATTTAAAACCAATGCTAGGAAAATATTATTTCTAAATACTTTACTAAATTTTATTGAAAACAAAGCTTTTTTTTTCTTTAAAAAGTATACCATTAAAAAAAAAGTATACCATTTGTCCAAGTGTAAAATTTTCCACATTTTTATATAAGGGCTGGGTACTCAATGAGCATCTAAAATAGCTTGAAAATAATTTATTTCTTATCGGTATATTTTAGGTATTTGTTTCCTATTCATACTTTATACAGAGTTCAGAGAAAGTAATGGTGGTGTATACCTATGTAACGTGGACAAAATCTTCCTTCTAAAGTGAATGAGAACTTCTAAAATATCAGACTTCAGACAAAAGTCGTGTCTATTAGAAAAGGTAAACATTAGCTTTGGAAGAATCAATGGAATGTTTCTTAACAGGTTTGGCAAGATGAGTGGAAAGTATTTCTCATACTTATTTTTTTTTCCTGAACAAGGGATAATTTGTGAAGGGATAAATTATTGTAGGAAAAACAAGTTGGATAGATTGTAAGCAACAGTTTAATGAGTAAATCATCCACAATTTCCCAGAAACTGTTAGGCATTGAGAGGACTCGTCACTAAATATATGGTAGTGATTACCTTGAAAACCTCATTCAGCTCAGTAACATACACTTCATTATCCCTAATGTTATTTTTCTGAGTATTTTTGCATGTGTACAAAATTTACTCAGAGCCTGAAACTGTAATTTTCCTTTTTAAAATACATGAATTATCAGTATGTTTGGTTTTTGCTAATACTGACAGGTAGCTATAGTTCATATGAACACATTTTTATGATAGAAATTTCCAATCATTGCATGAATTGATAGTAGGAACTTGAAACATTTATCATATGCCTGACATTAGGCTACAGAGGAATATTGAGAAATATTATATGGCTACTATTCTCAAGAAGCTTACCCATTTCATTGAAGAAATCAAAGATAACACCCAAGAAATAAGTATGTGTCACTTATAGGTGCCATATGATTTCACCAAAGGGTGAACAGTTAAAGATGGCCCTTATGATAATATAGGTATAGGATTTAACTACATTGGTGATTTTTATGGGGGGAAGATTATCAGCTCCTTTGAAGTGGAGAGGATGGATATTGTTTGAAAATTCATATTCAATATTATACCAATTTTATATTTTTAAAAGTTCATATTAAGATTTTTAATTTCATAATGCAAATCAAGGAGAAGAAAGCATTACAATTATCTAATTAGTGAGATCAGCTAAAGCTCTGATTTGTAAAAAGGTCAGGGGGTGGGGGCATGACAGAATCTCTGGGGTAACAAATTTTGGTTTACCATATTTGAAAAATATTGGGGTAGGGAGCAAAGTAGGTGAAGATGAGGTAGGATGGGGACAAAGGGAAAAAAGACCTTAAAATACATGGGATAAGGTAAAGATACAGAGCTTATGGAGATGTGGGGATAGGGAATTCACTGAGAGATAAAAGCAGACTTGATTTAATGGATAAGAAAACACCATCTTTGATACATAAGTGTACAAATTTAAGATAAGTAGAGTTTGGGGAAAATAGTCTATCTGATACTGACATATAGGAGAAAGAAAAAGAAAAATCAAAGTAGATTAGTAGAAATATATTGGAAAGTTTAGCTAAGGTGAGCCAGGGCTAGGTATAAAGTGAGGTTAGTAAATTTTCTTCTGTCAGAAAAGAAGAGGAAATGCTCAAGTCTAGAAAACTAAGAAGCTTCACTGTCACCATGTCTCCCTTCCTACTGTGTATAAGGAGTGTGCTTGCACTGTTAGAATGGTGATTAGTTAGAAAACATAGTCCATAGTTTAGAATGGGAACCAATTTCAAGTTCTCACTATATTTTGTACCATGGAGAATTTTTCCTTCTGGGTTTGCATTCTCCTTATTTTACCTTGTTTAAAATAGTTTTAAATTATAGAAACAATGTTCCTTTTCTCCTTCTAGTTATGTATATGGCGATAAACTAAAATAGATGATAATCAAATAGAGTATTTTTGCACATAGGTTTATGGAATGCAGGTAAATGTAGTTTCACTTTCCATTAATGTACCTTATCCAATATATGGCCTTACTTGGCTGGTGGTTAAGTGAGAATTATACTTAGAAATCTCAAGTCAAATGAATTGTTCATTCCCACTCGTGGGTTCCCCTTTTTCCTGTGTAATTCTGAAAGTTGTCCAAAAATCTGTATTACTTGGCATCTACAGAAGTTACCAATTATGAGTCCAAAATCAGCTACTTGAAGACAGCATTAAATGAAGTGAGAGTTTGCATGCCTGACCAACTTATAGATTGAGTAGCTGCACCCTATGGAGTTGGCATGAGAACTAGGTAGAAAAACTTAAAAATACATGGTTTCACTCTCACTCTGTTTCTCATAGTACCCTTGATCAAAGTTAGATCTGTTGTCCCAAGTTATTTTTACCTTGGCCTGGGTGAGGCAGCTGTATGTGCCAGCTGTATGATTGTTTCCACAGTACTGTGACATTTATTTAAAAAAAAAAATAATCTGGGCCACCCCAAGGATTCTGTATTGTCATTGTCATTTTTAGTAGTGTCAAAAAAGTCACTGCCAGTTTTAACAAAGAAGGCATGTCTATGAATATAATCATCATTGCTGTCCAAGTCACCAGAGAGTTGGACAAAGATTTGGACAGAAAGTTGGGAAGAGTTCCAAGTAAATTATTTAGTACTTGCTGTACCTTTGTGTTCGACATGAGTAACATGAGTAAAGTGGTGTAATGCTATAGGAAGAAGCAATTAATGAGAAAACAAGTTTTCAGCTAAATGATTTCACTGAATTAAAATATAATTTCAACCTGGCCTGATATTTTTATGAAAGCAGTGAAGAATTGGACAATAGCAGATTAAGAATAGGAGGAGCAAAGAAAATGGTGAGCGGTGGGGTGATAATATCTGCTCAAGTCTTCAATAATTTAGTTTCTAACTCTGCAAATTAAGACAAACCAGAAAAAGAAACATTAGCCTTGTAAGCCTAATGGCCCCTAGAATAAATTGCTAGAATGAACAACCTGTAACAACTAACAGCTCATATGTAACTCATTGGATTGGGAGTAGAGTGGCAAGGGTTTAAATTGAACATGTTATTCCCAAGGACTTAATTAAAATAATAAAGAATAATGGCCAGGCCTCAACAGCTAAAGGAAGGGGAAGTTGTAATCCTTTGGGCAAAACCACAATATCCGTATTTGAAAAGACACCAGAGAGGAAGTAAATAGAGGCCAGTTTATATGTGTAGGGATTGAGCTACCTTTCTGTAGGTTACATCCTCAATAGAGTCTCACTTATAGTGAGAATCAGAACTTCATTACTTTTTATTGTCAAATAGTATTGTGTTCTGTATTTCATCCATCCATTAGTTGATAGGCATTTGAGTTATCTCTACTTTGGGTATAACACTGTTGCTATGAAAATTTGTGACAATTGTAATTTCTCTTTAAATACAGAGAATTATTGGGTCATATGGCAACTCTGTTTAACCTTTTGAGGAAATGCCACCGTTTTTAAAAGTGAGGCATAATTTTCCTTTTTTCAGTGTTTATGAGTTCCAAACTATCCACATCCTTATCAATATTTTTCTTTTTTTTAATTGTAGTCATTCTAGTTCACATGTGTGGTATATGATTTTTTAATTTCTAATTCCCTGGTGGCTGTTAAATATCTTTTCATGTGCCTTTAGAAGTTATATACATCTTTTTCTGTTGCTGCAATTTCTATTCATATCATTTGCCCATATTTTAATTACTTGTTTTCTTTTCTGTGGTTTTAACAAAATATCATTCTTTCCTATCTTCTTATCCCTGTCTCTCCCCTACCCTCTTAACCGAAGAGCCTTCACTATGTTTATTAATGTCCACAAGATTTTCTAAATATTTTACTTTAGAAAATCATTTGCCATATGAATGTTCATGACTTGTTTTTGTTACTCTAGCTTGGCTTACTACACTTCATTTGTTCAAACTCACTCCAACTTGTTGAAAGTGACTGTATTGCATCTTTTCTTGTGGCTGAATAATATTCCATAGTGGGGATATGCCATATTTCCTTGAACCAATTATTTATTGATGGACATTTAGACTGCTTCCATGTCCTAATACTGTAAATACCACTGCTGTGAACCCTGCGAAACATAGTGGATTATTGTAGATGTATGTCAAAGAGCAGGATTGCTGAGTTGTGTAGTTCCATTTTTTAAAGTAAATTCAGACTGTTTTCCATAGTGGTTGTATCAGTTCACATTCCCACTAATAGGGTTCCTCTTGTATGTATTCTTTCAGGAATTGTCTTTTAAATACATGCCATTTTAGTGGGTGTGAAATAGTCTTTGTAGTTTTAACCTAAATCTCACTTATAAATTCTAGAAACAATTCCCTTATTAGAGCTCTTTGTAGGTTTTTTTTTCTCTTTCATTCTATTGTATCTTTTCTCACTTTTTTGGTGGTATCCTGTAAATCACAAAAGGTTTTTACTTTTTGTCACTTTATATTTTTATTTTTGCAGCTTGTGCTTTTATTATCTCATTTAAGTTAAATATTGTCTAACCCAAGGTAATAAATATTTGTGCATATTTTTTCGTAAGAGTTTAAAGTCTTACCTTTTATATATAGGCCTTCAATCCATGTTTTTTACATATGATGTCCTAGATGGCTCCAACTTTGTTCTTTTGCATGTAGATACCCAGATTTCCCACCATCACTTGTTGAAAAGTTTTTGTTTTTGTTTTTCCTTCAGCAAATTGTCTTGGCATCAGTTAACTTTAATCTGAATTTTCTGCTCATTTTTTTTTCCCTCACCATATTATGTTTTTGACCTTCACTTTAAAAGCCTATATTTTTCAATATGAAATTTGACACTTGAACATTTTTGGGTAATTGACACTTGAACATTTTTGGGTAAATTGCTCTCCTCCCAAAAGGTCTGGTCATTTTAGTTACTGACTGGCAGTGTTTACTCTCCCAAACTCCCCTATGTGCCCACAGAAAACAACACAATCTTGCTATGATGCAACATCTAAGTTACAATGTTCTGTCTCTTGATCTCTCTCTGCCCCACAGTTAAAAATCAGAAATCCAAGTTTTAAAAAAAATTACATCTATAAACATTCTTACAGGTTTATCTTTAACTTCAGCCTCTCTTCAACATAAATTTCTAATCCCTGCTGGGCCTCTCTAAATGAATATTCCATCACTACTACAGAAACAAATATTAAAAAATCATATTACCTATAAAATTTGTTTCAACCCCAATGTTCTCTTTTTCCAGGTTAGGGAAGCATGTCAGTAGGACTGAAATTTCCGTTATTTTTTAAATTCTTTGCTATATTGTCTTTTGGCATAATTAATTTTTATGTTTGACAAGTAGAAAAGTCATCATTATCTTCTTGGGGATTTAAATCTTAAAGCACGTATATGTTTGCTAGGGATACTGTAACAAATACCATGAATTAATTTTCTTAACAAAAATTTATTGTGTGAGAGTTTGGAAAACTAGTAGTATAATCAGCTAATGGCAGGGTCCATTCCTTCTGAAGGCTGTGAAGAAGGATTTCATGTCTCTCTAATTTTTAGTGATTTCCCCTCAATATTTTGTATCCTTCATCTCATTAGTGCAGTGTTACCTCTAATTTTATCTTACCATGTTGTTCTTTCTCTGTGTGTGTCTGTCTCTAAACCCCACATTTATTAAGAACAACAGACATTAAATAAGGGGTCATCCCTACTCAATTAAATATACTTGAAGGATCCTATTTCTAAACTAGGTCATATTCTGATGTTTTGAGGGTTAGGACTTCAACATATGAATTTGGGGGTAATTCAAACCATAGCAATACCTAGAAGATGAAAAGAGGTTAGAGGAGTCCATATAGATAATCTCTACTTTACTGCTATTGAAATCTCCAGAGCTCATCTGATTACTACATTTTCCAAAACTGTTGTTTTCATAGATCATGGTTTCCTGGGAAACACACTCAGAGGCTGAGATCAGCATCTGGGAAGTCTATAGATGGATTGCAAAGGTTTCCCCTGTCTAGGTATTTAAAGGACTCACACACTCCACAGAGCATCTTCCTGTAAGGCTTTTACTTAAAAGCAAAAGATGCAGTGTTATAAGAAAAAAGAGATTACAGAAAAGCAGTAGGTTAAGAAAGACATCCAGATGCTCCCAGGTCCCCTGTACACATAGAAACTGTGCTTTGTATCTGAATTGAACAAAGATATGTGTGAGAAATTTTGTCTTTGGGAGACCTCAAAGCAGAAACTCCTAGTAAGATTTTATGCTCCTCTGGTCATATAATACAACCAGGAATTTAACCAGTTAAGCCATTTGAAAATCATCAGCAAAAAATAGACTGACTCTGAGTGTTGTCAGAAAAGATTAAGGTTTTTAACATTGCATGCTAAATCCCACTGCCTATTTTCCTTGACCAAGACTCAAAGTCAGTTACCCAAGTATCACTCAAGGCAAAAGTAAAATTTACACAGTAAAATTGTAAATCAATATATCCTCAACAGAATTATATTTGGAGTCAGTACCTACCTGTAAGGGAGTAAAATGAAGCAGATTGACAAGAAAGAGGAAATGAACTGCGAAGTCATAGCAAGAGTCCTTTCCAATCCTGAAGAGATCTCTTTTGCTAGAGCTGTCACAAACTGAGGCCAGAAGGTGAAAATGTATTCTCACACCAAGTTGTTGTTGGATGAAAATTATATTTGACTAAACAGTAGCTGTAATTAAAGTCATATTCATAGGAAATCTTTCTTCAGCCAAGTCCAGTTTCTAGAGAGGGAATAAGTTGAGAGCTTCAGTTTACAACTCATGAAAAGTTTGTGATAAGAACCTTGGTCCCAAAAAAGTCAGAGGACAGTACATTTCAGTGATATAGCTCATGCTCATCCTTTCATTCTGCATACTATTCCAGTGTTCTTCCAGCAAATTCACTTTTCATTTATATTTTCAGAGTTAATTTGTATTGTTCATCCGTGTAGTTTAACTGATACAGTGCTTCTATAGAAGTACTTCCCAATTCCTTTCACTTGTCTTCATTTCTACTCTCTGTGTCTTATCATGAATACTATTTCCAATATCTTGTAGTTAATACTGCCATAAGTGAATCTATTATTTATCTCTATACCTAAAATTATGTCTGCCAGTCTTGTGGACATAGAAGGTCATTACTAAATCTTGGTAATCTACTGAACAGAACGATTTTCCTCTCACAGTTACTTTGATTTGTTGGAGCATGAGAGAGTCAGTAATATGTGATATGGACTTAGTAAAAACTTATGATTATGAATTAAAGAAGTAAATACTTAAGGAGTCTTACAAATAAATGTTGTAAGCATCTCAAAGACCCCCAGAAGCATGAAAGTATATGCTAGTGAATACTAGTAAACCAGTCAATATTATGGATTCTAGATGAGTCATAGAGCACAAGAATAAGAGAAACCAGGACGCAAATTGCTCAGCTAGGTGACCAGTCAAAGAGGATGGAACTCAACCTATGGGCTAGTATTTACATACAAAGTTCTAATGTCTGTTCAGAGGATTGTTGTGTGTAATGCAAGATAGCAACCTTTTAGAATGAATTTCCCAAATTAACACACTGGATATAGACAGTAATTGAACCAAATTTGAGAGTCATGGTTAAGGCAAAAACACAGTGTTAATGGCTTAAGCCAGTATGGTGGAAATAGAACTGAAATTTGGAAGCAATATGAACACCCAGTCACTGAAACTGACAGAACTGGATACAAAGAGGGTCAGTGAGGAAAATGTGGGAAAAATGCAAAGCTATTGCAAAATACTTTTGATTTTGTCTATTACCACAGAGTTCTATTACTTTTAGCATTTTTCCTTAACAAATGTTTGAGTTTATAAAATATTGTGTGGTCATCCTACTAATCTTCTCATTTGGGGAATGACAAAGTCAATTGACAAGGAGTCTTAATTTTATCTGTCCCACCTAGAGTTAATTTGGGGGCTATATAAAATAAATGAAAAGCAAAGGGAAGATAAACCAACAGAGAGATGCATGGATTATAGCTAAATGAGGTAAAAAGAAAAAATTGATCTAATACCACCTACCTAGGCAGAGAATCAAATGTACTGTTATATCTAAATATAACTTGCCTGTTTGCTTTTCTTGAGCATCAGTACTAATGTCTTAATGCTTCCTACTTTTTTTGTATTTTCATTTTGGCAAGGGATTTTTTTCCCAAAACAAATCATTGATTTGGAATGGACTGATTTAATGGAGGCAATTTCTATTATGATGAAAAAGGTGTTGATTTATTCAGTTAATTTAACGGAAAATGATTGTGCCACTATGATTCAAAGAAAATATTAAATTGTGTGTTATTGAATTTCTACCAAAACAAAATGATATAAACCTAGTAAAATTATACATCTTACTGATTTGCTTAATTCAGGTGAATTCTATAGCTAAATTTGACTTCCCCACCCCAGGGAAGCCCAACTCTTGAGAGACTAAATGTCTTAAATCCTTAGGCCAAGTTAGGGTCTTTAATTGAAAAATAATTTTGTTCTTTCTTTCTTGTTTTAACGGGTAAAAAAAAATTAAAAACCACTGTATTTTTTCTCTTCTGATCCTGAGAGATTTCCTCATTCAAGACATAATGGAAGTTTTCAAACGTAAAACCTTAAAACAGGAACAAATCAAGACTAAATAGGTTTCTTCACGATACTTTTTGGAGAACAGTTTCCATAAAGCTCTCAGAGGGCTCAAAGTAGGACAATGTAGTGGGAAACCAGCCTGGAAATAAGGGCAAGGTAAAAGGGGGGTGGGAAAAATGTAGGCCCAGCAAATAACTGCCTAAGAACACAGTCACCCCTATTGAAAACCTTATAATCACAGTGGTCAGCCCTCATTGTTAGAATTTATCAGTTGAAATATAAATAAATGTCTAAATATTTTTTTTTCCTAACGTGTGGATTCTTGTGTTTAGTGAGTTTTAAGGCAGTCTAGTAATGATTAAGAATAGAAGCTGGAAAATCCATCTTTCTGGACTGAGTGCTCTATTGGGTCTATAAGGTATGTATCTCAGGAACATTATAAAACCTTTTATTCTCAATTTCATTACCTGTAACATGTCCTAGAGTTGTGAGATTATGCCCAATTAATGCTGGCTACTACAATACTTACGATTATTTCTCTAATGCTTTTTTTTTTTTTTTTAAATTCTGTCAACCAAAGCCAAAAAGAATTTTAATAACCCTCATCCAGGAAGGATTATGGGTAAGGAAGGATTCTCACTGACTGAAACTGTTTTATTCATTCAAGTTTCTCTGTACAGTCACCTCCAAACTTTCTTTTCAACTCACTCTGTTTCAATGATGATTGACGTTTTCCATATGTGGACAATGAATTTACTTTAGAAGATGGGTGCTAGCCCTCCCTGGTGGTGCAACAGGTTAAAGCGGCAGCACTGCAAGCCAGCCCCAGAAGTGATCCACATGCATGGCAGACCTCTCCCGTTGCTCCCCACCACAGTATACTTTGTCAGTTGGCCTGTTCTGCTTCCCACTCTCTCTGGTGAATCCTGTCAACCACCTCTGGCCTATACCCCAGTTCTGTATGCATATATAAATATAATCTTTAAAAAAAAAAAAAAAAGATCGGTACTGCCTTCTCCTAATGTGACTTTAGAATTCGAAGTACATTCTTCATCATGTTACAACAGATAACATAATCAAAGCTACCTCTAACATATAGAACAATTATAGTAAATTATAAAATGTCTACATTTTGGCCCTCCCTGTTGGCGCAGTGGGTTAAAGCACAGCACTGAGAGTCTAGGGCCGCTTCCGCATGAGTTCGATTCCCGCCTGTCCCGGAGGTGACCACATGGCGTGGCAGACCTCTCCTGACCCGCCCACTGCTCTCCTCAGCAGTGTACTTCGTTGATCTGGCTGTTCTGCTCCCCACTCTGTCTCTGGTGAAGCCTCTCACTGCCCCTGAGCCTCTGGCCTGTACCCCAGTTCTGTATGCACAAATAAATAAATCTTAAAAAAAAAGTCTACATTTTATAGTAAATCTTAGCCCTTTTGTACATTTTGCTAAGTAGTTTAGGAAGCCTTACACTCCCATTATTTGGAGTATTGCAGTTCAGCAAGTGACAGAATGACCCTGACAATGAGTTAAGGCCATATTATAAGTCACTTTCCCTTTGTCCCCTGTGTCCTAGTGCATGTGAAGATATCAATTCTTATATTTATCCAGAAGAAGAATTATTTTACAAAGGAAAGGAGTTTTTGTAGCTTCCTTAGCTTATTAAATTTGTTTTCCTCATGAGAACAAAATGGGTAAAATGTTGCCTGTAGTTGGTAATTGTAATAAAAATTAAATAGAATAATGGACTTATATAGCACAGTGCCTAGCATATGGCAACCACTAAGTTGATGATGTGTATCAACCCTGGAATCATTAGCCCTACTAATGTTTCAGGCCATACTTATGTAAAATTCATAAAATTTATAAGCAAATTAGTCAAGGAGTTAGAAAAATAAATTGTAAAAATTAGTTATTTGTAGTACCCTGATTTTAATCTTTTAGGACATACCAAAGTCCTTGACAGAATTTCAGAATTCCTTATTTAATTATCATTATTAAAAATACTTTTGAATCTTTCATTAGGAAATTCCCTTTATAACAATGTCCTCTCATCTATACTATTCAAACTTTGTTGATATTCCTACTATTTCTAGT
This sequence comes from Condylura cristata, assembly GCF_000260355.1. Taxonomy (NCBI): domain Eukaryota; kingdom Metazoa; phylum Chordata; class Mammalia; order Eulipotyphla; family Talpidae; genus Condylura; species Condylura cristata. Next base: position 50,245,174 of record NW_004567106.1, on the reverse strand, counting down.
ATTAATTATAGATATTACATATTTTCAAATAGTATAAATTTTCATTAAATAGTATAAATTTTCATTAAATAGTAATAAAGGTGTCACACCTAGTTTTAAACCTAGACTCATAATCTAACCAGTCCACCCTTTAATTGTTACTGATACTTATTACAATTTCCAGCTTCCTATCAATGCTGTGGCTGTCCCTGGGTGAAAAACCAATGTCTCCACTTGAAGCTAAGATCTATAAATCAACAAAGCTTAAAATAGGAGGAAAGGAAACAAAATATTTTGTAAGTGTGTTGTTAAGTTTAATAAGGAGAGGTTTCGGTTCCACTTCTATCCCTTTATTCCTAGGTTAACATATCGTGGCTTAGAGAGAACAAGTCTATTGGTTTCCTTTTCTGGGTGTATATTGTACCCTGTAAGATCCATCCTCCAAAATGTCAGGTTTCTTTCACCCCTTTAGTGCTATAATTTAATCTCCAAGAGACCATTCTACTATACTGATTTTAGGCTATGGTAGTTCTAGTGAATTCCATAGACATGAGTCACTGCCACATTTATTTTGCTATAAAATGAGTTCCTTGGCCAAGAATAAAGTTGCTTGTAACATGGTAATGAATGAAGCATTCCTAAGTCCATGGATAATGGTACTTACAGAAGCTTTATGGGCAGGGGGAAAATCTATATTCAAAATAATTGTGTATTCTAGTAAGGACAAATTTCTGCTTCAGTCAAGATGGAAGGAGTACATTGTAATCAACCTACAGTCAGACGCCTGGCCCTTTCTTATGGGAGCATTAAGCCCTGCCTCTGAAAAGTTCAACTCTGAGCCAAAATCTTATATGTGATCTTTAAGACCCAACCACAGATACTTACAAAGGTTCTGCCTGGCAGATTACACAGGAATAAAGAGACTTAATCACAACCAGTACAGTACAATTTTATGGAGTCTGTTGTTTTGAAGGACTTCAGCCTCCAGGGACATCTCTGCTTCTATGCACATCTTTGTTCCTATGGGCTACCATTGGGAGGCCTCCTTTTTGGGAGGTGTCTTAGTTCAGGCAGTTTCCTTTACTTGTTTCACACTTTTATACTTTCAGCCATCCTTCCTCCACACACTCACTGCCAACTCCATGGGTCCATAAAAAGGCAGGAACTTTTGTACAATTAAATCGTGGATCTGGTTTTCAATAAGGTTGATCCTGTAACTATATGAAACAAAGCTTCTTTAAAGGCCACTACAGGAGTTCTCAGATTGTCTGACCTAAGCTGGACTGGGAATTCAGAGCTATGAGCTCATCTCTTTCTTTCTGTAAGTTCTCCATTGCGGCTGCAAGCAGCCTTCCCATTCATTTCCCTCTGTCCTAGAGCCAACATAAGTTTCCTAATAGTCAACTGTAGCAGTCTCTTGTTTTCTGCAAGTACTTCCTCAGTAAGTATTCTGTTGCCATCAGTAATAGGCTGTATTGGGTTTATCCAGTTTCCATGATAGTCCCATGTTAAATTGGTAAGTAGCTCAGCACAGAATTAAAAAGCCCAAGGGCAAAGTATTAACTCAAATTGAGAGAATGTCATATAGGAAAAGCAGTCAAGCAGGCACTAGATGACTGAAACAGCAGACAGAACACTACAGCAACATGAGTTAATAACAGCAGGAAACAGCAAACACCTCTCAGCTATGAGAGCGGAAGAGAGTTGTTGATGTTTGAACCTGCAGAGGTTGGACCCTGTCATCTGAGAAGATGGCATTCCCATTTGGTCGGAGAGGAAATCCTACTAGAGATAGAATTCACCTCTGAGGAAGCTTTGCAGCAGAATGGCTGATGCCAGTGTGGAAATAAGATGGTGACTGGAAACAGATACATTTTGAAGTGATGAGATGTTTCTGAGGAACAACATAAACAGGAAGAGCAGCGCCTTCTCTCTGCTCCCACTTCCCATTCTCCCCCTAGAACCTCTCTCTGCTATTATCAGTCAGTGAGAGACCCAGAGAAGAACAGTTTGTAGATTCCACCCCCACTCAGAAAGACAATTAAGAATGTTGGGTTTGAAACTGAATGACAGACTTCTTGGGGGTAAAATTCCTCACAGTTCTCTAGCCCATACTTTTGATTGAAATAAGTCTCTGTAATTTCAATGATACATGTTTGCATGTAATTGAAAAAATAAATTATTCTGATACCTTGCTACTAAAATACAATTTTATTATGCATAAAAATCTTAGGTTGTGATTGTTTTTTTGCTAAACTCTCCTTAGGTTTTGTTCCATAATATTCAGGAATTTAATTTTGCTGAGAGGTTGGGTGCCAATGTTTTTTTTTTTTTCTCTTTATAGGTAATCTATTTTTTGTTTCTTGAATTGTGATTGCATTGTTTTTACTCTACTGATCAAAACATTAGTTAGAATATGTGGCCTAAGTGACTGCATCCACCTAGTCTGGGATTCAGTACCCTCTTTAATCTGTGTTACAGTTTCTTTCTTGCTTGGAAATTTGTCCTCATTTTTTAAAAATTATTGCATAGTTTTCACTTTTTCTTCTTCAGGCAAAATAATTCTTTATGTTGGCTTTTCAGTATATCTCTTAGATATCTAGAATTGTATTTTTTTTTAAAGATTTATTTATTATTTATTCGTACAGAACTGGGGTACAGGCCAGAGATGCGGAGGGTGAGAGGATTCACCAGAGACAGAGTGGGGAGCAGAACAGGCAGATCGAGGAAGTACACTGCTGAGGGGAGCAGCGGGCGGGTCAGGAGAGGTCTGCCACGCCATGTGGTCACCTCCGGGGCAGGCGGGGATCGAACTCATGCGGAAGTGGCTTTAGCTTCTTTGTGCTGTGCTTTAACCCTCTGCACCACCAGGGAGGGCCCTAGAATTGTATTTTTAATTACTTAAAAATATGCATACAAAAGCTAGGGTATAGGTCAGAGGTACAGTGCTGGGGGTAATGGTGAGAGGATACATCAGAGACATAGAGGGGAGCAGAATAGCAGATTGAAATACACTGAGGGGAGCAGCAGGTGAGATAGGAGAGGTTTGCTGCACCATGTGGGTCACCTACCTGGCTAGGGATCAAACTTATGCTAAAATGTTACCAGTTGCTTCATAGTGTTGAGACCACCAGGGAGTCCACGCTATTTTTCATTTTGTGTATTATTTGTTTCATTTGATAGCTGGAAGAGCTGTTAAAATATGTCTTTTTATATTCCTGGTTCAGTTTTCTGCAGCATCACTTCTACTCAGGACTGCAATTGCATTTTCATCTCCTTATCACGTTATTACTATCTTTCTCCCAGATCTTGTTTCCTTCTAGCATAATTCAGTTTTCTTTCTGTGACCCCCAACTCCTGTTTCAAAAACACCAGGACTCTTTGCAATCTTTGCAGATACCAAACTTTTACCTGCAAATATTTTCTGGGCCATTTATTTATGATTGTCATAGATGTTTTCTGCTTCTAACTTAGAAACACAATTACCTTGTGGAGAGTCAAGTCCACTGATGGGATTTTACCCTCTCTTTCCCCGCCTTTTAAGATATCTCCCAAAATAGTCGACTGTGTCCAAATCCAGTAACTCCCATCAGATGCAGTGAGCTGTTTTTTTTTTGTGTGTGGTAAATATCCTTTATAAAGACACTCAGCACCCAGTCAATTTCTCAGTTTCAATAAAAATTTCTCCTAGTTGTCTTCTAATATGAGTGTTTGCAGTATCCCTATATCCTAGTATTTGTCATTTTGATTCCAAAGTGAACGTGACAATTTTAAATCTCCAACTAATATATTATTCTATCATTTATTCATGTTTCCTCTTTTATGTCTATAGTTTTACTTATGGTGATTATTCTCCTTTTAATCCAGTGTGCCACAGCCAGTACTTCTTATCTTCCTTCCTGCCCCCATACTAGCCCAGATGTTCTCGTGGATTTTCCTTTCTTTTTCTTAGTAAGTTGTATGTACAGGATAGGAACTGATTCTGGTCGATTCCTATGTAAAGTACCACACTTATTCAACTATGTACTATACACTTTCTGAATATTTGAATCTGCATATAGGCACATCATTTATTCCAGGGTAAAAAATGCTTTATAAAATGAAGGATTAGGAATGCCTGTGTTTTTCTCAACCGCTATGTTTCATCTCAGATTCTTTAAAAATCCTAACTAATCCTAAAGCAAGGATTAGTTAGACTTTGTAAACCCAGGACAGCAACATAGAATTATTAAATATGGATGTAAAATATTTCAAATTTATGCTTGAACCAGTACTTCACAGCCATGATCTTTCAGTAGATGCTTTTGCTGAACATATGCATTGTCTCAGCAGAGTTACAGGATAAATGTCCTTGTGTGTCTATGTGTGGTGAGAGAAGGGGGCATTTATTTGCATACTCTTGTTTCCCATTGAGCAACGTTTATTCATGGAAAAGGTAATTCCCACACTTCCAGGTTGTATCATCTGGATCCCTTGCCGCATATTCAGGATCCCAGGTTGTCTGGCCTGAATCTTGTATTTCACTCAGATCTAGGGATGGCTGGGAACTGAAAGTAGGCCATATAAATCTGGTCCACTTGGTTGGACAATTTGGCCAACGCCAGTGACTTGTTTGCTATCCCAGCAGGAGTTAGTGTAGTTCAGAGGGAGAACCAGAGTAACTTGTGATCACAAATATTATTCACCTGATACAGTATGCCTAATTCTTATTAGGACATCCATCAGTCTTTATTTTCTATTGTGTTATTTCTTTTTTGGAACTGAGCTCAGGTTTGCAAGTGACAGAATTTAGTGGGAGTCTGGTGAAGGGTTGATAACAATAGGTGATGACCAGATGGGAGAATAATGTTTGAGATTTGTATGAATACTACAAAGAAAAGCAAGTTTTCTTTCTCTGTGTACTTTAACACATACCTATAATTATATCAATTTGTAAATTTTTTTCTAGCCGATTTATTTTTTTTTATAAAAGGCAAACTCTAGTTTATTAGTTGGCACTGTTTAATCCCTTGTTCAAAGTTAAAAAGGATTTATTCTCTGAATATCTAGTGTTTGACATGTCACACTTTCTGTTTATATTTTCTTTTGTGGGAATTGGCTGATTTTGATCAAAAACAGAAAGCTAATAAGAGGTATCATGATAAATCATAAAATTACTTTGTGATTCTGAGTACTTTTTTGAAAAAAATGAATGAGAAATAGTCATTAACTTACCACTTATGATTGTATACATCATGATTTAGAATTTGAAAAACTATTAAAAAAAGGTGAAATACATCCTCTCTCTAAAATACTTTAATTGATGATAGTAGTAAGTCACTACCATTTGGAGGAATACTAACCAGAAAATTATGAGATTTCTTTTCTTTATTGACCATATGCTATCTTCCACAAGAAAAGGCAGTGGTACTGCCCCACCAACAGAAGGCAATGACTGGTTCTAAGTAATTATTCTAGGACTTGTAGAAAGTGAATTTCACAAATTAAATTTTATATTAAGATCACATCTGCAATTACTTGAAGCATGCATTTATCATTAAAAAATAGTACAGACTCCTTTGTTCAGTATTCCAGTAGAACAAACTGAATTAGAGACTTATACTCTGCTCCAAACATGTCAATTCACCCAGTTTGTCTCTGCATTTAAGACATAGGAGTATTTATATGATTTGAAAAGTTGGTGTTTCTTGTAGGAAAATATGAAATAAAAATTAACTTTTCCCTAACCAATTTTCACCTAGCTTTCATTTAAGTAGTGGGGGAAGGTGGTGGAGATGAAAGAATGTAAAGGCTGGAAGAAGAGTAGAGAGAAATCATGTCCAGAGGGAAGAGGAAAATGAATAGTAAAAGGAAAGATAATTGAGAAAGGTACACTAAATTTATCTGTCAGGTGCTGGATATGACTATTAAAAGTTAAAGCACCAGAACCAGACATCATTACCCACCTCAAACATAGAGAAACATATTATTGCATTTTTTTTATTTTAAAAAGTCAAAATATTCAAAATGCATATTTTACTCAAAATATATAACTTATTCAAATAGCTAGTAATTCACATTATAATGCTCATCAAATTAAGGAATATATACATCCTAAGTCCCTGGACACTGGTGTTTTTCTATATAGACAAAAATAATTTTTATCAAAGATGTATTTCTATCTAAGCAATTCAATATTATATCCTAGTACGTAAAAACAGAATATATGGAGAATTTATTTTGTGCATTTCCACTCAGAATTTGACTGTAAAATGTGACCTTTACTGAAAGCTGGCATTATGTACAGATATTTTGATATCTCAATTGCATGAAAACATTCTTTAACAAATTGAAAGCAGTGACCTGTCACTATTATAAAAAAAGGGTGTGTGTGTATGTATGTATACACACATTTTTAAAATATAGAGTAGAATCTTTCAAGTTGAGGGGAGAAGAGGGTCACTGAATAACACTGAAATAACTTTATTGAAAAGCAATGTGCAAGAATGAAGCAATGAACCATTTTTACTCTGTAATGAAGACTTAATAGGTAAGATAAAGTGATAAATAACTATTTCTTAAATTTGGGGTATTCTTTTAAAATGTGCTTTAGCTGCACTTCATTTCACACACCTGAGTAGTCATAAATTTCTTTATGTAGCAATATTTGCCTTCTAGCATCAGCTTTTAGAAAATCTACCAGGATAACTCACACAACAAATGTATATTCCTACAAAGAAACTTTTTTTTTTTTTAACTAAATGACTTGTTTCACTTGTTAAATAGAACACTCACAGGCTTTTCCAATTTTTTAATATTTCTGCTGGTAGAAAGAGGTTTTCAGTTACTCGGCAGACACACCTTATCTCACACGCCAATTCTCTCAGGCAATGCAGACGCAGTTTGTGTCCTTTCACAGTGCAGTTCACTTGGAGACAAAAGCAAAAAAGAATTTGTTTCACTTGAACTATTCCCTTTTAACATATGCTTTCCAGCTGACTAAAGTTATCTTTAAAATTGCAACAGTCAAAAGGGCATCAACCATAACCATCAAAATTGTTATGGATTTTTTAAGCATGATAGTGCTCGATAAAGAAAGTTGTTATAATTTGCTCATTAATGTTCTAGTGTTCATAATTTAAGATATACATATGTAGTTCTACAATTACCTACAAATTAGGTATATTAAGAGACACCTGATTTTAAAATAGCTTGTTCAAATGCTACCTCTTGTAAAGTATGACCACTGGAGAAAAAAGAATTCTTATGTTGCCATTCTAAATAAGAATATCTCATTGGCCTTGCTGTTAAAAGAACAATAGAAGACTAATTAGCTCAACTATGTATTAGTCCCAGCGAGGGAACCCCAAAGCCCACAGTAATTTTGACACAGATGTATGCCACATGATACCTTTATTATATGCTAATGATATTTGACCAGGAAACATAATCAAAACTTTTAAAAGAAATCAATTAGAACAATTTCATTATAATAAAAGAAAAAGCTTATGTTCACTTTAAGTTCTAACATTTTTCACTAATTTAATTATTTCTGTACATCTCAATTTAATAGATCAATTGAATATTTTTTTCCATCTGAAATAGCTATTTTAACATCGCTAAATGACCACTGTCATATTTTGAAAGGTGTAGAACTATAGACAGTGAGCTAACAAAGCATTTAGACTTTTCCCGTGGTTGTTACTGCATTGAACAAAGGTTCACCATGCCTTTCCTTTGCTCAAGAATTTCATCAGGACATACACATTTATTTAAGTATTAAGCAGATGTGTTTTTGTTGGTGGAGGTTGTGGTTGGTTTCAGTCAACATCAGGCATAGAGCTAAAAGAAGTCCATATATGTACCTGATTTACAGGTTTTGATAATTAATAAACAGCATCCTATGGTCCTATATGCTTTTTAATTTCTGCTCAAGTTCTCTTAGGTAAGAAGCCAGTTCTAGATTGTTCACTAAGATATGTCTGGCATCTAGCACAACATCAAGTCTTTTGTTAATACTTATACTAAGCATACTTATACTTAGTATTGAATATAGGAAAAACTGAATGTTATAGTTCTAGATTATGCAGTACCATGAAACAGCCACTTAATGAATTTTCTTTGTATGTCATGTACCTTGATGCCTTACACAGTTATACTTCAAATAAGAATCATGTACTTCAGCATCGCCTTGAAGTTTTAAAGGAGTACTATTGTCTGAATCTCACTGAAATTCTTTATTTGGTCTGGGGATTTTTAAAATCGTTCCAAGTAATTCTGTGCAGCAGATTGAAAACCACTATTTTATATGATGACAATTCAAGGAAGAAGGGAAATTTGGGGATATCTAACTTGTAATTTTAATTTTGAGAATTAAAATGGAACCTATTTTTAATAGCAAGGCAATATAACAAATGCACTCCATTTCTACCTGACACCCTGTGTACACACAGAGACAAGGAAAACATACAACCTTAAACACTTTTTTCATTACAGTCTAAAAAGTATAAAAACAAAGATATTAAAAATTAAACTTGACCTGATCCTTGAATAGTATTCATAGAAGTAAGTATAAAGTTTAGAAGCTTAGGAAGAGGAAGAGAACGTGGAGAGAGAGACTAGTAGCGCTAAACCTATGAAGGACTAATTGTCCAGTCTCAAGAATCAGAAGGTGTGTCCAGCAGGACTTCCTGCCATGGGCTTTCCTAGTCAGCTACTTACTGGCCCGATCCTCCCACTTCATTGCAGAACAAGATTACTTGATTCCCATCTATTCACCCACAAACCCTGGAACACATCTGCTCACAAATCAAGTTTTTAAGAAGTCTGAACCTGCAACCCAGACTCTATGCTCCATGCTATTCCAGTGCGATTTTTGAGCTCTAGCTCTAGTAAACAATTCGTAGCTTTCCCCATAAAGATATATCCTTGCTTTGAAACACTTTTAAAAATATTTAATTGATTATTCTCATTTTATTGGGATTATAATTGATACAACACTGTATAGGATTAAGGTACAAAAAGTGTTCATTTGATACTCTGATAGTGCTACGATATCACTTATACTGTGATGGCAAAAAGCTTTGAAGCTCTTTACCTGGAATTTTATGAGCTAATTCCATGAGCGAGGTTCTTAATATCATTTCTCATATTTCTCAGGAACCAGAAACTCTTCTTTCTACTCTCCACAAACTTTACTTTTTCCAGAAAATTAGCTCTCCACAAACTTCTTTTTCCATAAAAGTAGCTTTGTAACCAATATTATCAAATAGCAGCACTTATAGCAACCTAACAAATTGTAATTTATGAGTCTACAAATAGATCCATGAAGCTCACCCCAATATAGCTACAGGGGGTCTTTGCAAGAGGTGGGTTTCCTTCTATTCAGTTCAACGAATTCTTTGAGTAGGCTAAGGCTATTGTTATGGAAACTTGATTTATTTCTATACTAAAAATTGGGATACACCTGGAGTGGGAGAGGATGTTTAATTCCAGGATCACTAAATGTAAAAATGTAAAGCTAACTAAACTAGCTTTCCTGAAGTTCTCTTGAGGCTTTTTTTGCTTGCAATGCTGGATTTTTTTTTTTTTTACTGCAACTCAAGGAAAGAGCCACTATATAAAAAGTATTTAATCTGTAATCTTTTCTATTCTTTCTTACTGTAACAATGGGCAAAGTATGTTTTTCTCAGCAGAATACCTTATTTGTAAATTGAGAAGAATAATTTCTATTTCAAAGCATTGCTATCATAATTCGATTAGCTAGTTTACCCAGGGTGGTGTCTGAAGAAGCAGGTATTAAAAAGTAATTTCTATAATAAAGATAATAATTATTAATATGTTTTGCTCAGAATAGAAATTACCTCCCATGTTTCTTTATAAATACATAAAATCTTACCTGGCATCTTTATTTTATGTAGAATCTTATTTGTGAAGCCTAAGATTGTTCACCAGTGTTAAGTGCGGCTGGAATGCAGATTACATTGTAGGTAATCCCCTCACAAGGCAATGCTTCTACTAAAAATATCATAGGAAATTTTGTTCTCTATAGAAGAAGGGAGAGCTACCAAGAAGACATTTTTAACTACTTTAAGCTAATTTTTAAAATACTTATGTTCCACAGCAGGATTGTTTCAATTCCAACAGCTCGTCATATGCAACTATCAGCCAGGTTAAGAATTTAGTGCACAGTTATTGTGACATGGTTTTTTGACAAGAGCAATCAGCTATTGTTAACAAGTGAAAGTTGAAAAGATTGGATTGGTCAAATAAAAGCTCTTTAGGCTGGGAATGCAATTGAGAAAAGGCAACAGTCAAAACACTGCCAAAGTGATTCATGATACTGGAATGTTATCTGGATTGGGTCAGAGGAAATGTTGAAGTGGTGTCATGGTTTACAGCTCAGCTTCAAATTTAGAATTGTAATCTAAGATTAACAGAAAGTCCATAGTATGACCATAATAGAATAAAGACCAAGAAATATTGCTGAGTGCTTACTATTTTGAAAAGGAATATAGCAGAGATTTATATAATAATTTTGCTTAAAAATCATCTGTTGTCAAGGATAAATGTTATATACATATAATTATAAAATAATGTTTTGGATTTATTTTCAATGTTCTGTGTGTTCTGGGAAGTAGGATTGTTGTACTTTTACTTGTTTGTGTTTCTTCTATATTTGATGATCCAAAACTATTATTGAAAGTAATAGTATTGTGATATAACTGGGAGCTTTATTTGGAGATGTAAGCAAGTTGCTAACATGTTAAATAACCATTACATTGAAAGAAATTAGCAAACCCAGAAGCAGGTTAAACTATATTAGAAGATGAAAGTTTGAGGCCATTATCAAATAACTGAAGGCATCTGACTGTAGACGAGACTACTTACTGGGTCCATGCTGAAGGAGGAAATAAAGGCTTTAGAAGTTGGTTCTTTTATTTACTTCTATCAGGTTAGTGTGAACAATGGAATGCTTATGTCTAAGGTAAAAAAATAGGTTGGAAAATTAGAAAAGCTGTCACTAAGATTGTTTTCTATAAGCTTCTTTGAATCATTGAAACTGGCCACACCATTCAGTAAATGTATACAAAATGCTTAATAAGTAATACGTCCACAAGAGAGGTATTAGAGAGAGTTCGAGTTGATGACTTATGTGCTATAGTTGAATTGGAGATCATGATTTAGAAATTTGGCCATAATCAGCCTTCTTACTCCACTTCCCAAATATTTGACCATGTTTTCTACCTACAAGAGAAGTAGGATCTGCAAAGAGCATACCAACCCAGTCTGCAATAAAACCCAGTCCTTGTCTCACAGAGCTCAGGGAAGAGAAATGCAGAAGGGAATGCACACATGCTCTAGAAAAGTAGACCGAAAACAAAACAGTATCACTCCAACAGGGCTGAGATAGGTTTGCTCATTTCTATTAATTTCTATTATTCCTCATATCTGGAGCAGTGAGAAATTAAATGCTTTTTCTAATACTTTCTTCTTCCAATAGGAAAAAAGAAAGTTTTTCTTCCTATGGACATGTGAGGAATGAATGGGTACATAAACCTTTCTTTTTCTTTTTTTCTTTTTTCTTTTTGAAAGATAAGTAGGAGTATATTAAGAATATGATGAAGAGTGGAGTGGGAAATATTGTAAATTGGAAACTAAAGTTCAAAATGAGGCCGTGAAAGGATTGGAGGTTACATGATGAGGAGGAAGACAAGGGCTATGAGGATGCAATGACCCACAAGTTCCTGAATAAATCCCCAGGGTTTCAGATGCAGGATGTCTATGCAGTGGGACCATGATGACTTAATTGGTTTATTTTTGAACAGTGACCAAGTCATTTTAATATAGGAATTTGTAAATTCTGGGTTGATTTATGTTCAGGGTGATGAGAAGATTTAAAGTATTTAAAGTAAGTTTAAATACAAGAATTCAAAGGATTAAAGTGGGAGAGATAAGAAGGGTAAATGCCAATGACAGAGTTTTCCGGTTAGAGTAACTGAACAGATGATGAGTCTATTAACCTAGACTAGAAATATATCCTAGAGACATTTCATTTTAAAGCAAAAGAGTCAGTTTAAGTTTAAAGTTGTCTACTCAATCCTGGAAGAAATCAGAGTTTAATTATGTTGTCATTTATAAACTCCAAGAATGAGCAAGATCAATAATTTGTCTAGGCTCATTAACTCATTGAGGAAAAGCTTATTGAACCATGCAGTGAGAAGGGAGCCTATTCGTAACATCAACAAAAGCTGCTGAAGGAAACAGTTGATTCTTTTGTAAAATGTAGTCATCTCTGCTACTCTTGGCCTTAGGGTCTCCAAATCCATGCAGATAACCAACAGTCAAATTATCATAAAAGAAAGGGCATGTCTATTTAAGCTTGTTTTTAATAGACTGTTACTTTGCCTCAGTGGCCTTCTTTCACTAAGTTTCCAGGACCAAGTACTAGTGGAGTGCAAAAATTAGTAAGTTTCCAGAACCAAATACTGGTATAGTGCAAAAAAGTTTGTTTAAAGCAGAATGAAATCTACTAGAGCAGATAAGTGTAGGAGTCACTTTTATTGTTGCAAGCCAAAATAGAAAAGACTGGCACATTTCTTCACTGCTCCCTTGTCCATGGCTTCTTGCTTGGGTTTCTTTCTCTTCTTTTTCTTCTCTTTCAGCCTGCCCAACTCCACAATCTACTGTACCTCGCCACTCTTTTTCTTCCGTACAGTCAAAGGCAGTGCCACACCCCAACTCCAAAAATGTCCCAACTATAGTTTTCAGATGAGAAACTCAAATTTTATCTAGAAGCTCTAAGAGACTCTTTCGGAATAGAGAAGTGACTATTGAACAGAAGGAGAAGGGGTACTGATTCATTTACTCCAACAGCTGAATTTTTCACTACCTACAGTGTTACACACAAATTTGTATAACATATATAGGCTTCACGCCACACAAATGCTCACCTGAAACAGCAGATAGAAAGTGAACTCCAGCCTACACTTGACTGTTCCAGATGGTGCTTTACTATTTGGTGGCTATACCCAACAGCTTGGGTATGGTTTTTTTGTTTGTTTTTGTTTTGTTTTGTTTTGTTTTAATTGCTCTAAGGGAATACCTGGCCCAGAGTTGCCCTAAGACAAATCTCACTAAGATGTGCCTCAGTTTACTATACAGGACATGACTTATTCCAGACAGTAACCCACATTAAAACACATTGGCTTTGGCTTTCATTTAGTCCTATGAGATGTGAAGCATCAATTTCTGTTAGATCCAAAAGTTTGAGTTGCAGCAATTTATTATTTGCTACTATAGAAAAATAAATTACGGTTCTCTCTCTAAATAAGGTGACACTTGTAGATAAGAAAACATATATGCAATAATTAATTGAGATAATGAAAGTAGAAAAGCATGAAGTCTTGCAAGTTCTGACAGACGAAACTGAAGTCTTCCCAGAAGATTGTAACATTAAGCAAATCATTGAAAGAGTGTTTAAACAAATGGAGAACCGACGTGCAGAGTAAGTTAACCTGAAGGTATGATGGTAGAAAACACAAAGATTTGAAGAACTAATGGTGCTCTCAAGAAGTGTGCAAATCAAGGAAAATGAGATACAACAATAAGTAGTATAGGGAAAATGTAACAAGAAAAGGACTGGTACATTTACACCACCTTGCCTTGATTTCCAACCCTGAGTCCTGGAATTTCCTTTATGACCACTTTGACTTCTACCAGAAAACACACAAATTTTTCATTCATAATACTAGTGTAACAAGCTAAAAAGAGAAAAAAAAATTTGAAAGCCAAAAGTCTAAACTGAGTTCATTTTTTTTCAGACAGGGAATTAGTTCTAAGAAGATACAAGAAGCCCAGGTTCGATCATGTAGCTGGTTAATAGCAGGCAGGGAGTAGAACCTGAAGTGTTAGCTCTTTTCACTTCCCAGCTTCACATAATGGAATGCTAACATCCTCAGGTACACAGGTCAGTGAGCTAGAAATTAAATTGAGCTACAACATGACATGTCCGGGGCCATGAATTTAATTCTGTGGCAAGTAAATAAAATATTTTCTTTCCCTTTAAAACAAAAACCACAATTTTTTAAAGATAAAAATATAAGTGAGTACATTAGGTACCTCAGATCCCTAGGCTATCTTGTGGTTCTTACTGGTAATGAGGAAATCTGAATGGAAATTTTTTTTTAAAGATTTATTTATTTGTGCATACAGAACTGGGGTACAGGCCAGAGGCTCAGGGGCGGTGAGAGAATTCACCAGAGACAGTGTGGGGAGCAAAACAGGCAGATCGACGAAGTACACTGCTGAGGGGAACAGCGGGCAGGTCAGGAGAGGTCTGCTGCGCCATATGGATCACCTCCAGGGCAGGTGGGAATCGAACTAATTCGGAAGTAACTTTAGCTTATTAGTGCTGTGCTTTAACCTGCTGCACCACCAGGGAGGGCCCCTAAATGGAATGTTTTAAGAAGCATTTTGATATAAAGAGAAGAGAGAAAATTTAAATTACTTTAAGTTCTCTGTTGCTTATTTCTTTTCAGTAATATCTGAATTTTCTCCTTGTTGTTCTTGCTGCCATTAACCCGGAGGCAAAGAGTCAGTTAAGTTAGCTAAGTTTGGGTTTTTCTTTCCCTTTTTACATCTTTTTTTTTTTTTTTTTAAGATTTATTTATTTGTACATAAAGAACTGGGGTACAGGCCAGAGACTCAGGGGCAGTGAGAGACTTCACCAGAGACAGAGTGGGGAGCAGAACAGGCAGATGGGCGAAGTACACTGCTGAGGGGAGCAGCGGGCGGGTCAGGAGAGGTCTGCCGCGCGCCATGTGGTCTCCTCCAGGGCAGGCGGGGATCGAACTCGTGCGGAAGTGGCTTTAGCTTCTCAGTGCAGTGCTTTAACCCGCTGCGCCACCAGGGAGGGCCTACATCTTTTTTTTTTTTAAACATTCTTTTTTTGAAGTTCCTTGGATTCAACCTGAGATTTAGAGTAACTTGAGAGAAGTACAATACCTCTAAAAATTTCTCCCAACTGAGTGTGAGAAAATTAAAGGACTCTGATGGAGATTTTTGCTATTGAATAGGTTTTTTAATATGCTAGCTCCAGCATTAGAGAGGTTTACAGAGTCAAGAGTTCCTAAGAGTGGATGGTGACTTGCCTTGGAAGGTTTGGTCATGGCATGCTATGGCCACTGTCCAGTACAGTATTCATGCTTTGGAATTTAAATTTAGAGATCTTTTAGTCTTTGCAGCTATGTCTGCAGAACCTTACGAATAAACAGTCTGCTTCCTTTCAAAGACTAGACAGAAGTAAATGACAAAACATAGACCAGTTTTTCCTTCATAAGTTGAATAAAATAAAAATGAACAATAGCTCAAAGAAGCAAGCAAAATTCAAAGCTGATCCTGTTACAGTATAATGGTCCTTTAGCCTTCTGAATGATCTGTCCTGTTACATTCTCTGGTTATGTGCAAGAAACTTTAGTTGGAAGTAAAATTTATTCTTCATTAAAAAAACAGTTTTATGACCTATTAGTACTTTGCTACAATGGTACTAGCTAGCACAATGGACAGGAATAAATAATTTTTATGGGTAAGTCGATATTTACTTTGAAAATTCTTCTATTTTTGAAATGTTTTGAAAAGTATTTTATGACTGAGTTACAAGTGTAACTTATCATATAGAATCAGTCACTGAATTTTTTAATGTTAACAAGTTAAAAATGTGTGGAATTAACATACAAAAGAAACCCAAGGGAAGTAATTACATTGTCAAAAGAATCCTTTTACTCATGACTGTTTCTAAAAGGAAAGAATTCCACATCAACCTCACCTGAGATGTTCTGTTGCACTACTCTGGGTAACTTTGGACCAATGAATGTTTTTTAACTTTATTAAAAAATTCTGAGGTCCCGTTTCTCTTACTGTTCAAATGTCAGACATTTGTGTGCTGTTTCTTACTAATGCTATTGTTTTTAAAATGAGATCCAGAGACTTCTGATCTCAGCAACTATCTTGGTGAATATACTTTTGCTTTGGGGGAAGTATGACTTAATATTCATTAATCTTGGAATGCAGAAGCAGAACAGTGATTCTCACTGATTCCCAAGCTTTAGGTATTGGGGCTAAATAGCGGATGTGAACAACTTATCAGGGGATTGGCAACATTATTAAAGTATCATGTAAAAGCCAACATCACTCTGAGTTTCAAAAATCCAGGGGAGGGAAAACTTTACTACTAGTTGACATTTCAATAAAATACGGCTAAAAAGAAAATGCCTTGTATCTAGAGATCTCAATGGGCTCATTTTGAGCAAAACAATAAAGAAGAGGCACAGCAGTAAAATAAAAACATATCCCAGTGATGGCACTTGTAATCTCACAAATCAATTAAGGCAATTTTGAAATAACATGGAATTAGGTAATTTGAGAAATGAGAGCCAAGTGAGCAAAGTACCTGTGTGTATTCATACTTCCGTTATAGTTTTATTGCTCTCTTCCTACACTGTTCACCATTCACTCAGACACCAAGGAATTCCAAGGTTATTTTTGTCTATTTCATGAAATTATTAGTTGTATTGTATGTAAACAATACACAGACTATGCAAGAACTTTAAAATAATTCTTAGTTTTAGGGATATAAGTAATTTTTTTTTCTGGAGAATTTCATAACTAATTCTTTGCTTTTAAGTAAGAATATTTCATTGTAAACCAGTAAGTATGAAATGATAACACACACGCACACACATATATTTTGTTTCTGTTACCCATTTTTATATTTCTGCTAATATCACACTCTATGGTCATGTATTTTCTGTATATATTTAGTTTATAAATAAGATCTTGTACTTTTTTGTAAATTCATAAACCAAGAATAAGAAAAATAGATTGGTTATGTTGGAAGATAGAATACTAAAGTCACTTTATCATTTTTTAGGGGAAAGTATAAATTAAGAGTATTCCCTGACTATACACATTTTTACCCTGTTTGGAGAATTTCAACTAAGAGTGACTAGGCGGACATAACCCCAATGTCCCTGTAAAAGTGTTATTATCGTCGGGAAATCAGCAAAGACAACAAGAAAAAACTCCAAAGTAAAATAAGCAAGATAAAGGAAAAATTAAATTGCAGATCCAAAAGATGTGTTATAAGCTAGGAAAACTTAAATCATCTGGAATAATAGAAACCCCAATGAAGTTTTAAACTTTACAAGAAGTTTTTAGTCAAACAAACATGTGTCACACATGTATGTATGTGTGTGGAAACAGTATGTCAGGCTGGCTCCAGACTTCTACAAAGCCCAATCCAGAGCCAGAGATATTGGAAGACAAGGCAGCCGATATTAGCAGCATTGAATGGGAAAGAAAGCCTAACTGAAGGTTATTATATACAACCAAGTGGCCAAACAGCTTCAGCATCAGGAACACATTTTATAATTAAAAACGGCAACAACCAAAATGTACTCATGTACTACACGTGAGCCCCTTTTAAAAAGGGATTCACCAAGGAGCACTGTTGCTTTATGGCAGGAGAAAAATATACTTACTCTTGTAAGAAATTGCCATACTGCCTTGCAAAGAGTTTGTGTCATTCTGCATTCCTATCAGCAATGGATGAAACTTCCTGTCGCTCCACATCCTCACCCACACTCCAAGAGGTCGGTGTCTGGAAGTGAGCCAGTCTTGTTGGAATGTAGGGATATCTCATTATGTCTCCCTGATGATCCATGATGTGAATAATCTTTTCCTATACTTATTTGCTATCTGTATATATTCTTCAATGAGGTATCTGTTAAAGTTTTAACTGAATCGTTTTCTATTTGTTAAATTTTATGAGTTCTTTAAACAGTTTGGGTAATAATCCATTATCAGAAGTGTTTTTTGTAAATCTTTTCTTGCAGTCTGCAGCTTGTCCTCTCCCTCGCTTGACATTGTCTTTGACAAAGCAAAAGTTTTAAATTTTAATGAATGCTACCTATCAATTATTTTTTCATAGAGCATGCCTTTGGTCTTATATCCCAAGAAGTCTTCTATTAATAGATATCCTCTGTTATCTTCTAGAACATTTATACTTTGGTGTTCACAATTAGATTTGTGATTCATTTTGAGTTTATTTTTACAATGGGTATAAAATTTGCACCAAGATTTAATTTTCTGTGCGTGGATATCCTGTTTTCCAGCACAATTTATTGACATGGCTATCTTTTCTTTACTATATTACCTCTGTCCCTTGGTCAACCATCAGTCAACGTTTTTATGTGTGTCTGTTTCGGGGCTCTCTCTTCTGTTTCTTCAGTCTATTTTTCTGTCAATGCCACATAGATTGTTGATTTTGGTAACTTTATAATATCTTGAAGTTGGATAGTGTTGGTCCTCCAATATTGATCTTCAGTATCGCATTGGCTATTTGGGATATTTTGCTTCTCCATATGAACCTCAAAATCAGTTCTTTCATTGTTTTTTCACCCACCCCAGGCCAGGCAGGTTCACCACGGGTTATAGCCAGTTGACAAAGAATATGGGGCCCCTTGACTCTTTTTTTTTTCTTTTCTTTTTTTCCTTTTTCTTTCTCTTATTTTTCTTTCTTTCTTTTTTTTTTTTTTTTAAACAGGTTTTAATGGTAAACGGGAAACAAGTCAGCGGGGAGACAGCAACTTGAGCCTCTGAGATGCTCTACAGGTTCTTTTCTCCAGGTGCTCTTCCTGTCATAGCTGTTGCTCGTCCTCTCCTAGCCACGCTGCAGTATCCGTTTCTGTCAATGTGGGACGCGGCCCTTGGCCTCAGCCTCCAGGCCCACGGGCGCGCGCGAATGCGCGCCTGCGTCCAACTTCAGGTGTCTCCCATCAGGCACGCGTGCCTCGCACCCACGCGCCCAAACGCCTCCGGCACTCAGGCTGCAATTGATAGCCACAGAGACCAGCGGCGCAAGGCCTGACCGTCTTCATTCACGCTGCTTTAGTAACTAAAAAAAATAAGTCGCTGGGATTTTGACTGGGTGGTGCTGAATTTGTAAGTCAACTTTGAAAGTGTAACACCTTGACAATATTGGATTTTCCAATCCATGAACTTAAAATCGCTTTCCTTACTTCATTCTACTGTGCTTTAACTCGTCAGGGTTCAAGACTTCTTTCTCTTTTGTTTTTGTAATTGAAAATGATATGCCCTGTTGTGGGTGTTTTTGTTTTGGCATTTATTACACTTGCTTTTTTCTAAACTTCTTGGATTTGTGACTTTCTGACTGAAACTAAATTCGGAAAATTTCCCTGATACTGTTTCAAACATTTCTTTTGTTTCTTTTTTCTCTGTTTGTTGTTCCCATTACATGTATTTCACACCTTCTGTTGTACAGTTCCTGTAGTGTTTACCTCAGTCCTTGCCAATCTGCTAATGAGCCCATCAAAAGCAATCTCCTTTGTTTCTGTGTGAGTTATTTTGATCTCTTGCATTTCTTTTTGGGGCTTTTTCCTAAAAGTTTAATTTTTCTGCCTATATTATCAATCTGTGCATAATGTTGACTTTATCCAGAGTAGAATCCTTAGCTTATTATATAGTTGCTTTAAATTCCAATCTGGTAACTTCCACATCTCTGTCATATCCGATTCTCACGTTTGCCTTTTCTCTTCAGTCTTGTCTTGCTTTTTGGCATTACTTGTAATTTTTTTTGACTAGCCAGACATGATCTACTCGGTGTAAGTCTCTGTCATAAACAGGACTTTTGTAAAGCAGTAGAATCATGTGGGGAGGAAAGTCTTCAATAGTCCTGTGACGGCCTCTATTGTTTTACTGGGTTTCTGCCACTCCACTGTGATCTTACAAGTGTTTCTCAGTTTTCCTCCTTCCTCAGGTGGGAGGGGTAGCTAGCTCCTGTTGGCAGGAAAAGCAGGTGTCTCCCTTTTCCCACAGGAAAGACTAAGCTGGTTTGAATTAGGTATTTTCCTTCCCCCAGGCCAGGTAAGCTCTGATACTATCCCACAGGTTAGGTTCTGGTTAATGAATTTCTGCTGGGGACGGCGTTTTTAAGAGGAACTGAATGCCATGTTGGATTTCAAAATGGTGACTTTCCCCTTACATTGCTGGAAGCAAAAGATTTTTCACTGGTATTTACAGTGGAAAAAAGTTTAAGTTCCTGGAGGTAAATCTCATATTTTGGGGCACCTATGACTGGGTTCCCCTAGACATTTTAACTCCCACACTTCCCTACACTTAGCATCTGGTAATTTATTTTTCAGGTTTTTCTACCTTGGCCTGCGTCCTGTGATGGTATCTGCCCCAGAGTCTGCTCCGGTAAGTCTGGGCTTGGCTGTCCCTCCAGTATTGGAGGGCAGTCATTTCCTTTGCGTCCTTCTATTCTTTAAAGATCTAAAAGGAATTGGTTTTTCTGCCTGGGTGTTTTTTTTTAATTTGTTATTATGAGTGATGACTTCTAAGCTCTTCGTGTGCAGAAATGGAAACCAATAGGCACTTTTTTCAATGTAATTTTTGAAATGTAAAACTATTGAATTTTGAAAATTAAAACTGTTGAAGTTTAAAATACACTATTACAAGTAGATAGTATTATAACTGATACCATAATGGAAAGGGTTATTACTAATCTATAATAGTTTTCTGTAAAAGTTATTCTGATTTTATTTCTTCACGAAATAGCTATCTTACTTTGAGATTGTTTTGACTCCCAGCATGTTACAATTTATTGCTAGGGTTTTAATATCTTCATCAGGAATAATTGATATTTAAGTCAGACATACTTGAATGTTTTTTAAGCATCCTTTTCTCTTTACTTTTCTTTCTTTTTTGTCCTATAAGACCCATTTAGAATTACACTGTTCTTGGCAGTTAAACTATGTTTTATGGCATTCCTAAAACTTTGGTCATTGCTTTGCCTACTGGAGGCTTTTAAGCAATTCCTCAGACTGTTGTAGTATCTACCACTTACCAATTGCCTTGGGAAGAGAACTGTGAGGCACTGAGAGTAAGTTGCTGCCTGTGGATGAATCTGAACCACAGTGAGTAAGATCATAACTGTTATGAGAGAGGCCAACAGTATCATACTTTATTGAAAGTCCATGAGGTGACAACTCTGCAGGCCAAGAGTGGAGACGCAAAATGGTGCGCAGGTCTTCATAGGGTCAGGATGCTGCTTCAGTTTTTTGTTTTGCGAGGGAGGAGGATGGAGAGCATGGGGTTCCTCCTGCCTGGAGGGGCTGCTGGTGTTCCTTATGCAGGAGGCAATTCTGCCAGCTTTACCTCTGATTTCCTTATCACAGATTCTCTGGTGCCTGCACTTGGCTGACTCTCCAATATGGGGGGAGAGTTATTTCCTTTGCATCCTCCTGTCCCTTAAAGATCTAAAGGGAGCTGCTTTTTCCATCTGGGTATTTTTTTTGTTTTGTTTTGTTATTATTACAAGGGGCCCCTTCGTGCTTTCTTCAACATCTATGGAGACAAGCTGGCTCAGTTTGAATCCCTGCTCCTTTACTCTTCAACTGTATGACCCTGAAAAAATTACTTAACATCTCTGTTCTTCACTCTGATACTCTAATGAGGATAATAATGCCTCCCTTGGAAGGCAGCTAGAATTAGTAACACTTGTGTATCACCTAGTACATAGTAAGCATGATGTAAGAATTAGTTTTTATTCTTACTGTGGCATAAGTTCCAAAGTATGACCTTAAAACTTAAGACCATATGTCATAGGTAATTATTAGAAATGCCATCTATTAATTTGAAAATTATTTTAAAGCACTGCAACAAACTTTCCAGCATGTTAAGCAATTTTGCAAACTTATCACAGTTTGCATTGCCTGGGGCAACCTCAGATTATACTTGTTACTTTGGCCTCTTCCTGTTTTGCTCAATTAGATAGATACAGAAAACATTGTGTAGTTTGAGGTGTATAACATGTTGGTTTGGTACATTTATGTATTGCAGTACGATTACCATTTGTTTTTTTTTTAAAGATTTATTTATTTGTACATACAGAACTGGGGTACAGGCCAGAGGCTCAGGGGCAGTGAGAGGCTTCACCAGAGACAGAGTGGGGAGCAGAACGGGCAGATGGGCGAAGTACACTGCTGAGGAGAGCAGCGGGCGGGTCAGGAGAGGTCTGCCACACCATGTGGTCACCTCCGGGGCAGGCGGGAATCGAACTTATGTGGAAGTGGCTTAGCTTGTTAGTGCAGTGCTTTAACCCGCTGCGCCACCAGGGAAGGCCACCACTCTGTTTTTTATGATAAAAATTAAGATGATCTCTTAGCAGCTTCAAAGTTTATAATATTAACTATAATCAGCATTCTGCACTTTATCTCTCCAGAATTTATCTACTATTTGCAACTTTATTTCCCTGAACACCTCCCCAGCAACCTCACTCCTCAGGCCCTGTTTTTATCATTCTGTTCTATTTTTGAGTTTGGCTTTTTTTTTTTTTTTTAATTTCCCATGTAAGTGATCCTACAATTTTGTCTTTCTAATTTAACTCACTTAGCATAATGACCTTAACTTCTATCCATGTTATCACAGATCCTGTTTCCATCTCTTAGCTATTCTGAATGATGTAACAAACATGGGAGTGCAAACATCTTTTTGATACCCACTTTCCTTTGGATATGTATGCAGAAATGAGATTGCTAAATCATATGGTAATTTAGTTTTTAATATTTCAAAGAAACTCCATCTTGTTTTCTGATTTACATTCCTACCAAAAGTACATAAGGTTTCTCTTAGCAGCACCAACACATCATCATTTTAACAATTTCAGTTTTGATTTGCATTTCCCTGATGATTAGTGTTGCACAGCATCTTTTCATTCACCTGTTGACTATTTGGATGTTGTCTTTGGAAAACTGAGGTCCTCTGTATATGAGCATCCTTAAATAGCCTCTCTTCATTCTCAAAACTAAGCCAGTGTGGGTGATAAATGTTATGATGATTCTGTAATTAAGAGGACAGAACTTTGTCACTTACAAGGCCATGCTTAAGGTTAGAACTTAAACCTGTTAAAATCAATGTATTCTAATAAAAAGTTGACTTCTTTTTTTTTTTAAGAATCTGCTAACTAGTAATTTTTAGTTCATCTAGCAAATACATATTACCTATTTTGAGATCAAAACTTTGAACAGGAGAGAAAAACTACCTACCTATAATTTACCTTTTTTTAAAGAACATAGATAATAAACAAAAATCTAGAATACTGATGTATATTAGGTATGCAGTGTCTTTTTATTTTTAAAATAAATAAGGTTGATTTTGATAATCTTTCTCGTGTAATATCACTTTTTAAAGAATAATTTTATGGATGTTATGCTAAGAAAAAGACTATCCAGAAATAGCCTGGGGATTCTATCTGAATTGCCTGAATTTGGATAGGGTATCTGGGTCCAGCCCTCTCCCACCCATTACTCCTTTTCCAGTGGAGAGTCTGTCTGAGTTCAACTTCATGAGAATTCTCTCTCTCTGACTTGTTTCCAGAGGCTACATATGCTGTCTTCTAAAGTTCACAGACCATTCTCAGACATGTAATAACTGACCCCTCAAATCCAGGCTCTGGTGTTCAGGCAATCTGATGTCCTTCATTAATAAGCAACTTTTATGTTTGCCTTACTAAATGGGAGAAAAATGGGAGGGCAAAGATTTACCACTGGATTGTAGGCTTACAATCAACATTGATAGTTGACTCAACCTATCTCTCACTCTGGGTGATGGAAGAATAAGTATCCCTGAGTCCTCTCTTGGTGATGCTGACCTTGGAGGTTTTGCATTTTATTCTAAAAGTAATGAGGAACTATTGCAAAGTTTAAAGTCCAGGAATGAGATGATCTAATTTGATTTATGAAAATTATGCTGATGGATCTGTACAAGAGGAAATGGAAAGGAGCAAGGATGAATGCAGGAAGGTCACTTAGGAAGGTACTGCCATTTCTGAAAGAGATGGTACTCCTTGAACAAGGATGATAGTGGTGGAAATTGGAAGAAGGGAGACAATATGAGATATATTTTTTCAGACTTATAGATGAATTACATGTCTGAGGTGGGAAGATGAGAAGAGTCAAAAATAACTTCTGCATTTTTTTTTCTTAGAGCCTCTGGATGGTTGGAGGTAATATTTAATGAGGGGAGTAGGTTAGGGAAGAGATGGAATCAGAGCTCATTTTCCTAATGTGTTATATTTGAGATACCTATCAGATATTCAGTTGGAAACACTAGAAAAGCATAAGAGGTTGAAATTTTTTAGGAAGTTTGAGTTAATATGTAAAGTTGATACTCATTCACATGTAAGTAATATTTTAGAAGCCATATGACTATATAATCACCTTGGGAGAATGTAAGAAAAATGCATGGTGCTCCATTATGAAACCCTAAAAGTTTCAGCATTTTAGAGTTGAGATAGAGTTGGAGCATCTTTTTGTTAGAGAAGGAATCTGTTTGGATTTTAAAGGAGTGAGAACAAACTGGAGTCTGTGGGTCAAGGAAGTCAACAGATGCAGGGAGACAACTGTGTTGAAATTTGCTAGTTCAGGGATAATGGGACTGCTGCATCAGATATGGCAATATAGATTACACTGATAAATTTACAGAAACTTTTTTTTTAAAGATTTATTTATTTGTACATACAGAACTGGAGTACAGGCCAAAGGCTCAGGGGCAGTGAGAGGCTTCACCAGAGAGACAGAGTGGGGAGCAGAACAGGCAGATCTACAAAGTACACTGCTGAGGGGAGCAGCAGGCAGGTCAGGAGAGGTCTGCCACGCCATGTGGTCACCTCGGGAGCAGGCAGGAATCGAACTCATGAGGAAGTGGCTTTAACTTCTCAGTGCAGTGCTTTAACTTGCTGTGCCACCACGGAGGGCCAATTTACAGAAACATTTTAAAGGGGAATTTGGAAATGGAAGTAGATTGTCCAGAATGGTACATAGGATTATTGAAGGATAGACAATTCATTAAATTTTGTCTTTAAGGACAGCAGAACAGTTATACAGATAGTTATTCAGAGACATAATTGTTTAAAAATTGCATAGCGATAGACTATGTCTTGGGCTGCCCTCGCATGGCTTGGAAAGCCAGCCCTCCAGCCCAGACGACCTTCTCCTTACCTCCCTTTCTTTCCCCTCAGTGACTACCAATTTTAGTTCTTGCACTTCCTGGGGGAGTCCTGGGACTGCAGTGATCATTTCAGTGATCTCTATCCCTAGATTCTGAGATACTAGGTACGAATAATGTGGAGGATTTCATTGTTAGATCAAATGTTTTTATATACCAGTTCCTTTTACAAAGAATTACATCTATTATTTATAAACAGGAAAATTAAAAAATTAAAAATTAAAAAATTGAAAGTCCAAACTTCAAGTTTTCACTTGTATTTTCTTTTTTTAAAAATAGTGCACATTCAAAAGAAAAAGTATAACAAAAAAGAAGAAAAAAACATAGGAAATTAAATGTTGATTAACTCTATTTCATAAAATCTGTTTGCGTTTTTGGTGTGTGGCTTTCCAGACTTTAGAGACATGTCTGAAAATACTTGCTTTTGTCAATAGGAAATAGCTATTTCTATAAAAACAGCATAAGATACACAAAATTGTATTTTTAGATGCAGATTTTACTTAATGCATTAGTCTTGGCTACTGGTCAGCTATACATTTATCATTTGATGCAACTAAGTCTGTTACATGCGTCTTTGTTTTGTGTCACTCTGAATATCTGGAGGGAATAATTTCATAGGAATATGCATTTCTTTAAAATTTGCTTAGCTGATTCAGTTTGCCTATAAAAAAGTGTTTTAATTTGTACTTCACATTTGAATGAGGGGTTTTAGCTATATATGCAACCCAGCACTACAGAATGTCATTTTAATTGGATGCAGATAATTTTTTAAATAAAATATTAATAGGAATAACTTTTCATAATTTATATACATCAACAACTTTTATTTTATTTTGAATTTTCTATTTATATAACTTACAACTTTTCCCTTATACTGGTTTGTTCCACCATATAACTTGAGTCATTCTTTTGGGACTCATTTCATTCCTATATGACGGAGTACTCAGTTCCTATAGACAGTGATGACTAATTTATGTCTAAATTACCTGTTTCTTGCATAGAACCTCTTGGGGCAGGGTTGGGTGAGAGTCAGGGAGAAGCAGGGAAAATACCAGGAGAGATGTTGAGGAGGTAAATTAGTCAAATAGTCACTATAATATTGTGCGTCTGTGTATGTTCTCTTTCCTTTTAAGATTTGTTTTTATTTATGCATACGAGAACTGGGGTGTAGGCCAGAAGTGCCAGGGGGGTTTGGAATGTGTGGGTAAGAGGATTCACCAGAGACAGAGTGGGGAGCAGAACTGAAATACACTGCTGAGGGGAGCAGCGGGTGAGACACAGAGGTCTGCTGCGCTCTGTGGGTCAGCCACCTGTGGGGCAGTCGGGGTAAAACTCATTTTGTGGTAGCTGGCAGTAGCTTGATAGTGCTGAGACTTTACCTCCAGTACTCTCAGGGAGGCCCTGTTTCCTTTATTCTTGTTGAAACTAGACTGATGACTTAACCTATATTGTTTAAAAGGAACAAGTGTTTGAATTTACTTGTTAAACTTTTTTGTTAAACAGGAATTTCTACTTGTATTTTCATAATAGTTTCTATGTGCTCTCTTTTGATTTGTTGTTTTCTTTCTAACTTCTTGATTTGAATGCCATAGTTTCTTATTTATGTATTTTTAAGTTAAGGTAGAGCCAACTGGACAGAAATATAAATATTGATTTATGAGTAATTTACAAAGTTGGTTATGTCTTCACATAAGTCTGAGCATATTTATTCCAACGCAGTTTCTCCTACTGAACTATTTCAGTTGTATGACATAGCAATATCAATGGAGAGAGATTCATCATATTCAAGTAGAAAGGCATCAGTTGTTTCTGAACGATGTGTAGGAAAGTGGCATCCTCAGGAGTCATTTTGGAGCCATTCCAAAGGTGATAATACTTATAATCATGAGTCGAGGGTCCTTTTAGCACGTGAGATTGGTCACAAAGTGAGACTAGTGGGTATCATAAGCATACATAAAGTTTCTTCACTGAAATAAGAACAGATCACAATGTGTCTGATGCAAATTATTTGTGTAGATAAACATTAAGCTATTGAATGTCAATTTATAAACTGAAGTTCCTTATGAGTATATTCTGCCTGTGTATTTATGATAGTACAACTTATATGTACTAACAGCTCCCGGGCTGCTCCTTAGAAAATAATAAATTGCTTAATATTAAGAATAGTTACCGTTGGCCAGGATGAGAGATGATGGAGTGGAGCAGTTCATAATTCTTTTAAACAGTCATTTAATTTAAATAACAACAATGATGCCCTTTGTGTCCCAGACAACATATTTTTTATTGAAATCACAGTATACAAGGCCGTGCCTTTTAAAGAGGCATGTGCTTTTTAAATAACCCTGACCTAGTTTTCACTGAATAGTTTTAAGCATTTTCTTTAATTTATGCCACCAAACAACACTAGATGCTGTTGTACTTTTGTACCCCCATCAGACTGTATAACCACATTTCAATCTTCTGAATTAAATGAGTGTCGTTTTGTAGCAGTGTTTGTTAGATTACAGTCAAGTCTCAAGTCATCCAGTTGGGGCACAGCTGGCACTGCCTGTGAGTAAATGAGAACACCCAAGATGAAAAACCTTTCAATTCCCATTGCAGTCTGACTAGAACATGTCTAAGGTTAATTTACAAAGCAGCATGATAGTTGACCCTGATGATGCTTCAGCACATTAATCTTGTGTCTAAGTGGCAGACTGTGGAAGACCTCACCTCATCCACCTTATGAAACATTCTACATAAACAAACAGATGAAATTAATAAGTTATATTCAAAGACAACTTTCAGTAGCATGGAGTTGGGAGCACAGCAGGTAGAACCATATCTGCTTCTGGCCTAAGTGGCTTTGTGATCCTGGGTAGTTGATTCATCTTCAGATGCCTCTGTTTGTATGTTTGTAAAATTGCAGTATTGGTAGAACCTACTTTTTAAACATACGTAAAAGGTTGAGTGAGTTGATACATCTAAATTCTTGTAGTAGTGACTGGCCTTGAACACTACTGTCTGCATTTTGCTTTGAGTGAATACACATCTTCTACTTTTGTCTTAGGCTCTCAGACCCTGAATTGTTACAACATTTAATGTCTGAATAGTTCAAACACTGATGCCCATGAACTTGAAAGGACATTCACATGCTGAATCAAGAAAGCAACCGAGTGACTCAAGTTTTTGTGATTTGGCTCTTTCTGAGATTGTGGAGCCAAGTAGTAGAGATGGGAGGATCAGGGCTTTAGTGTCTGAGATTTGCACCCTGGTGGTGCTGATGTTTTCAGGTTTCTCTATCAAAATGACAATGAACAGAAGCAAGGAAAGTGCTTCTGAGAGACCAAGCAGGTAAACACCACTTCCTGCTCTAAGTCAGGAGGGGACACAGGGTGTTTCTGCAAGATTTTCGGAAAAATTAGTGTAAGGTGCCCTTCTTACATCTGTGCTGTTTGATCTGACACCAAAGGGTTGAGTTCTTGCCAGATAGATGATTGATGAGTTCTATTAAGTGCTAATCATAGTTGCCTATTTTGTTATTTTATTACTCTTAAGACTGAAGAGATAGAGTAGCTCCTTACAAGGACAGAAAAAAAAATTGAGAATTTTTCAAGAGCATTAGGAAATCAAATCTTAAGCACAGTATTTAAAAAGTTAGTACTGAAAGTGAACAGGACAATTAAAACAAACTTGGACCACTTTGTATAAAGTAAAAATATTCACTGCCTAGGCATTTGCTTAGACTTTCAGATGTTTCTCCACTTTTAGATTCAGTTATCTGCTTGCTCCTTGATTTGTGGGTTTCTTGCAGATGACAGACTCTCTTGGCTTGGAATCTTGGCTTGGAATCTTGGCTCATACTTCCTGTCTTAATCTGTTTGACTTGTTAATACAGATCCAGATTAGCTACTTTATGAATAACTTATAAAGCACAAGAAGTCATTATGCTAGTAATTTCCTTGGTATTGCATCTCTCAGCCAGGAGTGGGCCCTTAAAATTCCTGCCATAAGAGATCAGATAAAGGCAGGAAACAAAAGTGGCATATTCACATTGCCATTGTGGGCAAACAACCAAGAATTTCCAATATCTGGGCATTATGTGAGAACTTGGTTTGCCTCAATCCCCAGGAGACAAGCCAGTATTTGAATTAGAGCCCCATTGTACCATATCAAAAATTAGTTCAGTCATCCTAAACCAAACTTTTGTTGTTCTCAAAGAGCATAAAAGTGTGAATTATATATAGTTCATCAAAGGTTGGGTATATGTAACAGGCAAAATAATGCAGCAGAAATCCTTAATGCTGCTGAGACTTCTCAGTCTGTGGGATGCGATGGGTTAAATATGAAACCCTTCAAGAATCTGTTGCTTCCTTCTATTTGGTATGTTCAACTTTATTGATTTTGCAAAATCAAGAGACTAGGGTCATCTAAAACGTGAAAATTGTGACTTTCAATTATTCTTTTCCTACAGTGCTTATGCCTACCTTCTTGTTTCCCCCTCCCCCAATAGGCGGATTATTTTCTTTACCATTTTTGGTAATTTGAAATCATTTTATTCAGTCTCTTATGTTTTACAAAGTTAATTAGAGCAGAAACTTGTTTTTTCTTTAATGTTATATTTCCAGCTTCAAATACAGACCTGAGTTCATAATATTGATAAATTCTATGTTAATGCTAACTAAATTAACATAGCTCAGTTCCTTCATATTACACTTATAGATGTGGAAATGCGATTGAGGTCAATTATTTGATGTATTGGAGAATTTTTTTTTCAATGGGAAAACCCTTGAGTGAGCACTAGTTAATGCTAACTAAATTAACATAGCTCAGTTCCTTCATATTACACTTATAGATGTGGAAATGCGATTGAGGTCAATTATTTGATGTATTGGAGAATTTTTTTTTCAATGGGAAAACCCTTGAGTGAGCACTAGTATATTGATTCTTAGGTGCTATTTTCCTTTCTACTACAACTTATCTGTTTTAATAAAAACTGATTCTTATCCCTGAGTACACATCAAAATCACCTGGGGAGCTTTATAAACTGCCAAAGCACAGACCAGTCTTCTTATCAATTATAAAAGGTCCTCAAACAATGTTGTTTTGTTGTCAGTTGATGAGCAAAATCAAATCCCTACCAATTTTGAATAAATTGATGTTATTCAAGGACCTGCTTTCATTGTACCTTATTTTTCTTAACGCCGTTTTCTAAGAAACTACCAGTGACATTAAGTGAGGATTTAATGCATTCAGAATTGGTATTTTCAAGTTCTCGGGAAGATTGCAAAGTACACTAAGATTGAGAACTATTGTGTGTGTGACTGTTCTGTGTGTGCACATACAGGCGTTCAAGGGCAGGCCCAGGGGTTGAGTTTCATTTAGTAGCCAGTGAGGAAGCAAAGCCTTGGTTAAGGAGGTTTATCTACCCATATAGGACAATTAGGGATAGAGGTTGACTAACAGCTAAACAGCCAATGACTAATAGCCTGAATAATAGGTAAAAAATGCCAGGCGGCAACACTATGGAGGGAACAGGGACTTGTAGAACTAGCTCTGCAAGATCTGGCAACTGATTGAATGTGAACGCTAGAGGAGAGAAAAACTTCAGAGAGCCTTGACAACTGTGCCTAGCCTGATTCCAGAAGTAATTTGTTACCCACATGTGGTAAATTAATACTTTGAGTGACAGTGTACCAATTTGCAAATTACTTCTTTCAGGGCATTAATGACTGAAGAGCATAATCACCATGGCATTATTGTTATTGGCATTAGCATTAATAAATATTTCATGAGCAACCAAAAATTACAGGGCCTATATTTTGAAGAATGGGTATTCTTCCAAAATATGAAATACAAACCTTAGGTTCTCACTAATGCCAAAAATTCTGTAAATATTTATAAATAACAATCTATTTGAGCAGAAGATTAATTGAGAGGAATTGCAATTATGCTTAATGTTAAATAGTTTTGTTTGTGTCATTATAAATTGGAAGACTTGAAAAATTGAGCAGCATGAACTCTAGCAATAATTTAACAGTAATTTGGGGAGCATTTCATAAGACCTCCAGATCTTAGTTGCCTTTTCTGTAAACTGAAGAAAATCATTTATCTGACTGTGACAATCTGAATCAGATATTTTCTTATATAGACCTATAAGTTAAAATATGGATGATGATATAGTATGGAAAGAGCACTAGACAAGGAGTTCAATTTCTTTCAACCAAGTCTGTTTCAAATGATGTAAATTGAACAAATCTGTAATCTCTTTTTTGAGTGCTAAGGTTAAAAATTCAGTATCACAGAATATAATACTTTTGAAAGTATAACAGATAACAAGGAAAACTAGCATACTGAATTTCTAGAAAGGTAAGCTATCAGTGGTCTGGCTGTGAGGAAAAAACCCTGAGGTGATAGTATTGTCTTGAGCTTTTCTTCATCTATGGACTCCATGACAGTGCCTGAGGCAGGTGGTAGCAATGCTTCAGACCTTTGTGTAAAAATTTTTAAGAAAGTGATTTTGTTGCTGTTTCCAAATTTAGGAAGCCAAGGTTTTGTTTTATTTTAAAAAAAAGAGAGAGAGAATTTTTCAAGAGAGAAGTCTTTTGATCTATGCAAATACCAGGGATGCAATAAAGAAGGTACTTTATTTTGTGGCATTTTTGCAGATCTCTTTTCACTATGTCTGCGTAGAAATATAAGTAAAATAAATTAATGATTTAGTAGGATTGAGTTGATGAAGTGCAGCAATAAAGACTGCCAGGTATAGGAATAATTCAGTCTTTTATTTTAAGCTACTCAATAACTATAACACCAGAGGGAAATAGTCACACCATCAGCGAGCCCACAGCAAATGCTTTCACACCATTGGGAAAGACTCAGCCACATTTCCCAGGAATTATGAAGTGAACCAGACAAACTAAGCCAAGCCATCAAACATCAACAAGACAGATGAATTGCTGGTAAGCACCTTTCCCTGACACTTTTCATTTAAACCCCTTGGCCAGGTGATTATATAAAATGCAAATACTACATAATAAAAATAGAGCTTTAAGACCACTGCAAAAAGTTTTCTTTGATGGGGAAAGAATCTAAAAATATAATTCTTAAGAGCATGATATGAATTTTGGATAAAAATGGCAGTTACTTGACTGGAAAAAATAGAACCAAAGTCATTCAGTATGGGAAATAAATCATTCCAGTTAATATTTATTGTACATCTACTTTGCCCCTGAATTTGTGCTCGAATACTTCAGATGTTTTGTTGGAGCTTGCATTCCAGAGAAAACAGAACAGATAGTAGTAAATAAATAGTATGTTAGAAGGGGATATTTGGTAGATGAAAAAAATAAATAGAGTAAGGGTCTGAAGTATGGATTTTACTTCAGGAGGATATAGGCATGAAAAATCAGAATGAGACTCATTGAGAAAGTGAAATGTAAGCAGTATTGAAGAAATTCTGAGAATATTAGTCAACAGGTGGCAGGGAGAGGCCTTCCCAGTAGAAGGAAAAACTGGAGCTAAAGTCCTGACGTGAGTGTGTACACAGGCTATTGAAAAACAGTAAGGGGGTCCAGCTTGGCTGGAAAAGCAAGTGGGTGACGTCAGAGCGCAGGTAGGTGTGAAAAGACTCATAACCAAATTGGGCCACAAAGCCATCCTGGGAAGAACTTTGGCTTTCACTCCAGATTTTAGACAAAGGAGTGACATTATTAGCAAAGAAGAGTTAGATTTTTGTGTTGATAACAGGGTGGAACTGGACAAGGTAAACTATTTCAAGGCTTTGACAGTACAGAAAAAAAAAAAAAGAGCAGCCTACATTTTTGTGGCCGGAGACTATGGTAATGGTGCACAGGTGAATTGGTAATGGGGATTTTATAGGGACTACACCTGAGAGGAGAAAGCATACATTGTACAAAAGGAAGAATGTAAAATATATATAAAACAAAACAAGGTTTACCTTGAACTGATTATTCACAATGGGAAAGGGTTATATGGAATGTTAACTCTACTTGCTTCCACTGATTGATAGGTACCCAAATGTACATAATAAATGGTGAATTTGAGAGGGAGGAAGAGAATTGCCCAAGCCTGATGATTTTTCTCCTTTATCTCTTAACTTCTCCAGAGACTCCCTCCACTTTTGTAGTTCAAGTGTTTTCTCTGCTGACTCTAAAGCCATCTTGCTGGTCCTTTCTTCCAGCATGAGTTCTAACTCCTTTTCTCAAACCTGCTAGTTTTTATTTGGTCTTGTGCATTTCCCCAAATCAATGTTTCCAAGACTTCTCACCATCCAATCAATTGTTTTTAATCATAAATCCAATTCTGTCAGTTATTCAAATTAAAACCAGAAGTCTCTGAATTATAGCTCTTCAGCTTATCTGTGTTGGTATAATTTGAAAGAGGGTAATGATTCCTTAAAGTTAACTCTTGAATAAAATGTTGCTTCTTTTTACTATATCTCTAAATGTAGTAAAACGAACACCTAAACAAAACAAACATTTCATCCCTGTATTGCTACAATAGTTTTCCAAGTATTAGCTCATATATCCTACTTGCCTGTCATGGAACTTTTTATTGACATACAAAATGTTATAGATGTCTGTAATGTATAAAGAGGCATCTAAAAAGGATCAGTAAATGTACAGATATTGTTAAAAGAGCAAAAGAAAAGTCAATAGTTTTGAGTACATGTAAATTAATATTACAGAATATCAACAGCATAATCTGAAAGACAAACCAGAAATGTTTTTATAAATTAGATTCTGTGTTATAATTGAGTGGGAAAAGTTTTCAGTGATGACATTTACTATCAACTGGGTGTTGGTGGGAGTTCAAATGGGCATAACTTTTCTGTTACACAATTTAACAATATGTATTGAAAACTTATTTTTTGGCTTTTTTATTATCATTACTTATTTTTTACATCATTTTT
This sequence comes from Condylura cristata, assembly GCF_000260355.1. NCBI lineage: Eukaryota > Metazoa > Chordata > Mammalia > Eulipotyphla > Talpidae > Condylura > Condylura cristata. The sequence continues at coordinate 50,211,216 of NW_004567106.1, read as the reverse complement.
CATTTTGTGCATTTTTCATCTTGGTTCCCACCACCAGTTCACCCATGTGCCATCACCATAGTCACGTGAGATACCATCTTACACCAGGGAGAATGGCACATTTTAAAACAACTAGCAACAACAACTAGCAACTAGAATGTGGAGAAAAATGAACACTCCTACATTGCTGGTGGGAATGCAAACTGGTCCACCCACTATGGAAAACTGTGTGGACGTTCCTTTAACTACTGAAAATGGACCTACCATATTGACCCAGCAAGCCCACTTGTAGGTATCTACACAAAGCACACAAAAACATTGGTTCAAAAGGACACCGGCACCCCCATGTTTATTGCTGTTCTGTATACAATAGGGAAGATTTAAAATCAATGCAAATGCCCAAAAATAGATGACTGGATTAAAAAGATGTGGTACATACACACAATGGAATATTACTCAGCAACCCAAAAAGATAAACTCATGCTTTTGCAGCAACATGGATGGTTGCTGGAACGGATTAAGCCTAGGGAAATAAACCAGAAAGAAAAAGAAAATACCAGATGGTTTCACTCATAGCAGGAGCGTAAGGGATGGGGAGGGGAGCAATTGTAATAAAGTAAAAATGAAAATGACAGACAACTATAAATCAGACATTTTATGGTGGTGGAAAGAGCAATGGGATCAAAACTGGGGTGGGAAGGTTATTGAGAATCTTAAGTCCTTCCACCATGATGTAGGTGGAGCCTGGTTTTCTTAACTATAGAAATTTTGCCATCGTTATTTGATAGGAAGAAAAGCTCTTCCTTGTTTGTGTTGTTGAATTCTGGAGATGGGTTTCTTCTTGTGATATTTCTTCTCTTGAGGAGTTGTTTATCCACTTGTAATTTTCTTTGTCCCCATTGTTTACTTTTGGATTGTGGTCACCTGGTGGGGTGGCAGCTTTGAATGTGGTGGAGCAATGAGAATCCCAGAGGGCCTTCAGCTGTTGTAATGGGCGGCCCCAGACAAAGGCAGTCTCCTATTTACTAGCATCAGGTATTAGGGCAAGAATGTAGGGAGTGTGCATGTGTGAGGTGTTATCCAATATATAAACTCTGCTTACCTTCCTCCCCTGGGGGTTTCATTGCTCCTGCAGCTTTAAGCATATTATCTCTATTCTAATACCTGCCTGCTGTTTTCAGCAGACACTGGTATCCTAGTGTGTTCCTCATACCAGGGCTTTTGTCTGGTGAGAGGCCTCCTGCATGTTACTACAGCTTGCTGACAAGCAGGAACTCTGGGCACCACGATCATACCCCAAGAATGAAGGAGCTGGGGATTGCACGTGGCTCTGCACTAGATGAGGCTTCTGCTGAGCCTGGGTCTTCCTACCCACTAATCTGTGTATTTACCAGGTGGTGGGTACGGTAGCTGGGTCCTCCCTCCCCACTTCCTCCAAGCAGATCCTTGCAAGTGTCACAGTGGTAGCTGGGGCCAGGCTGGCTGGGGCTGGTGGGGAGGACATCAGCGGGACTCCATGGAGCACAGCTCTGGGCTCTGTTCCCAGATTTGCAGGATGGCTAACTGGAGTCTAGGCTTTTGCCTTGCATCCTCCCTGCTTGTCCATAGAATGACCTTTCTAAATCACTGTTTTCAAGGACACTTTCTGCAAATGAGAGAATCTGTATCTGGATTGTTCATTAGAATAACAATGTGAATATTAGACTAGGAAACTGTGGCTAGTGCCACAGAAGAAATGAATCTTTAATTATATTGAATATTAATGAAGTTAGATTTCAATGGCCACGTGTGACTTGTGCCTACAGTACTGGGCATCATAGTTATAAAACACAGGAACCTTTGATGACTCTCGGCCAGAATGTTGTCTCATTCATCATAGCTGAATGAGTATGGCTCTCTGAATAAGTAGTTAAACAAGTATACGCAAGGTTTTATTTGTAGAAGAAGATACGTTTTCCCTCAGACTGAATATGAAGAGGCTAGGTGAGATGGTCAGTTTTTCTTCTTTTTAGAGATAGTCAGAACAGAAGGGAATAGTGATAGCCTCAGCCTAGATTGAGGCAAATGGTCGATCCAGGGCAGAGCCAACCTTTCCAAACCCCAATTCAGGGATTCCTCTCTCTCTCTTTAAAATAAGGTACTAAGACTTTCTTGTAAAATTTTAAGATTTCTAAAATTCCTATCTAGGAATTACATCCCTTCCTTACCACTAACTTCAAGGTCAGAAGTCAACATGACACATAGTGGAAATATATAATCAACTCTCCTGCATTAGACAAATTCATTTAAGCCACATAAGTAGGCCGTATCTCTGTGGGTAGGGTTCATGAATATGAATTCCCAATCTCAGGTGATTCTAATAGAAATTCTGGCCTTTTAAAATTCAAAGAGCAGAAGTACTAATTCCTTGCCATATTCTAGAAAAAGCTTTCATGATCTGGTCTTTCCAGTTCTCCAGTTTTATGTTATCCTACATTATTTCCACTACCCTTTACCCTATTTTTCAAAACCATAGTAAACTCCTTTGTAATAAGAGCCTCTCTTCATTGAGAATTTCTTATGACCTAGATACCTATCATACATTAATTTTATACAATTTTATGAGGTGATCATATCCCCCAATTTATAAAGACATTGAAGCTTAGTTTACTAATTTATCCTGTCAGAGAAAAATAATCTGACAGTAGAAGCTGTATGCTCAAGCAGTGTGTGAGCTGTGTAGGAAGCAGGATAGCTGGACCCTGAAAACTTGATCTGAGTGGGAAACAGATAGTTCAGTGGGCAAACTCACTAAAATTTAAGATTACATGAAAAAAAAACAAACAAACACTTTTCACAACTACAAAAAATATATACACATACTACACATAAATTATTTACATGCATATATTAGCATAATTGAATGAGGCAGATGGAAGTTTAAAGAAGGCTCTTGTTTAAGATAGTTATATAGAAATATAGAAGAAGAAAAATAGAAAGATAGAAAGAAGAAAAACCTGGAGATAGAAATATAGAAAGAAGAAAAAGTGATTAAAACACTGTATTGCATACAGCAAAATATTTCCTTTTGAAATATGTTAAGAGCAGTTGCAGATTGCCCTTAGATGTTTTAAAAGTCTGTCATACCCTCTCCTGACCCGCCTGCTGCTCTCCTCAGCAGTGTACTTCGCCCATCTGCCTGTTCTGCTCCCCACTCTGTCTCTGGTGAAGCCTCTCACCGCCCCTGAACCTCTACCCCAGTTCTGTATGCACAAATAAATAAATCTTAAAAAAAAAAAAGTCTTTCATACAATGTGCATTGCTGAATGAAAGCAACTAAATACCAAAAGTTGAGATTCTGGCATTGTCCCCATTATTACTGTCTATATTCACTTATTTCACTAGGAAACTGAGAGAACAGTTAATTTTGTTAATGTACACTATTACTTATTGTTTATTTTCCAGTTGTCTCAGTTTTCTACTGCATTTTTTTTTAAATTATGTTTTATGTTAGAAATTTCTGAAGAGTTGTCAGATATTTAGTTTGCTCAAGGTATTTGATTTTCTTGTACTCGAACAAAATTATAACTACACCTCTTATCTTTCATGTGCCCAAAACCGATGATTATAAAGTATGAAGTAGATAGGCTCCCAAAGCCTGATCTTTTTTTTTTAACCATCAAAGTTTATCATGGTTATTATTAAATTTATTCCTAATGTCTAGAACAATCAAATGCATTCTAGCACATACAGATTGTTTTAATTATATAATCCCAGTCAATCATTCCAGGAAATAATATCAAAGAGATTAAACTACAGCTCTGAATAGCAGAAAGTGATACTAGAAAGATCCTGTGCACAGAAATTCAAACCATATTAAATTATTCTTTAATATGTTTGTCAACCTTTTGCTTCCCTTTATGTTCATCTGTGCATATATTCTCACCAGAATGACCAGCACAAGAAAAATATTTAAAAAGTGTTATCTAAGCCACAGAAACTCCAACATTCTTTTTCTTTGTTGTTGTTGACTGATTAAATCTGGTTCTAATACTGAGTGGAATTTCCAAACATAACCAGGCGGCAAGACAGAAAGCAGAATCAACCTCTTTCCCAAGGTATTAAAACTATCAGAAGGAAGTTCTAGTATTTCCTTAAACACACAAATGCAAAATGAATCATGATATGATGTCATGCTTTATTGAAGTATTTATTTTCATTACAATTCACACAGTTATTCAAGGTCAAAATGGCACTGTTCTTACTAGAAAATATGGGATTTGAGTTGCATAAATCCTTCCTTGCTATTTAGAAAACAAACCATGAATTTTCATGAATTTGGGAGACAAGTCTAGGAACTATATGGTATCAAAATGCAAAGATGAGTGACATTATTCCTTTTTTAAAGGCTTCATTGGAAAAAAGTTTAACTTTAGTGGTTATGTTGGGGAAAAAAATGCAAAGACCTATCCTTTTTTCTTTTAGAAGTAGTGGAGGCCTTTTTTTTTTTCAGCAGTGTGATTCCCTGACATCCCCCTACTCTGCCATTCTACTACATTTCCTCTCACATCTTCTATCCAGCCCCCTCCCACATACACAGGACAGAAGTGGAACAAGTGGAGAAGAAAATGATGAGAGTAATGCCGAGGGAAGACAGCAGTGTGTTTAACATCATAAGATCAGAGGGAGCCCAGAAGCAGAACCTAGAAAAATCCTTTCACAGCATGCAATATAGAACAAAAATCCCCAGAAAACTCAAATACTACTATTATCATGTTTCAAAACAAGAAAGCTAAGAAAGGTGACAAAAGGACCCAAGAAAGGATGGCACATACTTTCAGCCACCTGTGTCAGGTGGAAAGTTTTCATCAGAACCCTTTAATTCTTCTTTTGATGTATAAGCCCAATCAAGACAATAATATGTCCTTGAACCAAAATGAATCCTCTGATAGAGTATCACTCTGGGTGATAAACAAAGCTTTTAAAGACATAAACTAGCTCTGTAGGTGGCCCTCACTCACTCCAAGAAAGCTTTTGATTAAAATAAAAATGTATGTAGGAGCAAAATTGAAAAAAGGCATATAAAAAGTTTGTTCTGTTCGGGAGAAATAAACATGAAAATGAGACCACTTTGATACCGCTGCAAGAGTAGACAAATTGATCAAACTAGACAGTAAGATAAAGGGGAGAAGCACAAGTTCCCTTCAACTGCATCAACATTGTTACTTTTAGGAGAATAACCATCAAGTATTAACAAGGACCAAAAAATAATTCTGTTCAACAGTCTAGCTTAACAGCAAATAGGAATCTCTGCTCGGTGGGCTTAGCTAAGAAGCAAACTAGTTAAATGAAACTTGAAACTTCTGGCCTAATAGCTGTCTTTTTTGAGACAGCCTTCTCTGATGATGAGCTGCATATAAATATACACATGTAAAAAAAAAAACAAAGCAGATGAAAAAATAGAATAAAAAAATACAGTGGTGTACAATTCAGACTGGATTTCAGCATTAAGAGAAGTAGTTCTAAAAGATGGGAATTTTTTTTCGGTTCATGAGTGAACACTTGATTACCATAAAGATGGAAGCACTAGTCATAGTTATTAGTTATCAGATCTAACAAGAAAAACACCTAGGTGAGTATTCTGTCTGATGTAACAAAACTTTCTAAAGACAACTCTCACAGGTGCTTTCTTTCATAGGCATGACCGCTACAAAGCAATACACTATTTTTAAGAATATTTAGATCTGAATAGCGAAATTCAGAAAGGAGGGTACATTTAGTAAAATCACCATTTAATTTCAAGATTACTAGCTGATAGAGCAGCACCAAGTCATTTACTTGAGAATCACCAACTACTCTTAAGAATCAAACTGTTTAGGGAAGAACAAGATTGGAATTCAGTTGAACTTACTTATCTTGGGTTGTTATATCTTGGAGTAATTAAAAAAAATGAAAACTGTACATGAACCCCAAATTTTCAGTTACAAGAAGTTCTGCTGACAGGTTAGATGATTGATAAAGCAAAACTGTTGCAATCTGACTTTATTGCAGACAAGATTTGAAATAGGATGTTTACTTTTATTCATTTTAAACATTTCTTGAAAATTATGAGAATATTAGCATGAAAATTAGAAGGTGGAATTAATTTAAAATGTCATTTATCATCTTGTATCGATATAAAAGTGAATATATTGAAAACAAAACTGGAAGAACTGATCAAATTCTTCCAGGCAAATTAGTGGGCAATTCTAGACTTATTTTAATAATAGAGACTGATAAAGCTAGTATAATTTAAATCAATGTTCATTACCCAAACCTATTCAAATCAGAGTTTTTCATTTATCATACACACACACGTATCCAGACATTTATAAATTTACTAGGAACTGAATTTTTTTTTAAAGGTGTATCTAACTTCATTGTTGAAAGTGTTAAATGTTTGAAGGAACTTAATTACTAATCTCCATAAGAAAACCATGTTTTGATGTGTTTAAACAATCTTAACTATTTCATTCAGATTTTAAAAATTTACAAAGAATGATTTTTGGTTTTGCATAGTGAAGCATTTAAGTATAAATGAGTCATATATTAAAAACAGTTTTTTTTTTTTTTTTTAGATTTATTTATTTATTCATACAGAACTGGGGTACAGGCCAGAGGCTCAGGGGCGGTGAGAGGCTTCA
>NW_004567106.1:50155373-50204475 GCF_000260355.1 Condylura cristata | reverse complement strand
CTCCTCCGGGGCAGGCGGCAGGCGGGAATCGAACTCATGCGGAAGTGGCCTCAGATTCTCAGTGCTGCGCTTTAACCCGCTGCGCCACCAGGGAGGGCCTAAAAACAGTTTTTAAAGTATCCAGCCTTTAAACATTCTTAGCAATTTTTTTTTGGAAAGAAAATACAGAATTTGGGAACAATAGATGACAAAATGAAGAAAAATCATTAAAAGTATTCTAGCCTCACCAATGAGTAGCTGTCTTTGTTAAAGTGTTTGATTTTGAGAGAGCAGCAGGAAAGAGTTAATATTTTATAAAATAGGAAGTTGACTCATAAAAATCCAACATATTTTTATATACTTTGCATACAATATTTGTTGTAACAATTGTTCTAGCTATCTATACTGCCTGTTTATATTTTTGTGTTTTCAAGTCAGTCATTTAATTCTTTGTGAATTCACATATTAATTTTTTTTTCCTTAATGATTTCCTTGATTGCTTTCAAACTTATGTCACTCACTGATGGTTTATCTAATAGGTGTCATTTAGAGCTGTTTTTTGGGGCAACAGTTGCCAAACAAATATTTTCAAGATCACTATCTTAAATATTGAGAACTCCAAGAACTTTTATTTCTTTCAGTAGTACTGATGTTAGAAATTAAAACCACAAAATTTTTTATATACATATTTTTTTTTAAAAAACTGTCATAATAAACCCATCATATTTAATGTAAATAGTATGTTTTTATTAAAATAACTTTTTTAAAAGATTTATTTATTTATGCATACAGAACTGGGGTCAGAGGTGCAGGGGTGGTGAGAGGCTTCACCACAGGTAGAGTGGGGAGCAGAACAGGCAGATCATTGAAGTACGCTGCTGAGAGGAGCAGCGGGTGGGTCAGGAGAGGTCTGCCACGCCATGTGGTCACCTCCTGGGCAGGCGGGGATCGAACTCATGCTGTAGTAACTTTAGTTTCTTAATGCTGTGCTTTAACCCGCTGAGCCACCAGGGAGGGCCTAAAATAACTTTTTTAAAATAGCCGCTCATTATCTTATAATCTCTTGTAAGAGATTGCCAATCTCTTACCTGGCTTAATAGAAGAGAATTAGTTTAATATCTGTTTTTGTATTCAATCTGTTGCAATACAGTGTCTGACTGAAATACAAGAAGAAAATGCAGTGGGAACATAATTATTTTTTGATACCCCCACATACACAAAGTGGTAGTTTTTTAAAGAATCATCTCAATGAAGAATTTGAAACCACATCATAAAACATTTTGTATTTTTGCATTAAAGATCCACTGACCTAGCTTAACACTTTTCCCCATACATGATTTATCACATGATAAATGTTTGGAAAATTTGGTTCTCTGATTTATATAGATCTTTCAAAGTTGACACATTTCATTATAAAAGCAATCATTACTATTGAATTTTAAAAATAAGATTTGAGTATTAGGTACAACTCTGTCCCTTTAAAGCTCAGATGTTGCTATTGGTCTAATGGCTGTGTTGCTCAAATTGACAGTTGGTCCATTTACAAGATAACATGTGAGGTACCCACTTTTAAATAACCAGCTTATCATTAGTAATTTACTTATGTAAAAAAAAAATAGCACACCATGTTAAAAATGGCTTATTCAGCTCAGTTCAGTGTTTTTCTTCAAGGCAAACACTATTCTAATATGTAGAAGTATTTCAGCTTTTCAAACAATATATTTTAAAAGCTTTGTGCCTGAGGGTTGAAATTTAATTCTAATAATATTTATTACTACTTCATCAACAATATTCTCAATGGCAAATGGTACCTTCCTTTAATGGCACCTTCTTTTAATGAATATGAGAAGTCATTCCACTTCTGTGAGCACTCTGTCTCCTAGTTTATAGCACCAGCTCCCAACTATTTCTTTCACCTACGCTATTCTCAAAATAGTAATCAGAATTATCCTTGTAAGATACAAACCTTGAGTATGGAAAGAGAAAATGAAAGAGTATTAAAAGAGAAAAATAGAAACTTTAGGTAGAGAAAAGTGGTTGTGAGGTCACCTGACTATCAGATACCTTCTGACATAACTTGACAAGACTGGTAATTCCCATCAGTGGTATTCTTACCAAAAACTGAATGTGCAGACTTTTGATGAGTATTTTTGAATAACATAAAAAAAATGTGTTTGAGTTCATTTCAAAATAAGAACTGTAGGTAATACATATACATGTTTTGCCATAAAGTTGCCAACCATTACTTCTTGAGAAAACTCACAATTCTTTGTGTTTGATTAATTTTTGTATATTACAATATATTGATATTAACTAACAGGGTTTTATAAAATGTCTTCTCTTAGAAAAATAAAATAGTTGAAAATCTCGGGATTATTCTCGAAACAGTTTCTGGGGATTTTATGGGATTAAGAAAGCCAAAATTTTGATTTCAGACTTCTCTATAATCTGTTTCTAGGTAGATTTAAGGGGAAAAAAATTCTACTAAGTAATAGGATGGAACTGTGTTTCTATAGACACCATCATTAAATTAGCTATTACTAGTGAGGAAAAAGCAATTCAAGTCTTATAGCTTATCATTCTGCTAATTTCTCACAGGGATCAGGTGGAAAAAACTCAGTAAGTTTTCTCAAAGATATTTTAGCAATTTGTAGAACAGGGAAACAGGCTGGGGAGAGATTCTAGCCCCTATTTTATGCAATACTTGGTTAAAGGATATGTTTTTGATGTTTATTTTACCCATATAAATATGTAGTTCAGCTGTTTTTAAATTTGCATTGTCACTAGATAAATGGCAACCTTAGTAAAAAGTATACGTTATTAGGAAAAATACAGTCCTTCAAGGTCTGATTACATTGTCCTTCACTAATTGTGAATAAAAATTTATTTCAACTTTGAAACATTTTAAAATTGTGTTTTATAAATAACAAGAAAATTAAAAGCTATGTTATTGTATTTAGAGTTACAGTTTTTTTTTTTTTTAGAGATTTTATTTATGCATGCAGAACTAGGGTACAGGTCAGAAGTGCAGGGGTGGTGAGAGGATTCACTAGAGATAGTGGGGAGCAGAACAGTGGGGAGCAGAGACAGATTCACCAGAGGCAGGCCCACTGCCGAAGTATACTGCTGAGGGGAGCATTGGGCTGACAGGAGAGATCTGCCACATCATGTTGTCACCTCTGGGGTGAGGATCAAACTCGTGCTGAAGTGGCTTTAGCTTCTTAGTACTGTGCTTTAACCCACTTCACACCAGAGAGGACCCTACGACATTTCTTAAAAGACAAATTATTTTTTTTTGAAGAATTGTAAACGATAGTTTTCACTGGATTCTGAGTTGTATTCAAATGCTATTTCTTAGTTTGTCTGTCCTTAGGTTCTACAACGGTTATGATTGAACTGGAAAAATTATTTGATATTTAATATTTACACAAGTGGTTAAAAACTGAGAATACTGATCCCTTCATGCCCACACCTCATGGGAAGTGGGGGTCTAGAGTCTGGGTTATGGTGACTTGGTAGACCTGACGGTAATATATATGACAAAAATATAAATGTTTTAATGTCAGAAACTTATTAGGGCATGGAAGATAGTTTTGAGGCTAGAATTAGGATGAGCACATGCTTTCCAATTATAACTCCCTTAAGTTAAAGGCAGTTCAAAACTAACTTTAGGTGTCAACTTGTCCAGTTGAGGAAATCTGACATAATAAATATTTCCATAATTTTGTATAACTTTTTTGACTGAAAGTTTGTACTTTTGGCCAAGGAACTTTACTCATTTCACCTACCCCATAACTGACTTATTTCACTTAGCATAAAGCTCTCAAAGTATTTCTGTATTGTCTTAAGAGGTAGTAGTATTTTCTTTTTTTATAGCTAAATACTGTTCTCTCCTTCACCCACACCTGTGTTGTGTGTAGACATATGAGATATTCTTTCTCCATCCACCCATTGATGGACATTTAGGTTGTTTCTGTGTCTTGGCTATTGCAAATAATACTACATTGAACATGGAGGTGCATATAACTTTTTAAGTGTTTTTGTTTGCTTAGAATGATATCCAGAAGTGAAATTATGGGAACATCTAACAATTTTAACTGTTTTGAGTAGTCATTCTGTTTTCCAGAATGAAAACTTGAACAAGTTTGCATCCACTGAGTATAAGAGTTCCCATTTCTCCGCATCCTCACCAGCATCTGTTGTGTCTTAGTTTTTTGTTTTAAAGATTTATTTAATTATTTGTACAGAACTGGGGTGCAGGCCAGAGGTGCAGGGGTGGTGAGAGGATTCACCAGAGACAGGCGGGAGCAGAACAGCCAGATCGAAGCATACTGCTGAGGGGAGCAGTGGGCGGGTCAGGAGAGGTCTGCCACGCCATGTGCCCTCCGGGGCAAGTGGGGATCGAACACATGCTGAAGTGGCTTTAGCTTATTAGTGCTGTGCTTTAACCTGCTGTGCCACCACGGAGGGTCCCTTAGTTTTTCATAATAGTTATTTTAGCAGGTGTGAAATAACAATCGCATTGCTTATGGCTTCCTTGATGATTGGTGATAATTGAGCACTTCATATTCAGGTTTCCAAGTTATGACTTCCCTCTCAGTGCAATTATATCCACCCTAAAGCAATGTTGAATTTTATTTTCCTCTTTCTGAGACCCTATCTTGTATGTGAGTCCCATCATGCAAGCCACTTGGGTATTTTAATTTCCAAATGATATATGGGCGCTTCACTAGTCATCATCCTCGTAAGTGATATTATCAATGTAGATTTTTTTCAAGATAAAAACTTTGGTGTCATTTTTGACTCATCCTTTCTTCAGTCTCATATTTTGTTGCTGGATCCTGTTTGGTCATCTGTCTGTCTCATGGATGACTTGTTCATGTTCTTGCTAATCCCACTGCCAAAGCTTTGGTAACCTGAGGGGCAGACAAACATTGCCTTCCCTAGAGGGACACCTTCTCTTGTTCTCTTGTTTATCTCCTTGTTCTCTTCTTTATCTCCAGTGTCTTTATGTCTTACACTCTGTTGCCTAAATCAATTCTTACACACAAATCTGAAACAGCACCTCTCATGTCTGAACTTTAATGCATGGAATAAAATATGAATTACTTGCCATGGCAAAAAAAAAAAAAAAACAATTTGGCCACAAGTTACATTCTCAAGTCTATCTTCCACCTTGTCCCTTTCATTAAGTTGCTTTTTAGTCAAACTGAACATTTTCTGGTTTTAGGATATGCTGTGCTCTTCACAAGTTTACTGTTAAAAAAAAAAAAGGAGGGGGGATTTTTGTAGATGCTATTCCTTCTGCTTGAACTGACTTCCATTTTCTTCATATCCTTTAGGAACTGACTCAAATAACAGTTCTATATTTCTATCATAATTCTCTTCAAGCTTCAACAATCTACAATTCCATGTAGTTTTTCACATTTCTGAATCTTTTCACAATGCATTTTCAAAATGGCTCACACCTTTATTTCCCCCAGTCTACTGAATGCTCCAGAAATGTAGGAGCTAATTCTGGTCTATCTTGTCAGTGCCTGGAGAGGGAGGAAATGGTCACTTTAAAATGTGTTTTAAAGATAACTGAATAGTTATGTCAAGACACAATTAGAGATCGAAGAAAAGCATAGAAGGTGATGAACATAGAGGAGGATACTTACAAACAGGCAAGTTTGGGGCCCTCCCTGGTGGTACAGCTGGTTAAAGCACAGCACTGAGAAGCTAAAGCATGAGTTCAAACTCCACTTGCTCCAGAGGTGATCCGCATGGCGCAGCAGACCTCTTCTGGGCCGCCTGCTGCTCCCCTCAGCAGTGTACTTTGTCAGTCAGTGTGTTCTGCTCCCCACTCTGACTCTGGTGAATCCTCTCACCTCCCCTGCACGTCTGGTCTAGACTCCAGTTCTGTGTGCACAAATAAATCTTTAAAAAAAACAAAAACAAAATACAGGCTATTTTGAAAAAGTAAAGAGCAATGAATAGAAAAGGAGGACCCTCCCTGGTGGTGCAAGGTGTTAAAGTGCATCACTATGAAGCTGGCAGAAGCTGCTTCAGCACTCATTCAGTCCCTGACTAGGGAGGTGACCCACGCGGCACAGCAGACTTCTGCCTCACCCACTGCTCCCCTCAGCAGTGCACTTCGTCAGTCTGTCTCTTCTGCTCCCCACTCCATTTCTGGCGAATGTTCTCACTGCCCCTGCACCTCTGGCCTGTGCCCCACTTCCTTATACATAAATAAATCTTAAAAAATAAATAGAAAAGGAAAGCTAGAAGAAAAGTGTCCACAAATAGAATGCAATGAGAGATAAGAGATATCAGGTTCAAGGATGTTAATGTAATTAACAAAATATATGCCACTGATAAGTGCCAAGTTTCTTAAGTACTGCTGTTATTTCTCCAGACTGCTGTATTTTCAGCATAATTTTATTTAAACATTTCAAATTAGCTTTTTAAAAACTTGTACGTAGGCCCTCCCTGGTGGCGCAGCGGGTTAAAGCGCAGCACTAAGAATGGAAAGCCGCTTCCGCATGAGTTCGATTCCCGCCTGCCCCAGAGGTGACCACATGGCGCGGCAAACCTCTCCTGACCCGCCCACTGCTCCCCTCAGCAGTGTACTTCGTTGATCTGCCTGTTCTGCCCCACTCTGTCTCTGGTGAATCCTCTCACTGCCCCTGCAACTCTGGCCTGTACCCCAGTTCTGTATGAGTGAATAAATAAATCTTTAAAAAAAACACAAAACAAAAACTTATACATAAATGCAGCATCTATAATAATGTTGAGAATTTACATGATAGTTTCTATCTTGAAAATGTTTTGTAAACTAAAATTTTTCTTGTGAGAATCTCGATACTCCGGCTCATAACTCAGCATGGAGTGTCATTTCTGAAGAACTCCTATTTCACCTGACCTAAAAGCCAGGCTGAGAATCCTAGGAGCAAAGGCCTCAGGCTATCAAAAGTTCAGAGAGAAAATTCTAGTTGAAAGTACATTCTGCATATAAGTACATTCATAAGAAACAGATATAATTTATAGTGTTCATTCCCTATTCTAGATTATAGAAGGAAACAAGAAGAAAAAATTTGAAACCTTTTTTTTTTTTTTATTTTAACATAGAGGGTATGTTGGAGAAATGTCAGACCTGCTAAGATGTCCAAACTTTCTGAAATCATATGAAAAAGGGTTTCCCATAGTTTTCATGAAAGGAATTTTGCTGCGAGTGTAGTGTTCTTTTTCTGTTGTCCTGTAGATATGCTAGTTTATTGTGCCCATCTTGAGGTTCTGGGAATCCTTTTTTGATCCAATACAAATCTTTTCTGTTAGTGTTTTCTTAATAGAGGAAAATTGTTCTTATGTTATTTCCCTATCTGTATCTTCTGTTTATCTGTGCGAATTTGCCAAAGGGGTTTTCATTCATAGGAGTCAAGTGGGATTCTCATATCTGTATTATAGTCAGATTTTGCTAAAGAATTGTCAGCAGGTCTTCTTTATGGCAGCCATTTTGGAGATTCTTTCAGGATTTAAGCATCTATATCAAACAAGAAGAGACATATCTATATATCAGCATGATAAAAAGTTTATTATTTTCTGGTATATTTTCATGCTTAGCTTAGCTGAATATCACAGAAATTTGCAAATTTGTATTTTTAAGCTAAGTTGGAACAACTAGAAGATAGATAAGGCCCAATTGAAGATATTAATGCATGTTCTAGATAAAGTGAATGCTATTGATAGAATGTAAACATAAACTTAGAATAATATAGGGTTTTTATTCTTTCCTGTTAAAGTTCAATATGTTGCTATAATTTCTTCTGTTGGACTTGTATACATATATATATATATTTATTTTCTCTCATAATGTATATATACTTTCACCAGTTTCTCCCATTACCTTGTAAGAGTTCCTATTCCTAGACCATAAACTATCCTTGAGAATTGATTCCACACTCCCTCAAATATGACTTTTCATAAGCCAACTCCTTTAAAAATACAACATTTCACATATTTCTCAGACTACATGTCAAATCAGTATCATGCAAACATAATACTTTTACTACTTCTTAGAGCATGGTGTTGAGAGGAAAAAATTTAATATATCTGTGCTACATCTACATTAATGCAATGGTGCAATATTGAAACTGCTTTTATCTGCCACATTTCTCAAATGAAAGCAGCAGCTACATTTTATGGTAGTTAAACTGTGAACCTTGCACACAATCTTGCCTGTGTGGATGTGGCCCTTTGGTGTTATTAAGGTGGCACTCTTTATTCTGTATCTCAGACTTTAAAAGTTGCTATGGGTATAAGAAGCCTATCATGTGGTCATGTCTATACCGTAAAATCTTTCCTAAGTGCACAGCAAATTCCTGATAGAATTTATAGGCCTTTCAAGAAATTACAGTAAAATGTCCCCTGACACTTCTCAGGCAGGCTGAAGAGGAAAGAGCCGTGATGTGCATAGTCCAGAGATGCTGGACATGGCTTGTCAATACTTCTGGTTTGGGAACAATCTGCCATTTGTTTGCATTTCCTGTTGGCTACCTTAAAATCTTGTACCATACACACAAGTAAAGTATAAATTCTCTGAACAAACAAAAATGTAATTAGGTATTTTAAGGAAAATATGGCCTCTATTAGTTCGTTTGGTTAAGTCATTCAGAAAAGTTTACCATTAGCAGAATAGGACTGCAGATAAACAACTTCCCATGCGGATGGTTTAAATGCCTCAGAAAGGGATTATACTTTAAATACCCTTATACTTTTATGTAAATTGAGTATGCTGGAATCCTTGCTGTGATGCTGATAAATTCCATGTATCACCCACAGTCAACTATCTTTCTCTAGCTGTCCTGATTAAATGAGTGACATTCACTTTTGGAAAATCCCCCCCAGAGTAACGTGATCTTTCTTGTGCCTAGCCACAGTACCAGTAATGACATGATTCTGAGGGGATTTGAAACTCTACCTCAACAAATTTATTTCTGTTTTCTAACATATATTCAAAGCAATACTTTGGCATTGTAATGTGATTCTTGACAGGGCTAAGGTAAATTCATCACGCAAAACTGAAATGTTTCTGGCAGATGTCTTCTCTGTAACAATCAAATTGTGTGTACTGTGATATATGACAACCACAGTGCTGCTTCTGGTTGTAAAACTCACAAGTGTATTGTTTTATTAATACAAACTCAGAAGGTAATTATGCAATGTTATCCCACCATATTTTTTCTTTTTGTAAAAAAGATTATATGTACAGAATTGGGGTTCAGGCCAGAGGTGCAGAGGCAGTGAGATGACTCATCAGAAACAGAGTGGGGAGCAGAACAGGCTGATCAATGAAGTACACTGCTGAGGGGAGCATTGGGCAGGTCAGGAGAGGTCTGCCGCGCCATGTGGGTCACCTCTGGGGTTGGGGATCAAACTTACACCAAAGCGGCTGCAGCTAGCTTGCAGTGCTGAGCTTTAAACTGGCTGTGCCACCAGGGAGGGCCCCCATATTTTTTTCATTTAGAAAAATTTATTGAACACAATCTTCCAAGTTCCAGATAATGGGGATTTTTTACTGAATGTAGCAAGCATACCATTTTTTATCATAATGATTTGTGGACTTTTTGATCAATTTCCAAATCATAGGCTTGTTGAAACTAAGGAAGCATAAAAGTAAACTATTTTCCCTTATTAACTATTAACTTTGCTCCCTCCAGAAGTGGTCATTCATCCGAGCTGGATGCTCCTCTATAAAGAAGAAATCGCTAAAATGCCCACACTAAGCTCTGAGATACCTTAGTGAGATAGGCATGGGGATCTTCTGCCCAATTGCCTGACCACTTACATACATACTTCTGTACAATTTGTTATACTTTAGGTCAAAACCTAACCAGAAATTGTAATCAAATAAATAGAAACTCTTTTGACTTAAAATGAAAACTCACAACACTGAATGAACCCTTTTACTCTGTGACATACTTCACATGAAAATTCAAGGAATTGGAATCCACACATTTTCAAGAATCTGGCCAACTTAAGTTTACATATGACTATTTGGATTTTTATTGCCTTGTCCTCTATACTTGGAACATTTAATATTTTCGCTAGCACATAACAGCCCACAGGTCATAGTTTAGGATCCAGTTGCCAGATGCAAAAGAAACTTCTGAGAAGCTCTTTTGTGATCCCCTTCCAGTTGGAGCCTCCAGCTCTAAGGACAGAAATAACCCAATGGCTCCTTTTGCCTGATGGTTACCCGTCTCTTTATTATTTGTAGTGAACACTTTTTGTTTTCTTTAATATATTTTTTACATCGTTCATTTTTGTACAGTATTTGGTTTTTCACCTCAAGTGTAGTCCCCATAAAGAACCTTACCCAATCACCTCCGAACCATCACATGGCCCCTTGTGCTCTTCCCACCACTGTTTTGATCACTTTCCTCTCCCCCCTGCCTTATAACTCAGATCTCTGGTTACGTTTTGTCTTTTTTTTTTTCTCACCTTTTTTTGTGTCTTTCCTATAGTCCTCCTATAACATCTGACTTTTTTCTTTTTTCTTCTGACATAGTTCACTGAGCATAATTCCTTTCATCTCCCCCCATGTTTTTTGAATAGCATGAGGGTAGCCTTTTTGATCGCTTTGTAATATCCCACTGTCCTTATATACCACATTTTCTTGAGCCAGTCATTTGTGTTTGGACATTTATGTTGTTTCCATCTTAGCTAGTATAAACAGTGTGAGCTCTTACATTTTAAAGACTTCATTGAAATTTCATTAGTTTTTGCAATGTGAATTTGAAGATTTATTACTTTTTAAGGAAACAATTTAATTACATGAGCTTTTTTTCAGTTTTGTGTCTGTGTGTAGTAAAAGAATTAAAACAGGTTTGTGTCATTATACTAGAACTAAAAAAATGTGTGATCACAAAATCTGAGACAAATCAAGCAGCCTATTGGGGTGAGCAAATATTCTGGGAGGCCAGACTAACATAACATATGGAACATACCCAGTTGAAAAGTTGAATTCAAAAAAAAGAAAAGTTGAATCTAGTTATATATAAAGATAAAAGCTGACAATATAACTTTGGAGGACTTACTAATTTTAAAGTTTCTAGAAGCCTGGCAAAATTTGTGTTACATACTACCTATGACTTACAATAAAACCAGATTTGCTCATTAGGCCAGTAAAGCATAAATTATTTAACCAATGAGTAACCAGTAACTTTTTAGTGATGTATCAGTTAAACCAGGGCCCTCCATAGTGGTGCAACTTGATAAAGCATAGCACTGTGAAACTTGCTGTAGCCACTTCTGCAGAGTTCAATCCTTGGCCAGGGAGGTGACCCACATGGCATGGCAGAACTATTCTGACCTGCCCACTGCTCCCCTCAGCAGTGTGTACTTCATTGATCTGCCTCTTCTGTTCCCTGGTCTGCCTATGATGAATCCTCTCACCACCCTTGCATCTCTGACCTGTACCCTGTTCTGTATACATAAATAAAATCTTAAAAAATATATATATATATATATGTTTTTTTAAGATTTTATTTATGTATATACATATATATATGCCCAGTAGAAAGTTCTCTTAATTACTATGTTTATAATTGTATTACTACAGCACACTAGATTACCTCTGATTCTAACCATTGAGTTATTTATGCTTTATAATATGTATTCATTTATTCTTTCCTTCTCCTATTAATGCAGCAGATACATAAATGTACGCCTTTTATACGCCAGTCCCTCTGGAGATCCTTGTCCCTCTTTGTGCTCCTGACTTCCTCTTACTTCTCTCCAACCCCTGGTTCATTTATTTATTTCATTCCCCTGGTACGCTAATTTATATATAGGTAAATGCATACTTTATATATGAATATATAAAATACAAAATATATTTATAAATATTTTACATATACACATTATATAAACACTAATATAAAACATAAATATATATCATATATCATAGGTGTCATATTTTATATTTAGATATGCATACATATGTGTATATGAAGCCGCATAGAGCAGAGTTCAGAAGCCTTCAACAAGTGCTGCTTTTTTGCTTAGTTCTGCCTCTTCATAACCCTCCCTACTCTCCACACTTTCCAGTACTTCAGTGATTTTAGTATGCATAAATACTTTCTCCAAATCCCAGTTTGAATGTTACCACATCTGGGAAATGTTCTTGCTTTTTACAGGGAGCTTTAGTCATTTTCCCCTCTTTATTATCTCAGCAATTATCCCTGCTTCTATTATAACTCTTCCCTCCATCAAGTTAATGTGGATTCACTTTTGAGAACTCTTCAATACTATCAATTCTTGATGTCATTAGGGTCTGGTACAAATAGGTGACCAGTAAATGCACCTTTACTAACTGGGTGAAGATTTGAGGCATCGATTAAAAGTGTCAATTTATATACTTGAGTTGAACTTGATGTCTAAAACTGGATGTACTTTAGCTTTCTGCTATTTGACTCTAAAGACATAGATGTCATATTAAGTTGTTTTATTATCATTGGTTACAATCACATAGAGCCCCCCAATAGCATATTTCTGGAGAGATTAATTTTCAGATTTACGTTCTGTCATGGGCCTGTTTATGTAAATAAAGATGTTGAGTGATTTCTGGTTGTAGGGAGAAAGGAAAACCTTATTATCTCTAGGGGTCCTAAAGCTTCATAAACTCAGGAAGCATCTTTGCACTGCTCGTAATAATGTTGCCCCTTTTCTTTCCACCTCCCACCCCCCAACTTGTAACGGCATCAAATGTTAGCATGAGGTCTTGTGATCATTGAAATGACACTGTTAAGCAAATTTTTGGAATGTCTGATACAATTTTGCAATATCTTTGCAAAAGATATTTTGCCTAACTGTCCATTTTTAAAAGAAACAAGTATATAAGAAACCACCAGGATTTACATTATTTTGATCAGTGTTACAAATACATGATAACAAGATGGGATTCTGACAACATATGTGTTTGTAGACACACAAACTCACCCTTCCTCATACCTCATTAGAGCACTGGCAGGAAACAGATGGCTCATTCAGAAGGCTTAATTGAAGAGCATTTGAAAAGGGGCTGTTGACAGAGGACTAGTCAGTTAAAGGGTAACCAAGAAGGGAGTGTGAAGTGCCAGGAACTAGACGTGGTGAGAAACATTTCCTCTGGCCTGAAGGAGCAGGGGGCTGCTGCTATGGGAGAGGGGTCGCCACACAGGGGCGTCTTATGTGGAGGAATGGAGTCCTTCAAAATCTTGGCTGGCTGGGAGGGAGCCAGGGATTGAGGTGGGAATTAATACCTTTCCTTCTATTTTCTGATTTCCCTTCAGTGCCATCAGCAAATCCACTGGTAACTAGAAAGCAGGAGAGACTGGCTCTGAGCAGGCAGAGTCAGAGAACAGATTTGTAGGAACAGATGGGGAATGGTGAGGGTAATGGTGAGGGAGCAGGGAGCAGTTGTAGGGGACAATAACTTTGAACGCCTCATCCACTTAATGAGAAAGAGGGCATCACCTGTAAGTAGGCACAGGATAGTGAGATATTGTGAGTTGATGGACTATAGGATCAATAAATGTAGTGAGAAGTGTGGTGAGGGAAACCAGAGAAGTGTGGCTTTTCAGTTTCTCTTAGAGCGCCTCCCTCTACCCCCACCACCAGGATTCACACTGCAAAGAGGAAAGATGGGGGGCAAGGCAGGCAAGATTTCAGATTTCCACCCTAGCTTTAGGCAAAGCAGTTGTACTTTAATCATATTGTTACACGTAAAATTTCCTAATAAATATATCATTCTAGTGGAAAGATCCCAGAATAGAAATCAGGTTTTCTTGGTTTATCAGCAGCTATTGCTTTAAGAAATGAACTTAAGCAATCTGTCCCAGTTTTTTCATCTGTAAAATGGAAGTAAAATATATAGCTGGACAAATCATAGGGTTGTAAAGATCAAATGACAACATGGATATGGTTTCCTTTTGAAAAGTTAAGCAAGCTCTACAAACGTAAGGGCCTATCAATTTTGGCCCTGTCATAAAAAGCTGGTTCCCCGAGTACACGCTTGCCAATCAGCACATCCTCTCTTCCTGGCTATCTTTCCTCTACACATGGAGCACTTCACTCACCTCCAACTTAAAACATCGCATACAAAGAAAAGATAAGCAGTAAGGAAATCCAAATGTGTTGGCAATACTGTTGCATGTTAAAAAGAATGAACTACGTTTACGTTGAACTCTGTCTTCGTGGTGCATAACTCTCCTTACCATAGGTCTTATTAACTTCAAAGGGAGCGCTGTGCATGTACATGATTATATTTATGGGATGCGCCAACTCCTTCTTATCCCCCGGGCACAATTAGAAATATAGAAAAATGAATGTCAGACTTGGATCCATATTTGATATTCTATAGGAAATTTCCCATAGTTACAGATGTTAAAAATCCTGCCCAATTGGTCCAGTTACAAATTTGTAGTCTTTCTTCTTCTATAATTCTTCGATGATTGTTTCTGTGATTTTAGACTATTCATTTTTACATGAAAGGAAATGTTTGCTTTAGGTCCAGATAAAGTAGTTACAAAACCTTGATGTGCTGTATAAGTTGTTATAGTAACATAAATTTAGACTGCATTTACCCTTCTCTTTCAAGGAACTGTTTGTGTTTCCCTGAGATTACATCATTAATACTTAGAGCAATCCCTTTCCTACTTCAGATTCACTCTGCGAACTGCTGGAATAGTTAAGAGTCTAGGAACTAAATTCCTGGATGCTCAGGTTAATAATACATCTACTAAACTACCTGTAACTTAAGTGTTCAGTGTAATTCCAGGCCATTACCAATATTCTTGTTAAGTAGCTCTAAACTTCATAGCCATAACTATGAAGACAAATGGTAGATACATGGAAAGCTGCATGTTTCATACCAATTTGTTGTTTGATCTCTTTAAATTCAGTTGTCTTATGTTTCTTGATCCCAGTTTCTCTAGAGCTAATTCTGACAAATGTCCTTACCCATCTTATCAGTGAAGGTATGGACCTTACAATTGTTACAGTGTGGCTCCCCAGCAATAATGTTTGTTAAACACCTAAGAGGGCAGGTTGACTCTTTAGAACTGTACCTTTTTTAAAGTGACAAGAGAAAAATGGAAGAGGCTTCCCAAATTAAATATTTAGAGTGATTATGAGAAAGAAAGTTGTATTACTAAACTAGGAAAACCTTTAGTAGAAATATACTGAGAGAAGATGGGTGGTGTGAAAAAAGCTAAAATTTTTTCTAATATTTTGATAAGCAATATGAGTTACAAAATATTTACTCTAGTGTTACAGACAACTTAAACCAAAATCAAATTAATTTGATCCCGCTTGGAATTATGTGTAAGAAACACATAAGCAAAGACAGCCTAGTTTTAGTAAATTTTTGTAGAGCAAAACAAGCTGATGTGTACAGAACAATCAAATTTCCAGTGGAAATGTGTGTAAGTAGGTTTATTTTGAAAGGCAAAGTCCCCCTCCCAGTGTCATAACCAATTAAATTCTGCAGGTAATGGCCCCATTTGCATGGTGAGTGGAACCCACAAGTGGGAATTTTAATGGGCACACCACCTGAGTACAGTAATTGAGAGTGACATAACTTGAACTAGTTTTGTGCTTACCCCACTGAAAATTCTACTCATATTATTTTTAATGTCAAGCTACAAGTCAAATTTCAAGATGATGGATTTGTTCTTTTTTAAGCACCAAGTTTGAATAAAAGAAATGCTTTAATTCTGTAATGCATTGCATATCTTTAACTAATCTGTAGTTCTGATTCTCACCATTACTTCATTTTCTTCAGTGATTGGAATTTAATTTTATTCATTAATTTGTGAATAATTAGATAAAAAAAAAATAAAACCCTCAGCAGTCAAATTGCTTTTGGATTACAATTTAATGTACTTTATCAGAATATGTATTATAGTTAAGCTGGCATAATAGTTTACTAAAATGTAATTGTGTAAATATGCTTAATTATGCTTTCTGATGATGTGACAAAATCTGTGTATTCATGGATATTCCCCTCCTCCTCCTTCACCTCAACGCCAATAAAACAGTTCCTGCAGACTGATCACAGATAGCTTGTCATCTGAAGGTGTTACTTTTAAAAGATATTATCTCTCAGGCACTATTCATGTCCTTGAAAGAATTGTGCATTCTGATTGAGGAGTCATATGATGTCCACACTGAATTATATAATAAAGGTGATCTTGAGACTCTCAGAGTCAGACACACACGATGAGTTGCACTTTCTAGGTTTTGAGATGACATTTTAAAGCTTCTTTTGTTTCACTCTAAGATTGCTTGAGAGTCTACCTATTTGGAGGTGTTTGACATCACTCTGCCGCATCTGTAATTGGCATAGCATCCAGCAGACAGGCTCTGTACATCTTTACACTGCAACCTACCAAGTTAAGAAATGTATTGGTTCAATATAAAACAGCAGGCTGTTTTTAGACATAGTTACTAGTGCACAAGCTTTAATATGGCTTGGCTTCATCCTATAATGAGATCTTTTGGTTCCCTGCTCAACAGGCTTTTATTCCTTTGCAAAAGGCTATGAACTATGTCAAGTGGATCAGCTGCTTTTGTACACCCTCTTTCTTGGCTTTGGAACATAATTCCTTTGCTTCTACCCCTTTATGCATCAGACAGAACTTAAGAACCTTTCCCATTTTTCAAGCTAAACTTAGAATTTGTTTGAATTTGCTTTGCACTATTTTGCTAATAATTACATTCTCAACTGAAACTCACACAAAGACCTGCCTGGAAGGGAACACTTAATTGCAGAGCTACACTTAGTCTTTAATGTGTCTGTCTATACCCCCTGTTGATAATCTGTCAAGGGATGATTATCTAAAATTTCTGTCACCTCACAACCAAAGTAAGCATTCTTTAAACAAGCACAAAGGGCATAAACATGGACAAATGATAGCATGAGCACTACCAACCCCAGTTCAGTGAAAAGACAGAAACCCCTGCCTGTGGACATCTGGCTGCTTAGGGGAGTTATATTCCCAGTCCGATCGGAAAAGGTCTTACTGTAGTCCCTGCCTGATGAAGAATTGGGTGTGTCTCCCTCGTGATCCTGCTTTGCTGGGGGGACTTGGGCATTACATTTTTTACAGTTCTGTTTATTACCAGGTTGTCAATTGGCATCATTAACATCTGGTCAAAATATACAAAATGTTGACTCACAGGAAATAGAGCCTCTTCAGTGGAATTCTGAAGTGTGAAAATACATGGTTGATTTATCACCATGTGTTTGATACCGTGTGTTTAGCACCATATATTTGCATTTTGGCAAAAAATAAACTGTACATCAGGGCTGTGTTATAACGATAACCCTCTTCATAGCCCCATCTATTTAAACTGCGCCTCTAAGGGTAATCTTAAATAAGCATGTGCTTATTTGTAGTCTCAGTGTTACAACTAAGTTTACTCATGGATGTCCTAAGTTTCTTCCCTACGTTAAAACTTATTTAGAATTCTCTAACTACCTTGAGATGCCTAGAAAAAATACAATAAATGGATTAGCTACAGGGAGCATAGCTGTGGAGGGGTTGGGGATGACTCCTTGAGGAATATCTAGTCCTTGATTAAAAGTTTAAAATAGGAAGAGTACAACAAACACTACCAATATGTTAACCTAGATGTAAAGGCGGCCTGCTTTTCTACATCAGAATGAAAGAAAAATGGATATTAAAAATTTGATAAAATTTCATCTTGACTATCATGAGTAGGTGTATCAAAACCTATAGGTCTAAATTAACACAAGTAGTTGGAGGAAGCACAAAGTCTTGAATAATTTGAATCTATACCACTGATAAAACTTTGTATGGATAAAGAATGGAAAGTTATTACATAGGATTGCACAGGTTACTTATTTAACCATTAAAAACTACTTCAGGTGAAGAAAATGGATGCAGCTGATGCAAGAATGTGAAAAAATAAAACTTTACTAGTTCTCTACAGTAAAGTGACACTTTAATTTAGGGTTAAATTAATTGAAAGTAATACCCAATTTCTGAGCTCTTTGATGTTTACTCTTAGATATATTTTATAAATTGACCTTTTTGCATTAATTGAGGAGTAACTTCTAATAGAACCCCCTTTACCAAAAGAGTGCACAAATCTTGCATTTGACCTACTGTGAATATTTAATTTTTTGAAATCTATGTCAACAATGATTTGTAGTGTGTAGTTCCGTATCTTTTGTGGTTCATATATGGGCATGAGTCATGTGATTTAAAGAAAGATCCACAATAAAAAAAGTATTGAATGTTAAGTAACAGGTTAATCATTCAAATAGCAATTAATCTATCAATTAGATATGAAGATAGGCTAGAGAATAATGGAGAAGTCATTTATTTTTTATTTTGAAGTAATGTGTTCTGGATAATACAGGTCCAGTTTGAGAACTTTAAAATTTCCACATTTATAAAGAGACCATATCTGTAACTGTAAACTACAGCATTTAGTAAAGGTTGCCATATAATTCAACAAAATGTTTTATAAAGAAATTATAACATATTGAAACTATTTTCACATTTGCCTACAATTTTTTTTTTAATTCATAAAAGGTGCTTTAAGGAATGATTGTAGAGTAGATAGCAAAGGAAAAATACTATGAATATAAATATGAAAATAAAGTTCTGCGCTTAATGTTCTCTGTTACAGAAAACCATTTTTTTAAAGGTGCTAATATTTTCATGAAATAGGAGCAGAATATATTTAAATATTAGAAAAATCACTTGCTTGAACAATTTTACAGGATATAAAGTATTCTAATAATTAATTCCAAGTCATTAGATGATACCCCTTATACCCTAAAATATGTTAACTTTGGGTATTTGTAAATATTCATATACTAGTTACTATGAAATAGTACAAAGGTTCTTCTTATATTTAATAAATGAAAGACTTTCAGACAAGAGAAAGATAGCTGTCTGCTAGAATTCTTTTAAAAGCAGACAATCTTAAGTTTTGAATGTATATAAATAACATTGTGTGGGGGAATTCAAGAATTTTACTACCTGCTGTTTAAGCCCTTTAAGTAATGATACTAGTAGAAACTAGATTTCAACTTAAAGGAAAAATGGTTAAGTGTCCACCTTTCTATGTTTCAGGTTAAATCACTCTCTTTAAAGAACAGGTTTGCTCAAGGCTTCCTAAAATGTTATTTTTGTTTTACTATCAATTTGTTACTTAAACTGGAGAGCTGAAAATAATTATTAATCCCAAAGTAAACTTTTGAATTTTCTACTAGAATTGCACTAATTCAAACCAAACTAAACTTGGGGAAGATTAAACTTGGTAGGAGAACAGCACAGTATGAATTTATTCTCCTCTTTATCTCTGCAACATCTTTATGTCTCAATAACCCTATGCTTAATCTTGTAGTCACATCTTTATACTAGGGATCTTCATAACATGTAATATTGGTGGAATGTAATGTGAAATTGTGTTACTGAATCTGTTCACAATAGCGAATATCAAGATTACCATTGTCTCGGAAGGGGAGGTATGCATTTATATGTGTTTTGCAAACAGAACATAGATTACAGAAACTGTTAGACACCCTCCCCTCTCCACTAAAAGGCTTAGAATTTATCCAAAAAAAAAAAGAGAGAGAAAATGGTTTTGAATAAATCAAAGACAGAATTTAATATTAAAAGATTTTCTAATTTAAATGTAATTTGTCAAACATATTTTTTCTATAAAATATGGCTAATTTATAAAGCGTTTTTAAGGCAACTATCAAAAGTTAAATATGTGCAAGATAATGCATGTTTTTAGTTAAGTTAAATTTTAAAATTTAAAAAAAAGAGATGTGTTCCTGCAACTAAAGAAAATAGATACTTAAAATGTTTCTTTTTTTTCTGTTAACTACTTATGGGCACATACAGTTTAGGTCTTTCACCTAAAACTTCATCCTAAATCAAAATAATTCATTCAAGCAGCAGGTGAATTATTCATCCTAAGAGGCCTTCTTAAATGCCACATTCTAGAAGTCTTTGGAATATTCCAGCAGATATTAGCTGCTCTTTCAGTGTATTCCCACAGCCTTTTTAGTTTCTCTCCTAATTCTCACTTTAGCATGCCTTGTGGAATGGTTCATTCTGTACAGTCTCTTTCCTCTGCTAACTGTATTCTCCTCGGGTAGAAGCTGATTGACGTCTCTCTCTGCATCTCAGTAAGAGATTATATACAGGGTAGGTACTCAGTCTGTTAAAAAAAGTGTAAAAAATAAAAGGCAGAATGTGGTGATCCATAGTAGTTACCTAAAAATTATGTGGGCTTGTTTTCCAATATTTACTTCAAAGTTAAGGTGCTAATTTTTAGTCACTAAAAGATAAACATCAGAAATAAACTGTCTGGTTTAAATTTCCAGAGAACTCTTATAGAGCAAGAGGCTCCTGAGAATGATTAATGAAAATATGTATCAAACAGAAGACATTTAGAATTCTTTTCTGATCAAAATGTCTCTCAGTCATTGTAACATACATAGAAGTTTAAAAGTAGTTAACATTTCACATATTGAACCATGTAGACTTGACTACAGAGAAAAAACTTTCAGAGATTATTTAAAATAATGAGTTAACAGTGCAAATACTGGGTTGCTTCATGTGAATCTTACCAGGTGCTTTTTTTCCCCCTTAAAAGAAAAATTCTTAAAACATTCTCCAGTTTTAACACAAACAGAAGATAAATATTTATGAAGGAAAACAAATTCCACAGCATTCCATACAGATTTCCAAACAGTCTGATGATTCACAACAGGCATCCATGATGCCACAGTCCATGTCACAAGGGCAGTTACAGTCATCCCCCATGTCATCTCCACAGCAACAGCAGCAGGCTTCCGAGGTGCAGATGCCACATGAAGCTTGTCCCAGGACAATATTGCAGAGGGTCAGGAATTCACAGAACAAGCAGGCCAGGATACAGTGGACACAGCAATCTTCATTTTAATTGGGAAGTGAATACATGAGGAAAAAAAAAGGAAACACAAAATACATAAATCATCAACACACTTAACAATAGGAGCTGATCAGAATAATTACTTTAGTAATCCAGAATCACAGGACATGCATTCCTAAGAGTCTTCTGTAGGCTGGAAGCTGAAATGGGGGGTTACATACTAGACAGGGATTTTTTGTAAGTGGAAACTTCATTAGCTAAAAAGCAAGGGATCACTGTGTGCACGCGTCCTAAGGGTGAGGTTATTGCTCTGATACCTGTACTATGGTTTCTGGTCGTGAGCTTCACTTCTCTATGCTTCTCACCACTGACTCTATTCAGTGTCTCTAACATCAATCTGTGACATTAGTCCTTCAGAAATAGGTAAATATCTCACTTCCCTTATTACTTTGCACAAAAATTGGAAGGAAAATAATTTATAAAAATATATCCAGAATAAGTTCTTGCCTAATTGATTTAATAGTTAAATTGGAATCCATTATACTAGAATCAAAACATTTTACTTTCCAATACAACTGATTCAACTTCATGGTCTCAGTTTTTCTGATTTCACAAGAATTAAAGAAAAACTGATTTTCTGATTGTGTCCAATCATTTCTACAGAATAGCTTTTATTTCTAACAAAGGATGTGTACCTTAGCAAATGTACACAATGGCAGAGTAACGCTGCTTTCCCACTTCCTGTGTGGCCAAGCCTTTGCTGTTTCTGTTTCCTGAGACAGTGCCTATGATGCCTCTTTAAATAACAGTGTTTACCAAACTTCATGAACTGGTGGGCAAAAGGTAAAGAACTAAAGTATTACAGTCGAACACATGTAGTATACCAAGTTCTGTTCTTCCCTTTGAAATTTTGGGGAAATTCAGGACAATAGAAGAAAATACATCTGGAAGATTGTAACATACATAATTAAATTACTTAAGACCAGTGTTGACATTCATCCAATTTCAGATTTAGTTGTAAATTTGTACCAGGATTATTCTGGGCATTTTTGTTACTATATGCCATACAAAATAAGCATTAATGAGGGGATTCTAATTCCTAAAACAGCAACAGTCCACACTGGTCTCCATTTCATCCCATCATCCTATGTCCTTTATGTTTTCTTCTTTGTGTTTAAAACTGAGTGTCTGTGATGTAGTTTTAATAAACTTGTGTGAAAATCAAACATGGAGAGGAAAACACACAGCAACAACTTGGCAGCCCTGCTATCACAGAGAAGAGTGTTCACTATAGATGTAAGTTGACAGGTTACTTGCAGTATCACTGATAGAACAGTCTCAACTCTACAGACTTCTCCCTAACATCCTGTCATAGATCCCCCAACTCCTTGAACAACACCCAATTTTTTCCCTCAACTTTATTAAAGTGGTAAATGCAGAAATACAAGATTATGATCTACATGCCAATTGGCAAAAGGAGAAAAGGGAGAGAATTCATAAGGGAAACTCCAGACTTATTGCTGAATTAAACATTAAAAGAATAAACCAATTTTCCTTTCCAATCTTCTCAGTGCTAAACTGACTTTCTCTACATAGCAAGTGGGAACAGCTTACAGAGTTCTATAGTGCCCAGGTTTCCATCCATCTTCTCCTAATTTTTCTTAGTGTGGTTTCCATTGTTCACAAATTTTTACCCTAATAGGTTTTATTTGTATCTCAGTTAACCTTTTATAAAATAGAATTATTTGAAAAATATTAGAAATGTTATGGAGAGATAGCATTATAGTGACTATGAAAATAGTGTTGGACTGGCAGGAAGTCATTTCTACTCAGGGTGTCTTCCAAACTAATAATTATATTAACTAATCCTAACATTTCATTGATACCATAACTTTGTATCCACTGCAATGCTGACTCTTCAAGACGAAGAAAAGGGGAATGTTAAAGTCACTTAACATTAAAGAACATTCAACTGAACGTTTCTAAAACCCTAAGAGTAGTTATTGAGCACTTAGATCATGTATAAACAAACTACTTCTTACATAGAACTATCTGTAAAGAATCTGTTAATCAAAGGTGAAAGAATGGTTATACTACTCAACCTTAAAAATAAGCTAAATCTGTGAAACATCTTTGAAACATCCTGTGTTCTCTTCATAAATGCAGCTTCCTCTCTCAGAGATAGTCAGTGTCTTGAATGCTGTCTCTTGCTTTTTCATACTTTTTGCTATAGTGCATTTATGAATATACTGTGTGAAAACTGAGGATCATTTTTTTTTTTTGCTCAACATGTGTTTCAGATTTGCTCATGTTGACTCACATCCTTTCATTTTCCAAGTATGTATATTCCATTGATTAACATACATAATTTACTCATCCATCCCACTATTGATAGATCCTTTGATTGTTTGCAGTGTTTTTAGCACATGGAACATTACTGTGTGAAACAATTTTGTGCAAGTGTCCTAGAGAATACATACTAAATGATAGCAGTTTGTTTCCAAAGTGACTACTTCAAAATTTACTTCTACCCAGGATGACCAAATTCATTGTTCCATGTCATCACAAGTTTTTGAAATTTTCATGCTTTCAATATATGCTGATGAGTCAAGTGTAAAATAGCATTTCATGGTAAGTTTTTTACTTTGCATTTCCTAGAGAGACTGGATTATGTATCTGAAGTAGTGAGGTGGTAAGAGAGGACTTTGACACATTAAATTAGTGAAAAGAAACAATGAGTCATTAATAAGATTTGGTAGAAGAATGAAATAAAAGTCTTAGTGTCTGGTTCAAGACAATAGTGTCTAGTCATTGAAAGGGGGAAAAGAGTAATAAGTAACTAGGCAAGAGACTCCGTGCAACTGGTGTGAAGCCTTGCAACTGGTGTGAAATCAATAGCCTTTAACATAGAAGACAGAAGTAACATTCTAAACTAAACAACTCAGTGCTGCTCAAATTCTCCTTTGAGAATTAAAATCTCTTCCAGATCTTAGATGATAACAATTGTCCTACAGAAGCGAGAAACCAAACAACTACTTTAGTTAACAAGATCTACAAATTAAGCCATATATTATCTCAGATATTTTCCCACTTTGTATTAAATTGTTTTAAGATATTTAAGATTTATGTGGGCCTTTTTCTGTGTGTGTACAAGAACTGGGGTTAAGATTTATGTTTATGGGATATAGGCCAGAGATATGAGGGGTGAAAGGATTCACCAGAGACAGTGTGGGGAGCAGAACAGGGGAGTCTACTGAAATATACTGCTGAGGGGAGCATGGAAAAGACAGGAAATGCCTGCTGTATTGTGTGGGTCAGCTTCCTGGCCAGAGATCAAAGTCATGTTGCAGTGGCTGATGATAGCTTTATAGGGCTGAGACTTAACCACTGTACCACCAGACCCTTGCTTTTAATCTTGACAAATAATGATTAAATAGCAATACTGTTTCTTAGGATTATTATTATTCCTGGTTTACCAATGCAAGGACTGAGTAGTAGGAAATTTGACCAAAATCATAGAACAGGAGATAGCTTAGCCAAGGTAAGAACCTGTATAATTCTCTTCCAGAGTCCATGCTCTCAACCCACAATCTTGATGTCACTGTAGGGCTATGTCACATCTAACACTTGGTTCATATTCTTGGTGGGAAGATCAGTTATAAATCCTAAAGTTTATGCTGATTTATTTATCTTACTTAGGTAAGTGATGTGATAACTTATAATTTGTATCTTTAACCTTCATTCAAGTTCCTTTTTCTTTCTAAAGATGATATGAAATTTAGTTCTAATATAGAGTTAATAGTAATCCTTGAAGTTAGAGTGAAGTTTATGAACTGGAGAATGGATAAACTACCAGCCACATGATTGAAATAGGCATAAGAAGATAAGACAGCTTAGAGAGTGATTATGCCTGATCAAAACACACACATCTACATATATAAAACAAAACAAATATCAAGATTCATAGTTACACAAGCAAGAGCAATGTATAGCTTTCATAGGAACTGGAGAGGTCAAAAGAGTAATAAGCCCTTTGTGCAAATATTAAGACATAAAAAATAGGCATATTTTAAAAACACAGTCCCTACATACTTTACTACAGAAACTGCCAAATCTGGTAACTGCCATTTAAAGAGACCACAAACCCCCCCCCAAAAAAGCATTTTGGGATTAAAGTGATATTAAACAAAATGCATTTATAGAGCCTTCTATCAAAAAGTGTCCCTAGATTTTATTTATTATCTAATGTGTGTTCCTTGTCAAAACCAGTTTTCTTTTCATTGTTCTACAATGAGTGGTTTGGTTGTTAACAAGGTAAGACTATGAATAAAGAGATGTTATAATTTTCACCACTACTGTCTCATCGCCCCCACTTGATGCCTGCAGCGGTGTCAAGACTCATAAGACATGACGATGATGGTTTTAGTAGAATCAAGAGGATTTAAGAATGAGCAAACTAAGAAACATTTTAAAAAGATGACTGCTGTATACATGAAGTTCACTGTCAAATAATTTTTATTCCTGTTATTAAGGTTTTTAATTATTAGGGTTCCATTCAGTTATGTTTGTTGTGTTTGCCTTTGAGAAGCCAACTGGGTTCTGGGAAGAATGCCTGTCCCAAAATGGGCCAAGCAAGAATTGCACAACTCGGTGTACTGCTGAGAGGAGAACTCAGTGCAAGACAGACAGCTATTGGAAATTTAGGAAAACAAAACAGCAGAGCAAGATCCAAGGATCTAGAAGGAAATATAGCACAGTGTTTGATTTAAAAAAAAAAAAAAAAAACTGTTCTGAATTACTGCAGACACAAACCCAAACAAAACCTCTGAGTCGTATGAAAGGTCATCCGTGTTAAGCCCATGCAGCTGGCAGGTTTGGAAAGCTACTGGAGGTAACAACTGAAATCCACTTAAACAGTATCTTTGATGACTGGTAAAAATATCTGTGACTGATTGAAGGGGCTTTGTTCTGTTAAAAATAATCCAGGAGATTTGTTTTTTTAAGAACATTTTAATTATGAAATTATCTCAAATTGACTTACCTAATCATATGTAGTCAAAAATAAGGAAAATAGGAGGAAAGCTGTTCCTGTAAAATGAAAACTATTTGCACAAGAAATTCAGCTCTATGTTAAACAAGTCTGTCATACTTCTTTAGCTTCCTTCCTTTAAGATGTGGTATGACAGGTGTTTGAAATTTCTTGGAACATAAATACTGAAAAGCGAGGTACAGCAAAGAGCAAAAAGTAGCAAATTCTGAGAATAACCTACAACCCACTTTTGAGGGACTGCAGATTTGTACGTGTTTTATGGTGACTAATTTCTAGTAAATCTACCTATGTCTTCAAATGCTCAAAAATACTTTAATCAGATCCATACCATGTAACCTATATACGGATAAACAGATTTTCATGGCATCATTAAGAGATCGATGGAATACCAGAAAACAATTGCAGATCAGAACAGGAGCAATTATGTGTAATTAGTGATTTGCAAAAACGTACTGAGAGCTAACCTGACCGTACCTGTACAGCCAAAGCTAGAAAGCCTGCAGGTGTTCTCATGCCTTGAGCAGCAAAGTCTCACATCTGCCCAGTGGAGTGCTGAGGGGGACACGCAGTATAGGGGACCCCGATTAGAGGGGGGTCCCACTTCTCTTCTGAAAGGCTTTCCCATAACTTGTTTCTTAAAACAGACTCAGAAAGCAGGCTAGAAGTACGTTTGGGTAACCCTGAATCACAGCCAAGATGGCTAAATTCGTTTCCAGTCTCTGAAAAACCAGCTGTGAGGGGCTAGACACAGACTTCTCTGGAGAGTTCTGCTTCTCAAGTGTTCATGGGGATGGGAGATACTAACACAGCCCTGCAAGCTCAGCGCCAAGTGACTCTGGCTCTTCAAGCCAGCAGATGCACAGCATTCAGTGTGCAGCACCAGAAGGATCTGCTGCCTACAAAGGTTGGCCTGAGGTGAGCCTACTACAAAGCACCACCACTCAGCCCCCAACACACACACACAGCTGTCCCCAGGAAGCCACATGTCTCAGCCAGAACAGTCAAGGTTTTCTTAGTGGGGAAGAAAGTGAAATTTAAGTCAGGCGATAAAAAGAAAAGAGCTTCATTTCCTAGTGTAGTACAAGGAGAACCACACTTTAGGAAACTGAACAGTAATCTTTACTGTTATCTTTCAAACTAAAAATAAAAAGAACCGTAGGTGTGGGGAAACAGCACCATTCTCCCTAACCCCACAAATAAAGGGACTCCTCACTGATGTTCCTACCCATTTCTAAATTTTGGACTCCATCTATCTATGGGAGATACATTCATGTTATCAATGACCTTACTAGTGACTTAACTGAAGAACACACTTTTTTTTTTTTTGGCTTTTCTTCATTTATCTTGGTGCCTGATCAGTGCTGAGCCACTAAATATTCCAAACTCTAAGACACTAATCTGGTAATGGTTGTTTATGACTTAACTGTATTATAATGATTAGCGAAGTCCTTTCTAAAGAGATGGGTTTACAAAGGAAGACACTATAGCTGCTAGGATAATTTTACTCAGAAATCCTGAGCAGTAAAAGTTCAATTGCTCAGGGTGTCAATTTAGAACACTAAAGTATAAAAGTTAATATTTGGGCAGAGAGGGGAGGAGATAAAATTTAAAATATGTCAGCACAAATAAAACTTACGTGAGTTTACTGAATCTCTAAAACACTAAGATAACTGGGTGTGACAGTATTGCCCTCTTACCCTTACAGTGAGATTAAGAGTACATAAAGTGCTCAGCACAGGATTTGTCATGTCCATATTGTTGTGATAGCCACAAAGGTGATGGAAAAATATTACAGGGATACTTTTCCACCTGTTGATTGTGCATTCACTTCATTACCACACTTAAATATGTTGTTCTGTTTTCACAAAGGAGGTTAATAACAGTTTCTGTGGCTCTAGTAATCACTCAAACAGTTGAAAAGTAAAAATCCAGATGACCAATTTGAGACATCATCTGTAGAAGAATGGAGCAGAAATCTGTATGGAAAGAATTAGCAAATCAGTGTTGTCTACAGTAGAAGATTTAAAAATAATCTAGTTTTCCATACTGAAATGATTCAGTTAGTTCCGCAGAAAGCTAGAAAGCAAAAGAGTAGATCACTGTACTTTACTAAGACTTACTACCTTTAATCCTACAAGATTAATAAACTGCATAAAATTTCTGGATAATAAAATTTAGATATTACCCACAATAATGTCTAGAAAGAAATCTCCTAGAAGAAATGGATGAGTATCAGTTTGAAAAGTCGGTCACAGATCATCTGTAGCTGGGACAGAACAGATGAAAAACAAAATCTCTTAATTTTAAGGAGATACCTATTTGTATAGAAATGATGGAAAGAAGCTCCCCAGAGCAAGTTAGTAGTATCTTCCTAATTTTACTTAATGATACTTATTTTCCAACTCTCATTTTAGTTTCATCTTCTTTTATGTATGTGTCGGCCATCTGGGTTGGAGCAGGTTGCCTTTTCATTCTCTTGACTGTTGCCTTAGCTGTGAGAGCTTTTCTTGCCTGCTGATGTAGTTGCCTTTTTTTTTTTTTTTTAATTTGTGTGGCTTCACATATTCCCATGTTCTTTAAACCATTTTAACTAATTTATATGCATGGTGGAAAATTTAGATATTACGTATAGTAATATCTAGAAAGAAATACACAGGGTATCATTTTTTTGTCAGATGGTTGCTCAGTCCTCCTAATACATGTAATGCAGAGGCTTTACTTCCCTGTTGTATATTCTTGGATCCTATGTTATAATGATTCTGCACTTTTAGTTCTTTTCCATTGATAAATGTGTCAGTTTTTATGCCAATAAAACTGTATTATGACATTGTAGTATAGTATGAAATCAGGGAGTACAATATACATAATTTTGTTCTTTTTAGTCAGTATTACTTTCTTTATTCAGGGATTTATTTTTGGTTTATATAAATTTGGGATTGTTCTATTTCTGTGAAGAATGCCATTGGAATTTTGACAGTTTTGCACTGAAACTGCAGACTCCTCTGGGAAGTATAAACTTTTTAATAGCATTCTTCCATGAGCATGTAATGTCTATCCAATTATTTGCCTCTTCTTCAACTTTTATATTGTTTTCTAAATACAGATCTTTCACCACCTTGGTGTAATTTACTTCTAGGTATTTTTTCTTTATGCTTTTGTGAACAGTTGCTTTTGTTACTTTCTGATATTGTGATACTGGTGTACAGAAATTCAGCAGGTTTATATACATTGATTCTCAACTGCAATTAAAAAAATATATATATTTATGCATACAGAACTGGGGCACAGACCAGAGGTGCAGGGATGGTGAGAGGATTCACCAGAGACGGAGCAGTTCGCAGAACAGGCAGATAAACTGAAATACACTGCTGAGGGGAGCTGTGAGTGAATCAGAAGAGGTCTGCCACAACATGTGGGTCACCACTGGGTCGGGCATTTAAATGTGCTGAAGTGGCTTTAGCTTGTTAGCGCTGTGCTTTCACCCAGTGTACCACCAAGGACGGCCCAATTCTTTACTGCAATTAAATGATTTTGTTTATTCTAAGGTTTTTTTTTTTTTTTTTTTTGCTCAAAATCTGTTTGTTTTTTAACATATTTTGGAAAATATTCAGAAAAACCTGGATTATATGGAATTTCCATTTTTAGTTTTTGAGGAATATTCATACCAATTTCTATAACGACTATTTCAATTTATAGTCCCACCAGTGATGTTACAAGGGTTTCCTCTTCTCCACATCCTAACACCTGCTGTTTCTTGACTTTTTAGATAATAGTCCCTCCCATAGGTGTGAGGTGAACACTTGTTATTTTCATTTGCAGTTCAATGCTAAGAGATGAACATCTTTTTTCGATGCTGGGTCCTATCGTCTTTTATGTCTTCTTTGGATTAGTGTCTATTCAGATTCTCTATTTCTAGTCATTGTTTATTTGTTGAGATTTATGAGTTCTTTATGAGTTGTGTATTAATTCCATGTCAGGTTTATGAAGTGAACTATTTTCTCGCAGTAAGCAGAGCATATTTTCCAATTGATGAATTTTGCTATGCAGTGTTCATATTATTGGTTTGCTTTTTTTCCCCATTAGTGTATTTTTGGTTTTGTTTCCATTGCTGTTAGATTTTGGTAATTATACACAGCTCTAAAGCCCATGTCAAGGAACATGCATTCTATAGTTTGGTGTCTTAACTCAAGTCTTCAAAATGTTTTGGATTAATGTTGTGTAAGGTGTGGAATGTTGGTCTTGTTTTATAGCTGATATGTGGTATTACACTTTTTCCAGCACCATTTATTGCTGACACTTATATGCTCTTAGAGTTCCCTTGTACAAATTGTCCATTTAATAATTCTGTAGAGTTACTTCTAGGATTCTTAATTCCATTTCACTAACCTTGTATTTGTTTTTATTTCAATACCATGTTGTTTTAACATCACTTGGTAGTAATTTGGAAGTTGGGAAGCAGTATTGCTTTTACTATTTGTGATTCTTTGGATAATTTTTGTGAAAAATACTGTTAGAATTTTGATAGGATTCCACTACATCTGAAGGTTGCCTTAACGGGGCCATTTTGAAGTTTTAATCCTTCTAATTCATAAGTATGAAATAATTTCTTTTGCAGATACAGTTCCATATGAAAGTCTTTCATGTCTTTAAAAATTTTTAATTTGTCCTAAGATGCTTGTTTTTGTTTTTTTTAAGTTTATTTTTACATCATTTTGTATATTTTTTTTCACCTCAATTGTATTCCCCGTGGGTTTCCCATCAAAGTCCCGTGCACTTCCCTCCTCACCCCCCCATTTTTTATCCCATTCCCCACTTTACCCCCCAAAAATGTCTCTGGTATATGGCTGTTCATTATTCTTACTATTTTCTCTCCTGGTCCATTGTACTCCTGCTATGAGCGAAACCATCCGTTATTTTTCTTTCTCTTTCTGGCTTATCTCACTAAGCATGATCTTTTCCAGCTCCATCCACGTTGCTGCAAAAGATATGTTTCTGAGTAATATTCCATTGTATATATGTACCACATCTTTTTAATCTAGTCATCTACTTCTGGGCATTTGGGCTGCTTCCATGTTTTTCCAATTGTAAATAAAGCAGCAATAAACATGGGGATGCAGGTACAAGATGCTTGTTTTTGATGAGATTATTGATGAAACTGATTTCCTGATGTCTCTGCTGGTTATTTCATTATTTGCATATAAAATGCAGCGAAACTTGTATACTAATTTTTTAGTTTGCCATTTCATTGTATTTCCAATATCTTCACTGGCATATTTAAGCATATTTAGGATTTTCTATATATCGTTATGTCAATTGCAAACAATTTTACTACTTTCTTGACAAAATTTGATACACTTTACTTTTTTATTTTTATCTAATTGCCCTAATACTTCTAATACTATATTAAATAATAGTAGTGAGAGTGGACATCTATCTCTTCTTCCTCATGTTTAAGTAAAAGTTTTTAGCTTGTGACAATTGTGATGTTTGGCTGTAGCTTTATTGAGGTATGTTCTTTTATACCCATTTTTGAAGATTGTTATCATAAAAGGAAGCTGAATCTTGTTATCTGCTTTTTTTTTGGTGTCTATTGAGATTTTTACCCTTTTTTTTGATGTGTGTTACATGTATTGATATACATATGTTAAAATATCCTTTCATCCTTGGGATAAATCCCATTTGATCATAGTGCATGATTCTTTTAATGTATCCTTGAATTCAATTTGCTAGCGTTTTGTTGAGGCTTTTGTATCATCAGAGATACTGGTATGTAGTTTTCTTTGTGTGATGTCCTTATCTGGTTTTAGAATCCAACTATTCTTGATTTCATAAAATGTGGTTACAAGTTTTTCCATTTTTTGTGGGGTGTTAATTCTTTAAACATTTGACAGAATTTACCAGTGAAGTCATCTGCCCTGGTCTTTTGTTTATTGGGAGGTTTAGATTAGTGATTCAATCTATTTAATACTAAGACTGAATTACAATCAAATGGCTGGCAGCCCATATTGGCATTTTCATATTCACTGTTACTTCATCATTTTGTTTTGGTATGTTGTACATTTCTAGGGATTTATCTATTTCTTCGAGACTGTCCAGCATGTTAGTATGTAATGTTTGTAGTGCTTTGTTAGGATTTCTCTATGGCACCAATTTTAAAAGTCTTTGCTTTCTGATTTTGTTTAATTTCGGTCTTGTCATATTAAGATATATGTTGTGGCCTAACATATGATCAACTGAAAAATGTTCAGGATATACTTGAGAAAAATGTGCTGTTGAATCAAATGTTCCCTGTATTATCTTTTAAGTCTGTCTCATACAATGTGTCATTTAAAGCTGATATTTCCTTACTGAATTTCCATGTGGATGATCTATTTAAGGAATGAAGGTGTTACTTCACCTACTATTGCTGCATTGCAGTTTATTTCTCTCTAGATTTGTTCATGTTTCATTCATATGTTTCTATGTTGAGTACATAAGCATTCAAAAATGTTACACCACCTTTTTGGATTGACCTTGTAATTACTATGTAATGTTCTTCTTTTTGCTTTATGTTAAGCTTTGGGGTTACATATTTTCTTTTTCCTAATGTTCACACGGTCCATTTATATTCCACCAAACTCCCTGTACCAATATCCCATCTGTCTCCCTTCCCTGTTTCCATCTCCCCTTCTTCATCCTTTATCACACACTCTTTGTTTTAAAGTCTGTTTTATGTGATAAAAGTATAACTAATCTGGCTTTCTGCTATCTACTGGCATATAATAACTTTCCCAACCATTTACATTTACTTTAAGTCCTCCTATGTCCTTGTATTTGAGGTTTCTTTTATGTGTGTATATATATAAGTATGTGTATATATATATATATATATATATATATATATATATAAGCAACATATCCACCACCTCTGCAGCTTAATCTACATTTTGTTTCCTTTGTTTTACTCCTGAGATTTATACTTTCATGCTTTGCTGTTGTTATTAATTAGCAATCTTACTTTTCAGTTCAAGTCCCTTTCATTTATGAATGACATCTTTGCCAAGTGCAATATTCTTGGTCAGAAGTTTGCCTCTTTCAGCACAGTGAATATATTGTGCCACTCCTTGCTGACCTGCAATGTTTCTGCTAAAAATTCTGCTTACAGTCTTATGTGGGAGTTCCTTTAAAACAGGTTATTTATGTCATCTTTTAAAAAATCTCTCCTCATCTATAACTTCAAAAATTTTCATCACACACACACATATATATATATATATATATATATATATATATATATACAATCTGAGAAATGAACCCAGTCACTGCATAGAAGACAATTTGGTTCATCACATTTAATGTGATTATAGATCATTGTTTTTTGACTCTTTTGTAGTTCATCTGTTCCTTCTTGTTTTCTTGCTTTGCAATTTGATGGCTTTCTCTTTATCTCTTGTATATTAACTGTCTGTTTTCCTTTGTGATTATCATGAGGCTTTCTTATAACAACTTGTATTTATGCTCATAATAGGCTATTTTAAGTTGGTAAGTTTAAGTGCATTCTAAAGCTCTGTTTTTACTCTCCTCCCCCCACCTTAGATCTCATGATTTACATCTCAATGCTTTATATATTCCTTCATGATTTATTATAGTTATCTGTGCTACTTTTGTCTTTTATCCTTTATGCTCAATTTATAAGCAACATATCCACCACCTCTGCAGCTTAATCTACATTTTGTTTCCTTTATTTTACTTCTGAGATTTATACTTTTATGCTTTGCTGTTATTAATTAGCAACCTTACTTTTCAGTTCAAGTCCCTTTCATTTATGAATGACATCTTTGCCAAGTGCAATATTCTTGGTCAGAAGTTTGCCTCTTTTAGCACAGTGAATATATTGTGCCATTCCTTGCTGACCTGCAATGTTTCTGCTGAAAATTCTGCTTACAGTCTTAAATGGGAGTTCCTTTAAAACAGGTTATTTATGTCATCTTTTAAAAAATCTCTCCTCATCTATAACTTCAAAAATTTTCATCACATACATTGTTTTTACATTGGGAATGCATCCCTTACTAATAGAAAACAATCTGAGAACTGCATCCTTCATCAGCACAGACTGCTGCGCCCTCAGGTTGTGCATTGGGTGTGATAACCAGTAAAAACCCGCCTGTTAGAACCTCATGGGATCCTGGAACACCAGTCTTGATTGTCATCAGAGCCAGGTGATCAAGGTGACCAGAGTATCTGTGGTTAAAAAGAGATTATTTCAACATATGTATAAGCCACTCTCTGAGATTTGGTGGCACCGTGGAGACTGGGAAATGGGGAAAGGAGAGTGTGAAGACAGTCTGCCTTCCAAGGCCTCTGGAAAGGATTACTGGAGGCCATTAGGTTTAAGTAGAACCCTACTGGCCATAGCTATGAAGACAAATTAATAGGTACCCTAAACATTTGCTGTTATTGTCCTGTGGGTGGTACTGGTGAGGATGAGTATGAAGATGGCACCAGTCAGCCCTAGAAAGAAAGTCAGCAGGCCACTGGACATGTGTTAAACTACGTCAAGGCTGATGTTATAAATAAGCCTCTTGCATAAAATCTGGGCAACTCTGAATTGGCTTCTTCTGTGCTGGTCCCTAGCGTCAGTTAGTCAGTGTGCAAAAGCCTTTCCAGCGCCCTTTCTACCATTCTGTAACTGGGCATATTGTGGACATGCCATTATTGGGTTTTGAAGGTGTCTTGGGGATTCATGTCTTATTAGCTATAGATCTTGAAAGTTTGTGTTCCTTACCTATAGGTCAAAACCTTCACTCCTCAGGGAGAAGTTGTGGGCTTTGAGTTTTCTCTTAACTGTGGGTGGCTGCACCAGTGGGTTGTATATGTAGGGACAGACTCTCAATCTCTTCCATTCACTTTGTTTTTCTCACGTGCCTGTTGGTCTATTCTGCTAGGTTTTAGTTAGCCCAGTGTGGCTATTGATTCAGTATCCATTGGAAAGAACAGAGTTCAGGATCTCCCTACACATGATCTTGCCTGGTAACTTGTGTGACGAGGTCTTCGTGGCAGTGTGTGAGGAAGAGGAAGCTGACAGTCCTCACAGTGCTGGGATAAGGCACACTGTCATGTGAGCACCCCTTACTAACAGCAAAGGCAAGTGTGCAATGTCGGGGCTGGGAGGCCTTTCCGCCAGGTGGGTGGGCATTCCCAGTAGGCATACTGGCGTCAACACTGGCAGAAAAGCTATGCCTTGAAAAGGCCCAGGATACAAAAGCCAGGTTCCAAGCAAAGAGGCAAAGTGATCTAACTCCAGGCCAGATGAAACCCAAACTGAGTGAAATGAAATTCCAAAGCAGTCCACAGGAGGTAAATCTTGTTATTTACATACTTAATTTGTGAATGGTGGTGTTAATCTGTCCACACATTCTCTTCACCATGTTATCTACTAATATTTCATCTGTTTAAGGTCTTTTCACAAGCCTCCGGCAAATAGAGGACAGAATAACATTGAAATGTAAGGTATAACTACAGTTTTGTAGTTTACTTATAGCCCAGGAGCCAAGATAATCACATTGTTTATAAGTACACTAAAATTGGAAAATAAACACAGAACTTATTTTCTCATAATTGTGTAGCTTTATATAATAAAACTGTAAGCAAACTAAAAATAAAAACCCTCTTAGTTACTGAGCTCCTCCCTCCACACGTCAGCAGGGCCACCACCCCCCCCCCCCCTGTGAGGTTTTCCTGGGTAACAGCTCATTACCTACTATGACAGGCCAGGCTGGCAAATGCCACAAGTGTTTCTGGTGGTGGTTGCGATTTATATGTTTGGTTTCAGTGAGGCTGCTAGCAACAGGGAGGTGACATTCTTGGGAGCATAAAAACAAAGATGTTTTAATTTCTAATCCTGCTGTCATCCTCGAGTGGAACTGGCAGACAAGTATTATGCTGTTTATCGGAATCTGGGAAATTAAACCTGTTTTGTAGGTTTGATGTTGCCACTAATTGACACAGTGACCTTAAGTCACTTCACTCAGCATTTCCATATATATGCTGAAGAAAATTATTTCCAAGTTGTTGTAGTCACTAAGTGTATCAATGCTGTATGTCCATATTGGCTTGACCCCATGAACCAATGGACACACCACGAAGGCACAGAGCCTGACTTAGTATGCACCCAGAAAATAGATTCCATCTAAATGAAGGGAAATAGTCAAAGAAAAAAAAAGCTCTAGTCCAGAGAGGATATTAGAGTAATGTGGCAATTTTACAGGAAATGAGAGGAAAAAAGAGTATCTACATTCCTACCAGACTAGAAATGCAGGGACAAGATCCTGGACGTCAGATGTGCGTTCAATAAGCATTCATTGAGCATTTGTCTATATGTGCCAGATAGTACCCAATTTGGAGATAGAAATGTCAAGGAACACATGGATGGCTAGTTAAATCAAAATTGACATTAGTACAATGTTATAAACTGTTACAGTGCTATGGGAACCAGCAACCTTCAGGAGAGTCGACATAGTGAGCTTCACAGGGAATCCTATTAGGTAGGCTTTGGCTTGTTTTTGTACACGAGGAAATTGGCCCAGGGGTGAAGCAGCTGGAAAACATCCAAGTTCTAAGTCATTCTTGTCACCAAGATATACTGTCTCCATGATTTCTTGAGCAAACTTTTATATAGTGCTTTCTGTGTTCCAGGTACTGCTCTGAGCAACCTGTTGATCGTTATTAACTCTTCTTCAAGCTTGGACCTCTGAGGGGGTGAGGGAGGAATTCAGGACAAGACTGGAGTTGCAGGTCTTGAAGAAGCAGTCTGTGTAGGGAAGTTATGAAAAGGCACAGACAGAACAAGATAGTTTCAGAGATGTTGAATAGCTTAATATAAAAGTCAGGAAAATCCAAGTAGAAACCCTTAAATTTTCTGCTTCAGAAATGA
Source organism: Condylura cristata (assembly GCF_000260355.1). Lineage (NCBI taxonomy): Eukaryota > Metazoa > Chordata > Mammalia > Eulipotyphla > Talpidae > Condylura > Condylura cristata. Next base: position 50,167,606 of record NW_004567106.1, on the reverse strand, counting down.
GCAGTCAGACAACAGTAGTAGTGATACAGTGTCAAAGAAGTCACAGGGAGACTTTGAGGGCACTAAAAGGTAAGGCTAGCAGTAATTCATAAGAAGCTGAATGTAGGTGTGATGGGAGGAGTCAAGTGTGACTCCTCGTTTCTGGAACCATTTAACAAGGAAGGCATTTAGGAAGTTTTTCTGTTTGTGTGAACACTAATTGTCAACATTGTTTGTGATTTCGAGGTATAGGATCTCTGTCCTAGGTTTGATTGTCAGCCATGATCATCTTCAGGTACGCACATGGAGGTGTCCAGTTAGGTGGCTGTAGACAGGAGAACTGGGCAACAACAGAGGTAGCTGAATGTCTTGGAGTGAATCAAATGCCCAGGGAGAATGTACCAAGCGGGAAGAGAGTCGGTGATGACAGCAATTAAGGGAAAAACAGAGTAGACAGAAGACTAAGGACTTAATAAGGAAATAAAAACTGTTAACAAAGGAAGGTGCCACATAGAAGCAAGAGAAATATTTTGAGAACATTATGTCAAGTATGTGAAGGGACAGAGGAAAGTAGGCCTATGTCAACGAAGAGGACCTTTTTCCTGGTTGATAGAGGTTTCAGAGAGATTTCTTTAAAGAATATGTAGGGTCAATGGGAAACAGCCCTTTGGACAATGAAGGGGCAAGTCTGCACGATTCATGGCTATTTCCCTGTACCCAAAAGAGGGCCTGCCACTCAGCAAGCTCAACAAGGAGTTGCTGGGTAATGAGAATCCAGTTGAGATGAAACCACACAATGGGTAGTGATTTGGGGTTCTCAAAGCAGGTTAAAGTACAAACAGGAGTTTTATCAAGAGGCCCAAATCTGGATAAGGAAGGAAATATCTGTTGACTTGATGAAATTCATTGTAGGACTTAAAGTAAAAAAACCCTAAGTATCTTTACCTTAACTTCTCCTGTCACTCCACCTAACAAACACATCGTCTAGGAAATATTAACCATAGATGTTGAAAATAACTACTCTTCTGTCATTCCAAACTGCAATTTTTACATCCCTCACTGAACATAATTATTAGGAAAAAAATAAACCTCAACTTCTAGTGTCAATTTTAAATTATGTTATGTTATGGGGATATTATTCCCCAAGAGGTCCAGTTTGATTTCCCAAGAGAAACCGCAGTAGAAATCTAGGCAGGTTTAATATGTCTGCAGAAAAAGTGTATATTAATCCATTTGCTCTTTTCTTTCAATTATCTTCACAATTCCCCCAAATGCTTCCATTTCTTTCTATAGGAAACAACTATTTGCATCAATATTTTTCCCCTTCAAAATTGAATATTATGATAAATGTCCCTGCAGAATGTTTTACAATTAATTCTTTTAATTGGTAGACTGGAGAGGATTGTCTACCAACTTTTATTTCCCCCTTCAGTCAAGTGCGTACAAAGTAGGAAAGTTGGTACAAATTACCAGGATCCTGGTAAGGGGGCCTGAGGTCACTGTTGCTACCCATTAAACTACCAGAAGATTTTGCTTGAGAAGTTCTGAAAGGAATTTTCAGCAGATTGTTGATTTTGATACATTTCCTCCTGTATATCTTTATGGAGACTTACAAGAGGCATGCACAACCCTGATTTAGTTCTTCCCATGTCTCTGGGGCCTGTGCTTTAAAAAGGAACCCTAAAAATTAAATGATACTTACTATTATATGTTAGATGCATGCCTTTTAATATTTCAGTGTCTTATGAGGAAAAAAGTTTATGCTCCATTAGGAGGTATAGAGACCTAGAGCAGGTATTGGTGGGGATGTGTGTCTACTGAGAACACACAATATTTTCAAATATATGAAATAAAATTCAAATAAACTCAAAACCAATTATGTTTAAAGATAATATTAAAAGCTAAGGTAGAAAAGTCTGCTTTTTTATATGCTATCATAAAGCCTAGTGGCAATCTGTTAACTACTAATGCAGTGATTAGCATAAAAAGTATTATTGCATAATTTTGGTAATCCGACATGAAAATACCAGTGACAGTCACAGGTACTACTAAAGTTTTAAAAGTGAAATGCTAATATGGTGAATCAAGTTGATGTCTTCTTCCTCTTTGAAATCGTGGGTTTCTCACAAAGCTAAGAACTCCTGAGCCTGGAGGGCTCAAGTTAATCTTGTAAAGAGCTTCCTAGGGTATTCAACTTAAAAATTTCTAAATAGACTATTTTTTTACCTTGCAAGCATTTTAGAAATTTGACAACTTTATCTCAACTAGGGTAAGATAATGAAGCATTCATGGTATAAACTAATTGAGAACCTTTCAACATTGTATAACAATATTATAATTTGTCAATGCATGTCTAAGAGAAATAAGTTCTCTTAGGAGTCAGGAAGAGTCATCTCTGCCCAGTGAGGTGATCCACATGGCAGACCTCTCCTGCTCCCCAATTCTTGTATACAGAGATGAGTAGATCTTAAAAAAAAAAAGAGAGAGCTAATTATGTAGTCTGATTGCATTTACTGTAGTAAAAATGTACTGCTAAGAAAACATTATGTCTTAGAGGTGGACTATCTTAAGTTCTGTAGTCATGCTTAAAACACAGAAACAAGAACTAAATCTTAAAATGAAATCATGCAAAATTTTTCCCTGAAATGACTTAGAAGGAAAAGAAAGGAAGTAGAAGAAGTAAGGTAAGCTTTGGAGTCAAAAACTTAACTAACTCTGGACAGGGCAGCAGCCTGGAGAGTTTCAAGTGTAAAGACTACTGAACATATACAGCTCTAGATATATGAAAGGCACTCTTTGTTCCTATTCCTTCACATTTTGTAAATATATTCTGTATAAACTTAGCAGTTGAACATGAATTAAGGTATGGAGTTGATGTCAGTATTGTCCTGTGTGGTAGGACAGAGAATAACAAATTTAACAAGTAAAATGCAAAATATGAGATAGTTTTACTGCAAGTGGCCCTTCAATATTTGAAGACCAAAATCATACTCAATGAACAATGCAGATCCTATTTTTCCCTTACTAAAGACTCGTGAGTCATCAGGCAGTTTTTGTCTAAAAGATTCAAAACATCCTGCATATTCTCTATTTCTACTCCAACAGTTCCTCCTTTGAGAATTACCATATTATGCATGTCTGGTGCTATTATTGTAACTATGAAATAATTTTTGAAATCCTTCTGAAATGACTGGAAAATTTTAGCATCTTTAAAGTCATTCTAAGTGTTAAAGTACATTTAGATGATAGATTTTCATTTTGATTGAGTCCTATGTCAAATCCTTCAAAAAATCTCCACTTAAATAAATGTCCAGTGACTTGTAGACACAATGTACTATCTACAATGATAAAACACTCTAATGGATCTCTTCCCCTCTCACCTACTCAAAACAGGAATTTTCAGTATCTTCCAAGAACTCATTACCAAACAACACTCAATTGACCTAACCTATTTTTAAAATCACTCCCCTTTAACTTACAGCCCTTTTACTAGTTTCTTTGAACCCAGTAGCCTACAGTTAAAATCTTGATGTTTTTCTTTTCAATCTTTGTAAAATTTGCTTCAAATTTCAATCCTGATTTTTGTCACCAATGACCTTCACACAATGTCCGTGATCACCTGTCTTTCAATATATACTTCTCAGTTGCCTTTGCTACATGGACACTCCCTCCATTTTAACCCTCTTTATTGGGTTTCTTCCCTATCATATTCATGCTTTTAGGATTTTTCATTTCCTGATCTACTTCTTGGCAACAGCTCTTAACCTAGTACGTATCTTATGTGGAAGGCTTGTAAAGGATGTTAATACCTTGGCCCTTTTCCATTCCAAATGAATTAAAATCTCTGGGGGGGGGGTTATAGAATACTTTAAATACATTTAAAAATTAACCTATTCCATATTCTTCTGGATTACGCAGTAAAGTCAACTTTTGGGCTGCTTGTCTTGTGACAAAACCTACGTCAAAAAACTTTTAGGTTGGTAGGATTAAGAGTTGTTCCAGGTCAGTGAACATGTAGTAAATTCATGGATAGGTGAATTGTTTCACTTGCCCCATCACAACAAAGACCTTAAGGTACAAGACAAAAAGCATTAGCTCCTAACTGATTATTTCTTTGAAAAGAAATCCACAGGTATATAGATGAAAGGTAACCCATCTGCATAGCCTAACCCACAATATGCTCTGATGCTACTGGCATTCTCAAACTCCCCTGGATGAGCCCCACTAAAGGTTTTTTTTTTTCCCCACTGTTTAGGTTCAAGAATACTTTCAACATGTGTAAAAGCTAGGATTAAATTCAGTTAGTCTTATCAAACTGGAGCTATCGACTTCATTAATTGGTGGTATACAATTCAGAAACTAGAAATCTGGCACTCAGAAACAAATGTCAGATCACTCAGGCAACCCACTCAGTCACATTATCTCAGTAATAACTCAGTACATTCTAATACTAGATGCATATTCCCATAACCCAGTGTACTGAACTCTTGAGGTAAACGCTAAAGAAATTTTGTTGTGTTGTCAAAAAGGCATCATTACCATCCCCTGGTCTCACACCTGGAAGTGCTGCCCACCTATTTCAGTCTTCTTCACACATTCTTTCTCTGCTTTCAAGAAATCACTCTCCCCAATTTGTTTCTTACCTTATTCACTTTTGCCCTCTGACCTCTCCCACAGGGTCTCACATCACCGCTGGAGAATTGTGTGACCTTTGCATGGGCTTGTTTCCCATTCTACCACACTGGCTGGCCTACAGTGATCCCTGAGTCACTCAGTTCTCAGCCTTGTGACCTAATCTCTTTTATCTCTGCTTAGGAAATTAACCCAGGCTCAGTTTCAAATAATTCTGTCCATGAAAACAACGTGTGTGGGTCTAACCCCTCTTAAAGCCCAGCTGTTTTTCCAAATGCTGTTGGATTATGACCATCATTTGAAAGTGAACAAGTTCTTAAAGTCAATCTGTTCACAACCAGTCTCAAACTATACTCGGCTATTTCGTCCATATCACTGAATTTCTAGTGATTTTCATAATGAATTGAACTGAAAATGTAATCACTGTCCCACTTAGGATGCATGTCATCTTATTGTTCCAGTTGTATTCAACCCTAAACTCCCAAATTAAACTGTCAGGTTCCTCACACTTGGCATAAACCTTGGAATTGAGAACAAATGTTTACCCTAAAGAAGCACGATTGTTGCACTTCCCTGTTGTCTTCTGATCTTATAAAAATATCTACTGATCTTTTTAATCATCTTATAAACAAAAAAATGAAACCTAGCATCAATAGGGTAATGGGATGTTTTCAATTCTTTCCACTGGGTCTATTATTCTGAAACTGGATTTCTAAATAACCTTTTAATCTTCCAGCTCACACCCCAGAACTTCCTGGCAAAATTATCTGTACCTCCATTGTTTTATTTCCTCCACACCCATCTCCTGAGAGAGCGCTAAACTAATTAAATTGTTGGAACAGCAGCCTAAGATAGGTTGTCCACAAAACCTAAGTTCCAGAAAGATATATCTATGTAAGCCCTCCACTATCTCTTAACCATCATCTGCTACTCTACTAAGAGTTCTTGGGCACATGTTACATCATAGATTGTTATAAAATCATTTCCTTGCTCCTTAAGAGAACAGGTATAAGAAGAATTTACAGACATAGCTAACATTTCCCTACACTCAGTGCAGTTGATAGTTACTTTTGGTATGCCTCTCCTCAAAATCTCTCCTGGCATTACTATTGCTAATTTAGTTTATTGGAAAAGCAGTCAAATTTTTTAAAATCCTGATTTCTAATGGACTTGCACATATTGCCTTGGAAAGCAGAATTTTAAACATTTGTACAATTATTCTGACCTGGAATGTAAAGCATTGTGCCTGAGCAAATGGAACAAACAAAACATCATCCAAGCAAATTAAGTATTCTGAAGAATGCAGTGACATACTATAATGCACTATTATAGTGGGCACTACAGTTATGTAAGATTTGATAATACCACTGCAACTAAGAGCAATTCTATTTTACTTTTCACTTTTTTTTTTTTTCCTGGCAGGATTCTGCCTTACACTCGTGCCTTAACTGGGTTTACTTATGCATTTCTTTTACCTCTCCTTTGAGGATTTCATCCATTCCTAAGGTACAAACCACAGTGGTTAAAAGATATTACATATTAGAAGTTGAAAAAGACCAAAGCTTTTCATTCAATGCTAATATATGTTAGTGAAAGGAGACAGATAAATTTGACTATTTTGTACTTAGAGGGTACAAGCCCCACAGAAGGGCATCAGGAGATGATCCTTTTTTTTTTTTTTTTAGAACTGAGTGTGAAGAGGTCAAGAAGGCAAAGCTATGAGAACATTCCTGGGTGAGGAGAAAGAAGCAGTTAAGGCATACTGCTGCATCAGGTAAACATGCAGGGACCTATAACCATGGCTGAGAAGGTTCAATTTGAAATGCAATGAAGTAGGGGTATATTTTTAACCATTTTACCAGCAGTTCTTAAGAAATACAGGAGCAAGATAGAGCTGAATGGCCTTGTGATTTTCAAGCTGTCCAGCTGTGTGTGGCAACTTCCTTGAGGCCACGTGCTCCACCTCTCATCCCTTTGTTATATAATGAATGCAGGGAAATTATATCACAGGTGAGGAAAAAAAAAATGTCTAAAATGGAGGCAGGTTCTAAAGGAACTCAACAAGTATAAGGCCAATTCCTGGTTTATCATAATTGAAAAATTATTACTACTTTTCCATAACATGAAAAATTTAAAACTCGAAATACTGGAAGTAAAATGAAAACCTTCAGAGCCACAACAAGGCATCCCATGGGTTGATACAGTTTCATTATTCTCAGCAAAACCCAAGTATTTATGGTTTTTGAACCAGACATTAAATCCCCCTCTTCCTGAATGCCTCCCTTCAATTTCCTTATCTTACCATAGCTTTTATGTCTCAATCCAGGCATTATATTCTCTAAACATTCCTGGCCATGTTTGATCCTAAATAATGAGGATGACAACAGTTGCTAATACAGTATTTCATCTAGGCCAGGTAATATTCCAAAGTACCTCAGTGCATTAGCACTTTATCTCCCCCTCACACCAATCCTATCAGGCAGGTGCCTACATGTTCTTTTTACAGATAAGATACTGAGGCCCAAAGAGATTAACAAACCTACCCAAGGCCACCTCACTGGTAAAGTGAATGTTTGTACCTGTGCAGACCAGATGCACAGTCCATGCTCTAATCACTAGGTACAGTGTTTATGGGTGGTTAGAAATCATGAGAAATGCTATCAACTGTTGTTTACACAGAGCTCTGGACTATCCTGCTCTGTATTTATGTTCTTAAGTATAAAGCTGTCCTAAAAATCTTTGTTGCAACTTAGTTTTAAAATGTACAGCTGCTGTTAGCTAAAGTGTTAGAATTTACCAATCTTATTGTAATAAAAGTATCTTAGAGGCTAATGAAAGCCCTTGGCAATTTTAATATTATATCATAGTAAATTATAGTATAATTATTTCTAAGGTCAAGAATCTTAAACATTTACTCTTAAATTTTCTGATTGCTTTACCCAGGTGGAGAGTTTTAAGTATGTATGAAAATGTTTAATTATACAAAACAAATTGAAATCTACCAATCTAAAAATCTTTAAATAAAATGTTTTTCCACATGGGTGTCCTCCACCCCCCATTCATTGCATGAAAGGAAGTTTTTAAAGAAAATGTCTCTGTTTTAAAACACTTCATATCATTAATTACTGATGGGAAGCTATGGTACTGGGCCCCAGTGGGAGGGGAGGCAGGACAAGACCTCAATGTGTTGTTGGAGTGGCCATATAACAGGGGTTTGGCTTACTATAAAGTTCAGGTGTCTGTATTTGAAACTGCTTTCTCTTATCTGATCTAATTATAAAAGTTCATATGAGCAAAGCAATTACTCTCTCTCTATATATATAATAACCACATGAATCAACATTGCTGAAATAGTTGGAGTGAACTGTTGTCTATTTGTACTCAGTCCCTAGGTCACTCAGTTATGATGGTCATCTATTAAAGTATACTTTAGTGCTTTTAATGCTTAACCAGAAAAACATCCCTGTAGTTGCCAATAACTAACTACAATATATAAGTAACTCATAACCACAAACACCATTTATCCAGAAAAATAAACATACTGTTAAGCTGGCCCTGCTTAGATCTTTTGAGATTTTCAATGCATAATATTTTGGAACTTATTTGTTCATTATTATGTAAGAAAAGGCATACTCACTGACCATTTCAGAAAAACAAAGGCTAGCCTATTTATATCCCATCTCCAGTAAGGATCATACAGTGTAGAGCCAAAAGCTGCTCTAAGAATGAAATAGCTCTGTCTTTTGTGAAGACACATAATCTTGGAGCTAAACCTCGACGTTCAAGATTTCTGACCCAAAGCATTTTATGAAAAAGCAGTCTCAGGAAACCCAAGTGGCAGAGCTGAAAGCCTTTCCTTTTAATTTCCCATTTACCACTTGTGGGCTCAATGACAGCACCTCACCAGAGAATAAACTTAACATCAAAAGAAGAAACTAAATCTAGGGACACAATCTCACCAAGCTTTAAGGAAAAAAAAAAAATGACATCTACCTTTGAGGAAATTAACTAGGACAACGGAATGTTTATCTGCATTCAAGCAATCACAGAAGAAACCAACCATTGGGTCAGTTTTATAGCTTACCAGTAATGTTCTGGCCAGTACACTGTACAACACAGTCATCACACCAGACTAGATCTTTCTTGTAAGAAAAGAATTACCGTGCACTTTCCTTGTCTATATCTGTGGTCAGAAATATGCACTTGAAAAATGTGTGAGTGGGTAGAAGAACAGAACTATGTATTTGTATAGCTGATTTTCCTCTGCTTTTGTTTTGCTTAAATTTCTACTACTGGAAATAAATTCTAAAATAGTATTAAAAATAATGAAAAAGTTTCAGCATTTTTGTAACGTATTTCCGGTTGGATTAATATTTTAAGGAATGGCAACATTTGCATAAGTCAATCTTCGATGGAAAATATAAGGTTGGGTAAAGTAGTTACATTCAAATTATATAAAACAAGTAGATTTCAAAAGAAACGAAGATACTCTAAAGAAAATTGCATTGCCTTCCCAACTCCTTGGAGAGCCAGTTTAGTTAACAGCCTACCTATGCTTCAGAGATGACCATGCAGCTTACATGTCAAACTCATTTTAAAGTGTCAATCATGTCCTTTTCAATCTAATTAGTTTGGAAAGTAGTGTCCCTGACCTGGAACTATACAGACCATTTATTATCATATTATTTGATCAACTTAACACTCTTCCTCAGTTAAGTTTTAGATACCTGTAGCCAAAATGTAATATCCTTTCTCCCCACTCATTGCTGATAACTCTCAATACAATTCCCTATTTACAACTCAATTTACTCTATGAATAAGCATGACCGACATCACAGAATCACCTCCAGAAGTCCATGGCTATCTTTCTAGCTATAATCAGAGAGGAATTTTTTTGATGCCTGAGGAGAGCAGGGGACTGACTGTGGGTATGATGCAGTGAACAGGAAGGTCTCTCTTCCTGCCCTACCACATACACATTCCTATCTGTTGCATATAACAAGTTTGTCCTCTTGCATTCTAAGGAAAACCCCTATGAGGATAGGAAGGGAGTTAGACATCAGGTGTTAGTTAATGAAGCAAGCTGGCACACACCCACCCGAATCTCCATGTGCCAGCATCAAAGGACATGCTGACCCTTTCTCATCTCCCTTTTGTTTTACTCCTTTGTATAAATATCCCTACCCTCTGCTCAAGAGCAGGATGGTGGTCTTTCAGACATGAGTCTGCTGCCCTCCTGAGTTTGTTGACAAATTGAACTCCTGCTCCTCAAACTCTGTTCCTTTTATTGGCTGAGGAAAACTGAGGCCAGCATTCAGTATCAAGTATGCCAAGTTGAAATTTGGAACCTTACAGATGGAGGAAACTTCTTTTTGTACAACATGATATAGTAAGTCATTGTTATAAAAGGAACCCTTCAGTTATAACCCCATTGTCATCAGATGGGTTTATGCTATAAAAAAACTTTTTCAGGTTCACAGTATTTACCTGACTTGAACTTGGTCAAGGGCAGAATGAGGCCTAACTGGAGAAGCAACTTATTCCTGAGGTCAAGGAAAAACACAAATGCCCCCAGGGAGGTGCTAAAGGCCAGACCACAGTGGAGGTGGGGTACCAAGGGTTACAAGATGATACCTGTCAGAGAAACAACAGATCACCTGGCCCACCTCTGACCAGAACATGAGAACCACCTAGCCTCCCTATTGGTTTAGTTTTGCATATTTGAAAACTGTTTTGCAAGACCAAAACACAAGCAGGCAATCTTATCCTTCAACCACAGAATAACATACTGAATAGAAAAAGGCAAATGGCATCAAGATATTGTAGCAACTATACATTCACTTCAGAAAGCAATATTTCAAAGACAAGATGTCAGCTACCAAAGTTCCCTTTCCTAAGTCTGTGTTTTCCTTTGGAGAAGTTACATTTTACCACAAATGCCTGTTTGTCTGAGGGATAAGCAAGAGTCTGCATTTATGTTTGCTCTGTCAAATAATAGTGAATGTAATTTTACATCTGGTCAAATAAAATATGCATATAAGTGCAAACTTACCTTCAGGTGAAGAACCTGTCTTTTGGGAAAAGACAGCATTTACTTTACTCTTCTTACTGATATTGCTGTTTACAGACAAGCTGGATTGAATTTTTCGATGCATTTTTTGAGAAACAGGTGCTGAAAATTTTCGGTTATCTGCAGATACATGTTTGGTCCCGTGGTGAATTCCATTTCCATTGCTCAAACTTGGGTGGCTGTTCTTGATCTTGCCTATTTCCTCCTCACTAGCTTCCTGTGCTGAAGTCTGAAGTTGAGGCAAGCGCTGAGGTTGGGCTAGGTTCAAAAACAGGATAAGTTTATCAAGCTATGAAAAAGATAACACTTCTTAAGCAAAATACACTCAGCAATGGATTTTGGGGATTTACCCATGAGCCCAAAAATGAAGAGGAAAAGAACACACACACAAAAAAAAATACCACTAAAACTTGAACACAGGTCAGGCATAATTACTAAAAAAAAATTGCATCAGAGTTTCAAAGATGACTTTATATGACAGATATCAAAAGAAGAGCAGTGTTTTTTTTTTTTTTTTTTTTTTTAATTGAAATTTAAGTGGGTAAGCTAAAAAAGTAACTGAACACTTCTTTGGCAAATGTTTTCCAAGTGCTAAGTCCTTTGCATGCAACAGACACAGCAACATTAGCTCAATAGCCCTGGTAAACTTCTTATCTTTTGAGATAGAAGGAAAGAACAATGAAATCAGGAGTAAAATCTGGACAATATTAAAGCATAGTTCTCTTCTCTTGAAAATGCATTTTACATTTTGGAAAACAAAATCATTTCTATGTTTATTCTTAAATCATATTTTAAAATGAAGCACTTTACAAAAAGATACTAGCTGATAAAAAACATCAACCACAATTAAACATCAACACATTAGAAGCACCCTCATTTACATGAGGCTCCAGAGAAGAATGCCCATTGTCATTCCCCTAGGAAACCTTAACCAGAGGTCCCAGTAGAAGCAATAAAGAAAGAGAAGTAACAGCTCTGAGCTCTGGAAAGATACCATATTTTTCGGTGTATACAAGATTGGAAAGTTCTAAGTACCATCTAAGACTACAAACCCTAGAAAAAATTAAGAATTTATCTGGATAAACACAGGATCAGCATACTAAAAATTTACAAAGTTCCACATGCTAAAAGTAACCTGTTAGTACACATGTGAGGGGGGGGGGGGAAAAGGAAAAAAAAAACTTCAAAATAACAAAAGGGAAAAGGGGAGCTAAAGACATCTAAAAACCCTCTAAGTCTATAGAAATAAAGTTAGGAAAAAACCCTCTAAGTCTATAGAAATAAAGTTAGGAAAAAATTTCCTGGCAGAAATTTCTAAACTACATAAAACTTTAGTTAAGTGCACAGTACAAATGTAACAGGGTAGTATCTAGGAAAAGGGGAACTTCCAGGTTCCGTGCCCCACCCAGAAGGAGGGTGAAGCTGAGCAGAGAAAAAGAAGAGAGAAGAGGCGACTGAAGGAGGATGGAGGAGGAGGAGACCTAAGGAAGCCACATGGAGCAGCAAGCATGTGATGAAGAAACCAGGCTTGTTTCCTGAACCTGGACTGGTT
>NW_004567106.1:50043647-50155219 GCF_000260355.1 Condylura cristata | reverse complement strand
TTGCTTTGGGCCAATCCCTTTTGGGTTGACTTTTGCCCACAAGGGGATGGGTAACTTCAGGTGTTTGATTTAGAAGTTATATTCTTTGTGTTCCGTATTGTATATTTACTGTATTAAAGTCCCTTTTCATTAAAGTTTTATATATTTTGTCTTGTTGCGGCGGATGGCAGAACCCACTTAGAGCAGTCAGGTTTTGGCCCTTCAGGGGTGTCCTTCTCCCCCTGTCTTGGGACAGATTTGCTGCCCTGTAACACAAACATGCTAGTTCTGATAATATTGTGTTTCACCTGATTTATCTGAATTTTTACTATAACATCTTTAACAGGCTTGTTTATGGATCTTGACAGGTTTAAAATAAAAATTTGTAAGGAGTCATAATCAAGAATCACCAAGGAAAGTTTGAAGAAAGAGTTGTGGGTCTTGACTTACTAACTTCTTACTAAAAACTACAGTGACTGAAGCAGTACCATGCTACTACAGTGTAGACATAGAAACCAATGGATTAGCAGAGTCCCAACATGAATGTGTAGGTACATGCATGAGCATGTGTATCTCATACAAATACACTCCAGATGTAGTAAATGCCTATGTGAAAACCAACATGCTAGCTTACAAGAAAAATACAAAAGCCACATAATAGCATCATACTAAAGAAGGACAAACTGACTTGATTCTTTGGACAATGAATCACAAAACAAACAGGGTAACAATTCACCTGTGTGAATTGTGCTGCTTGTGCTGCTCAGCATTTCTGAACACCCTCTCACATTTTGGTTAGTAGTCTACCTTATCCCTAAACTGCTCTGTGCCTTGGGGGCACATAAGTGACCTAACTTCTACCAAACAGAAGCAAGACCTGCATTCAGAAGTGACAATCCACGGGCCAGGTAGACCAGGAGGGGTATAACATTTGGGCACAAACGGTAAAGAGGACATTCATTGGTCTTCGCAGAAGGGTGCAGAATCTGGGAGCCTTGTCAAAGTGGGCCAGTGGTGTCATGGTTTCTAACTAGAGAAGCCCCAGAGAATGAACAGGCAAGATTCTTGGGACACTCTGTGTTCTGCTAATGTATTTATTTTCTATCTATCTGAATGATTCAACATAGATTGTGGTTTTTGTGGCTAAGAACTCAGATTTCACTTTAACAGTTATCTGCTTACAGGCCCTCCCTGGTATTGCAGCGGGTTAAAGCACAGCACAAAGACATTAAAGCCACTTCAGCATGAGTTCGATTTCCAGCCCTGGAGGTGACCCACATGGCGCTGCAGATCTCTCCTGACCCAGTGTCCCTTAGCAGTGTACTCCATCAGTCGGCCTATTCTGTTCCCCACTCTGTCGCTAGTGAAGTCTCTCACTGCACGTCTGGCCTGTACTCCAGTTCTGTATGCATAAATAAATGAATAAATAAGTCTTAAAAAAAAAGTTATCGGTTTACACTTATTAAAGTATGGCATTATTATACAGTCAACAGCTATCTTAATTGTTTATTTCCTAAACAATTTTATCAGTTATGGTATTTCAAGCAAATACAATGACATAAACCACTGTCTACATTTTAAAATTTCCTAGAAAATCAAAATCTAAAATTACAGTTGTATTTTACTCTATATGATTACAAAAGCTTTGAAATGTAAATTAAATCTGAATACTAAAAACTTCCATCTTTACATCCATCTTTATCACTTTTTTTTAAATTTATTTCTTTTATTTATTTATGTTTTAGATTTATTTATTCATACAGAACTTGGGGGTACAGGCCAGAGGTGCAGGGGTGGTGAGAGGATTCACCAGAGACAAAGCGGGGAGCAGAACAAGCAGATCTATGAAGTACACTGCTGAGGAGAACAGCGGGCAGGTCAGGAGAGATCTGTCTGCCATGTGGATCACCTCCCTGGCAGGTGGGGATTGAATTCATGCTGAAGTATCTTTCACTTTTTAGTGCTATGCTTTAACCCACTGTGCCACCAGGGAGGGCCCTTTATCACACATTTTTAACTTGGGTTGTTGATGACATATCCTAAGTTTCTTAAAGAAAAAGTCTTAGTATTAAAAATCTTATTCATAAGTGTACATATTTCAAAAAAAACTATTCATTTAACAAAAATATGCCTTCCTACCCAATCCATCAAGTATTAATACCTAATTTATAAAACATAGGAACTCTATTTCCAAACTCTTTAGTGATAAAGATGATATGTCTAAAACGTAAAGATCTGAGAATAGCACAGAGTAAGAGCTGCAAAGCATATCAGAATACTTTATTTTTCTCCTACCTGCTACTAAGAAAAGGTTACTCTCTGTTTAGCAGTTATGTAACTAAAATCCACAATCAAGGCATCTACAAGAGAAGATCTTTCTATGGACGTGCAATCATTTTATCTGGAGATTAATTTGCTGCTCCTGTAACTTCTTGCATCAACCAGAATGACACCCTAATGACTGCTATTGAACGTAAAGCTAGTTATGCATATGTCTTTAAAGGGATGCCAAAGAAGACAGTTCAACCTAATTTGGTGTTCTTTTAAGAGCACTTTCCTATAATCTCACCAAATAAATGGAATATTTTGGGCTACTCTGTCTCTGAAAAGACTAATTTAAACAATCAGAGCTTTCTTACTTTGCAATGCCATTGACCAATGCTTGGGAGACTTCTTATCAATCAAAAATGTCCTGTCAATTCAACATCCAAGGTACGTTTAGAATTACCATGTAATCAGTCTCCATAAATACGGTAAGGAACAGCAGTTTCTTGCCACCAAATTCTAAAATTGATAGAGATGACCTTTTTCTACTAACAAAATTATTTGCAAGTTATTGGCTATGTACAGAGAAATATGCAGACATATCCTTAATATTTTACCTGCATTTCAAACTTCAAAATGATTTCTGGTGGCAGATAATAGTAGTAATTTTTGTTTCACTACCATCTAACTTTTACTGCGTACAGATTGTATTTATGGTCAAGTAGCCAAGTATTTTCTATTCACTCCAATTTTCTGGCATTAAAACAATTAATTTTCTGATTTGTCAGCTGCCTGCAGTATATAGGTCAAATAAAAACTGAATAAACCTTAGATTAGTTATCGCAACAGCCATGTATTTTAACCTTATCAATATTTATGGGTGTGACTTGAATCTTATGGTAAAATTATAGCTAAAACCAAGTCAGAATTTTGATTTTATTTTTAAATAAAGAACAAAACTGTCTGACTGATTAAACCCTAAGTACATGCTTTCAACAGACTTCCTTATTGTGTAAAAGTTGTGTATGGCTTTAAAAAAAAAGCACACTCATATGGGAATGACAATGCTTCTTAAAACACAAGTGATGCCTAGGGACCCTCGCTCTCCCTTTAATGATCCACTGCTCTCATTCAGCTGTCTTTCTTTTTTCAAATCTTTACATATGTGACAGCTCTCAAAAGTAGACCATAGACCATCTGGCATTTTCAGAGGTGTAACTTGTGCAAATTCAGCTCTATTGGGAGCATACAGCTATCTTCTGCCTGCGTTATAAAGGGACAATAGACTGTAGAACTTATGAGTTGTTTTGAATTATTCATTTTTTTGCCTGTATATTCAAGAAATTTTACAAACTCTGCATTTTGTACTACATAATCACATGCGTTAAAGGTACAAAGAAACTTTTTGACACCTCTTTTCTACAGAAAGCTGGCATTTTATTTGATATGTGAACGTTCAGCATCTGTTATACCATTCTAAACAGGATGGGTGCTTCTACAAAAGACCCTATTTTAAACTAATTCTATATGAGCAAAAAAAAAATTATTCTTGATATTCAGTAACAAATGAAATACACATCAAAATTTCAAATACCGGTATATGAACATTCAGCATTTCAAACCTGGATAGCATGGTCACCCGCTTACCATATGTGTGAAGTTGTTTTAAAAATAATCATTGCTCACACAATGTAGCATGACTTTAATTCTAATGCGATGATGAATAGTTACAAATGTCTTAAGCAATACTGTGCTTTCTAGGCAAATGTTTTCAATCAGGAAGGAAACCAATAGAATTAGATCAAGTGATGTCCAATAAGACTAACAAATATGGCAGTAATGAATCAATAGCATGAGCTTCTTTTGATTTTTTTTTTTTTAAGCTGGGTGACATTGTTGCTGGTAGTAACTGTACTTGAAACTGCAGCTGCTCGAGGAGCAATATAAAGCCACGCTTTGCTACAGCATATAATCTATTAGCATGTGCAAATCATCTTCAATCCCTGGCCTCTTTACACAAGTCAAATTTAATAAAATATCAAAAGAATCCTCATGCCATTTAGTCACTTTAAATGGTGAGGTAAATGCTTAGGATTTAAAATTGCCAGTAACAAAATGATCAAAATAGAATGTGGAAGAGGGAAAATGACTTGGTAAAACATAAATTACACTTCCAGGGTTACAGCTACAAAGCTTTGGTTGGGTATTGTGCTACTCTATGGTCACCGTGGGACAAACACACACAGGAACACTACAATGGTGGTTAATTTATATTGATGTAAAAGGAATTTACATATTTATATAGCTAACCACTTAGCTTTCTTATACATGAAATATGCATCTGTATACTAATGGCTTTAAAAGTCACTTTAACATGTTCAAACTGTAACAGAGTGGTCCTTTTTAGCGACATGTTCAAACATGTTCGAATTACTTTACTGTTGTCTAACAGAACACATAACATCTAATATAACATCTAAAATAAATGTGCCATTGGCTAGCTCTGCCCATCAGCTTGAGGCAAGCTTTCTTCAGGGTGCAGACACTGGACTAGTCCCCCATGCTCACAGCTGGCTGTGCCTATCCTTTTCAGTTTTCATAGTTAACCTCCAACGGTCTGGTAATATTTATTATTTATTTCTTCAGCCTCTGGTCTCTTTCATCACATACTGAATTTTCCACCTTCATTTTATTTAATGTTTCATATTGAATGTTTCACATTGAAACATTTGAAATGTGTCAATTTTGGTCCATTTGAGAATCCCAATCAAATTCTACGACTATGAAAACAGTACTTAGAGGGTGAAGGGAACTGTCCTGTGAAGAATATCACATCTAATTGCATTTTAAACTTTAATTATGTTTTAATCACTTGTGAGAACACATCACCAGGTGGCAGGAGTTGAGGTAACTTCTACTCAAAAAACAAGGATAAAATTTAAAGAGTTGTTTGGAAAATTAATCATTTTCCTTCATTTTATAAAGAACATTCAGGAAATACTTAAACATATTTAACTAAGCCTGGAAAGGAAAGTCTGCTAGCTTCTTCCCAAATCCAGTCTCTTTTTGACCTTGGAGACTGGACCAGCCCATTTCACAGACTCACTAGCAGTATGGCTGGCGAGGTGTCCGTGTTCTAAAGGAAAGAGCTCATGAATTAGTTCTGCCACTTCTAGGCCTAAGGGTGTGTTCTGTGCTTGCTTTCTTGCACTTGGCAGCAACCTAGCTTTGACCACAGCTAAGGGAAATAAAGGATGTTGGAGAAACCAAACAGAAAGAATTTGCACGGCTGCAGGAAGGAGAGTCTCTCACTGACCTAAATGCTAACTCATTCACTTACGTAAGAAATAAACTTTAGTTAGACACAGGATTAATGCTGGGACTCATTATTATATAACATTCATCACTTCTGTTGAGGCCTGTTACCAGCTGTGTAAGATAAATACAGAGACAGAAGACTCAAATGATAATGATGTTTCACTAGAGAGAAAAAGAACAATGTACTAGAAGCAGCAGAATGACCACTACAAAATCCACAACCTGTGGGCAACTTAAAAAGCAGCAATTCAACTTTACAACACAAGAGCTAATTATGCTGAGGGATAATGATATATCATACAGTTTTGTAGGACAAGTTGCCCATCCTTACTCTGTTATTTAAAGACAGTTATATATAACCCCATTCAATTTCTATCCTTACTATGGCTAGGAGGGAATCAGGTAGGAAGATCAACCTTTCTTATTTGCTCAGGAAAAAAGGAACAGTGTTGGAATGCACAACTTAGTTTTCAAACCAGGACAGTCCCAGGCTCGCTGGGACAAGTTGGCCACAATTTTACCAGGAGCAATTTGTGCACAACTGTTTTCCTCAAGGAAGATCCTAGTGACACCAGATGATGGGCAGCACAAAGGCCTGAATTCTAGAGACATCATTTCATGGTTCTGAAGGCTTGAGAAAGTCCCACTGATGCCTCAGCATCACAACTATCAGTAGCAAAAGGAGAGGGAAGGATAGTTTCTCCTGTATATGAGAGATTTAATGTCCAAGTAACATACCTCTACTCTCCTCAACCTAATTTCCTCCCATTTCTTTCTGATTTACTATTTGGTTTTTATAAATTTTATTCTGTTACTAGTGTTTTTTTTTTTCTATAAATCAACTCCCAAACCTTTTTGTAAAAAGGTTTCAAATAAATATACAAACATTGCCTTTCATTTTCCAAAACAACCATGACTAGATATAAAAATAAATTCAAATGTAAGAATTATTAAGGAACATGACTGGCATTTTCTTTTAAGATTTACATATATTACTGAAAAGTCCCCAGACAGTAAAACAATAATAACAAAATCTTAATATAAGCTGTGTAGTTTTTCTCTAACGCAAGCATTTATCTCCCAGTGAAGGACAAATTTGGCCTAACTCTATGCCAACTATCATACATCATAGTTTCTAGTCACCTTCTCTGGAAAATATGAATGCCACACAGGTTTGAGAGAATATTTTCCATTTAAGTTTTATTAAAGGTTGTTGTTTACAAATTAATTCTACTTAAACATCATTAAAGGATCAGTTGTCCTTACATATAACCCTTTGGTGAAGATAAAATTTCTGTTTGTTGTGCCATTCCCATTGTTTTCTGACTCAATAGCTATAAACCCATCATTTGGTTCACCTGATAAAAATACCATTTCTTAAAGTTTGTTATAACTGCAATAAATGTATCTAAATGAACATATGTATACTTATGTTTTGCAGATAATAAATGGCCCAATTTTTTTGCATGACAGAAAAATATATGACTTCAATGCAAAGGTAGCACAAAGGTATCATCATCTGAAAATCTATTGTACACACTAACAGGTAACAAAAATAGGTCATTTAGGGCAAATACTTTTGTATTTGTATATATGATAGTTTTCTCTATATAGCTATATTGCTATAATGTCTATATATATATATATACATAGCTATATATAGCTATATTGCTATGTCAGTTTTTTAAAAAAGAGTCAATTAGTGAACAAGTAGAATCTTGAAAAGTTCCACTGTCACTACATTTGCTTCAGCTAATAGAAGGTTTCCTCAGAATTTTAAAAATAATATCCAGGTACTAAATAAGTAAGCAATCTTAGGAAAATCAGTTAAAACATTTCATATAGTGTGTGAGTGTTTCACCACTAAAGAAACATTTCTCTTAAATGTAAGTATTTCTTCTACTAAGCTATTGCTTAAGAAAAAAAAAAACACGATTGTCAATTACAATGGAATAGGACATATTTAAGTATTGAAGCACTGTCTTCCTAAATAACATTTAAAAAACTTTACCTACTTAACCAAGTTCAATATCTATGCACATTAAATAAGCACTGTTTACTACCATAAAATTAAAGTGCCTAACAGCTAAAAAAAGCATACACTGAAAACCCTGAATTTTGGGAACCAGAATTCATCTAGACACTTTGTATGCTGATTATAGCCTTCCATGACCACAAAGCATGTAAGCGGCCCTCACCCACAGAAAAAAGAGCTAGTGACAGGAAGCCATTCAATTGAGACTGAAGGAGACAGAAAAGTCCACAGTCAACAACCAAAAATGGCAAAATAAGGGCCCAGGGTCAAAGTTTATTATTTGAAGAAGTATTCATGTCAGTTACCAGAAAATGAAGTTCTACCACTACCTCCAGATACAGCATATTGGTAAACAACTCAAAGTTTTAGGAAATGGCTATAAAGATCCCAAGACTAGCAAATAAAGGGCTGTGACTATTTCTCTCTAATAACAATCCCTGAAGCAAAGGCCTTGCTAACAATCAGGAAAAAACAAAACCAGGTCCTTATAATAGAATCCTCACAAAGGAGATGGTGATGAGATAGTCCAACAGGGGAAACTCCTTAGTAGATATTCCTGACACCCGCACAGTTACTAGCCACTGAATACAGGCCAACATCAGGGAAGAAACTTATTAAAGAGATGCCCATCACCTGACTATGGAGGAGGGCTATGGGTGCTTTGGTGGTGGGAGAATAAGTGACCACAGCTGAGGGGAAAAATCCTACACTGTAAAAATATCAACAAGGCTGCAAAACAATGGAAATTCATTAATAAAAATAAAAAGATGGCGGGCCCTCCATGGTGCACAGTGGGTTAAAGCACAGCACTAAGAAACTAAAGCCACTTCAGCTTTAGAGTTTGATCCCGCCCCAAGGTGATCCACATGGCACGGCAGACCTCTCCTGATCTAACTGCTGTTCCCCTCGGCAGTGTATTTCGTCGAGCTGCCAGTTCTGCTCCCCACTCTGTCTCTGGTGAATCCTCTCACCAACCCTGTACTTCTGGCCTGTACCCCAGTTCTGTATGTGTAAATAAGTAAATCTTTAAAGAACAATAGAAAGATGCTTATGAATGTCACCAGTTCCATCATCTACCCAACCCTAACCAGGGGACTAGCCAGGAGTGTTCTTGAGAGTTTACACTGGCCCTATCCATATCCAGAGTCTCCTTATGATGATTCAATCCAATGAGGCTTAAGCCATAAATTGCAGGCTGATGAGGAGCCATATCCATTTCTTACTGTTCAGATTTTTTAATCATTTCAGACAAAGAGTAAACATCACCTAGAAGTCACAAGAACATAGCTCTCGAAGCATCAGCTGGATGTGACTTTGACTGGTCTCAACAGGGAGACATAGAATACATAAATATTTGTGTGAAGAATAACTGGATCTCATTAAGTAGGAGTATTTTGAAATTATCTGTGCAAGAATAAAAAGTATGTATGTACAGGCCCTCCCTGGTGGCGCAGCGGGTTAAAGCACTGCACTAAGAAGCTAAAGCCACTTCCGCATGAGTTCAAATCCCGCCTGGCCTGGAGGTGACCACATGGCGTGGCAGACCTCTCCTGACCCGCCCGCTGCTCCCCTCAGCAGTGTACCTCATCGATCTACCTGTTCTGCTCCCCACTCTGTCTCTGGTGAAGCTTCTCACCGCCCCTAGCCTCTGCCCTGTACCCCAGTTCTGTATGCACAAATAAATCTTTAAAAAAAAAAAAAGTATGTATGTACAGCTAAGAGTTGGACCACAGTAGACGGTCCGTCCAACATCACCCCCTTTCTTCCCATGGCAGTATAACTATTAATAAGAATGGGACCTCAAGTTGCTGACAAGAAGGAACCCTTAAAAAAATACAGCACTTTTAGTCTTGTAGATTTTGTACACAGCTTGACAACACCGGACATTTGCTGACTTGCCTGTGATTATATAACTGTGCCTATGGACAAGATTCCGTCTTTTTAGAGTTCCATCAACCTTATCAGGTACATACAGGCTGACAAAAAGCCTTGTACAGTGTTCAGCACCCAGTGGACACCCAGTGAAAATTAACTGATGATGAATTATACTAGCTTTTAAGCTGTCACTCGAGCCAGTATATAACAACCTTCCTGAATAAATCAAGCAACAGTTTGGTATTCAATAGCATTCTAAAGTTCATCCCTCACCTTCATGAGTCTAGGGAATTTCTGTAAAAGGATAATATGAGGATGGTGGAACTGCAGCAAGGATTCAAGAAATTCTGTTTTATAACAAGGGAATTAAAGATTCAGTTACAGATATCATACTATGTGTAGGGAAATGCATCAAAAATACTAGTTAAGTGGCCTTTTGAAAATAGCAGAAGGAAGTCAGTATCAAATTATATATCTAAAAGTTGCTTCCTCTTCCCTATAATAAAGTAAATCCAACTTAATGTGCAAGTTAAACTGGTATCTCTTTGAGGGTAGAGCAATGGAAATGCAAATGAAGTTACAGTTAGGAGAGAGGGAATTAGGTGGATTGCTCACTGAACATTTTAAAAGTACATTTATTTCTGGTAGCTTATATAAGGCAAATCAGAAGAAAAGTAAATTCCATTATTATGAATTCCCCACAGTTTTAATAGAGCTCATAACCCTCAAATTTCATTGGTAAGTATTTGTTATTAGGATGGGTTTTTCACTCTTCAATAAATTCCTTTCAGATAGGGTCTGAGAAAAGAACACCTTTGTACTTTAGTTCTAATGACGGTTGTTATTATACATGGTATTCCCTCTGACCAGAAATTTAATAAGAGTCCAAGCAAAGTTTCTGAATGGACTACATATTTGTAAGTATCATGTCAAATCCTTGTAGGTAATCTGCTCCACTCAAAAGTATGAAACAATGTATTTATCTCACATAACTGACAATAATATTTAGAAAACTAGCACAATAAAACTTTCCAAACATGTGGAGACAGAGTCACATACATGAATTAGATCCTTTCTTACATGTGAACAATATAAAGATTCCAACATTTAAACGGTAAGTAAAACTGGAACTTGTTATACTCATTATTATCTTGTTATCTCCTACAAGGCCATCTCTCCCCCATCCTCTTACAAAGCAGTTTTGTAATATTAAAACATGATTTGAGGGCTGTGCATTTTAGATTCTTGTCTAAAATAACAAGATGTTTGTAATCTTGCTATTTGCACTAATCTCACAAGCTCTTCTGTTGGGGAGCTACATAAAAATCAGCATCAGGAAATGTCTAAGCAGAGAACAACTCATTTAACCATATTTAAAGACTAACATGACTAATGCGATTTATGATTTTGCCATTATAACCCACTTTATTCAGGGCCTTCCCTGGTGGTGCAGTGGGTTAAATCACGGCAGTAAGAGGCTAGTTGAAGCCACAGCTGCTTAGCATGAGTTGATCCCCAGCCCCAATGGCACAGCAGACCTCTCCTGTCTCTCCAGCTGTTCTGCCAGCACTGGATTTCAGTACATCTGCCTGATCTGCTCCCCACTCTCTCTGGTGAATCCTCTCACCTCCCCTGCACTTCTGGCCTGCACCCCAGTTCTGTATGCATAAATAAAATGAATTTTATTTTTTTTTAAAAAACCCACTATATTCAAGAAGATACCTTTGGCTGATTTGGTTTAAATAAACTACTGCATTTTATTCCATATGTACTACAATACCAACCATTAATCCAGGTATAAGGGATACTACAGTGAGCAAATTAACAAAGACCTCAAAGAGGTATTTCTTTCACATATAAAGAAACTCAAAGATGGGGTAGTCCTGTTATTCATCCTGCAGGCTTTGTATTTTTACTACACTCCTTGGCAAGTCACCTTTCCCATTTGATTACAAGCCCCTTGATTAGAGGACTCAGACACAGCTCTAGATGTCACTTTAGGAGATGCCAACCCTTGAAAAAAAGGTGCTATTTCTCTCTCTTTTTTTTTTAAACAATACAGAGAACTTTTCACCTGAACCCTGTTTCCCAGATCCCTAATACCTTCTCTCTCAAGGATTAAAAAAGGGGTGGAAGCACCTACTACACATAAAATTAAGGTTTTGCGTTCTTTTACCAAATACTTATTGATCATTTACTATGTACCAGACAGAGAGGTATAAAAATATACAAATAAACCCATTAACAGAATACACAAATTGACACTATGGGAAATGTTTTAAAGGGAAAGTACTGCTAATAGAGGGAATAACAAGGAAATTTATTTTGGTGTGGCTCTCTAGGAACTGTATTTCAATCGGTTTGAAGGGGAAGAGCTGCAAAAAGAAAGGAGTAACAATTTCAGGTCAGGCTGCTGCACGCCAAACCCAAACCCTAGAGAGAACTGCGATCAACACAGGATTTGCTGAAATATGGAAAGCCAGTATGGGGAGAGTCCCCATACCATCCTTTGGACCCTATACTCATCACCTGATGCAAATTATAAACATGAACAAATACAGGGCGGGGAAAAAAATCACAGAACAGGCTCATATAAAAAATTCTAGAAATACTCACCTATCTATTGTGCTTCTTTACCATATCAGCTATCGTTAGATTATTCACTTACTAGACTACTTTCAGTATAACCGACCAGACGTGGAGCTGAAACACAAACTGTGCACCAAGATATACCCCATGAAAGAGTTCTTAGGAAGGTACATAAAAGGGCCATCGACTGTATGTGAATGTAAAATACAAAACCACACTTGGACTATTAAGAAACATTTATAGAAATCTTATTAATTACTTTCCAAGTAAGAAACACATCCACTTCTTTGAAATGCACAAATATATTTATATTGAAATTGGGTGAAAATTGCTCTGCAGCTAGAGAAAATAGCAAGAAATTATTTGATGTTCTTTAATAGTAAAATGAATGGTTATGAGTGAATCTTGCTACTATTCTTAGAAATCTGTGCAGATTTTTAGAAATGAGACTATCATTCTGATTTGTATTTATCTTCATCTTTTATTCCAATTTCCTGAATCCGATAGGCTTCATTACTCAATTAAAACAATTCTCTAGCAATAACACTAAACCTTTCACCAAACTCCACAGGGTTTATTTGAGTAACACATACCCTTAAGTAATATCTTGTGTGGTTTCAAAAATCCTACTCCTTCTTCAGGGATTCTATATGTCTTGCCACGTACATATCACTAGAGAATCCTAATTCTAATACTTGAACAGTGTATGAGTAAAGTGCTGACCAAGAGCAATTTTTATAAGAAGACAAACTCTTCGGGGAGAACGAAATGGGCAATTGGACAGTGAATTGAGTAGTTTATCTACCTGGGGCCTTAAAAATTCCTATTAATTTCTAGTAATTATTTTCTATTAATATAACCTTTCAAATCCCACATTGTGGTTTACAAATTACAAGTGGTTACTATATATTCTCACTGATAATCACACAGCATTTTCAAAAATTATTGCCCTGCTTCTGCCACTAACTTAAATGACTGTGAACAAACTGCTTATCTCTTTCTGCTTCACTTGTCAACTGAAAAAACACTGATCGCTAAGGCACTTTCCCTAACTTTCATGAGAGTCTATTCCCTAATTGTTGGCAACATGTACAAAAATAATGTATTTGACATAAAATCTAGAAAAAGATCTGGTAAGAATCAATGTTAGGAGCCACTTTATGGGGACCGCTGAATTCCAATGTAAGCCATTCCAATAGTTATTAGCATAAGTAGTGGATTTCCTTTTTCTAAATAAGTCCTAGAGAATGGAAAAGAGAGATACTGCTTGAGAACAAGAATTCCTGCAGAAATGCTAATAGGGACTGAGCACCTTTCAGTATGTGTTTAATCAATAATTATTAGTTTCACAAGGTGCACAGGTTCTCAGGCATCAGAACTCAGGGCTGCATTAGCAGCCAGCAGAAAGTTAAATTTCAGTATCTTGCTTTTTTTTTTTTTTTTCAAAAGTGGAAAACCAGAAAACATGAAAATGAACATTTTCCCTATCTTGGTGCTCATACCCACCTATGTTGTAGGTGTTCTAGGGCAAAGGGCACTAGATCTTCAGTGTCACCACCCAAAGCAGTCAAATTTCACTGTGCTCAGCTGCCAGTAGAGCCACTTGCTCCTGGGCTGTGGTAAGCCATGGTGCTAAGGGTCAGGAGCCCTCCTGGTTTAAATTAATTCTCACTCCCTATATTTTGTGAGGGTCCCAGTGGGGTGACAAAACTGTTGAGGTGCAAAGTGTGGTGGGGCTTAGTGACCTAAGTCTTCAGAAAGCTTCTTCGAGCTTCTTCTCCAGACCCAGTTTCATCCCAACCTCCAAGGGCCCTGGTACTGCCAAATCTGAGTCTTCTGGGGTGAAACAGTGCCACATTGACTTTTAGGTTTCATCTTAGTGAGACAAAGTTGTTATATTCTCCATTTACATTTCTTCTTCCGGAAGAGTCTTCTCATCTCTGATTTGCTATTATTTCTGTACCTATCTTTTCTGTCTTTAACTGTCTTTTAAAAATTACTCATTTACTGTCACTTAGGCAGGATTCACATCAGAGTAGAAAATACATGTTTACATGCTATCTGCCAGGCTGAACAATCCATATTTTAGGAAAAACCTCAAGAAAACTATGGCAGAATGATAACACATGTTAAATCTCTCACTGATTGGTACATTTAGTTTTCTATCTGATCAAGATATTTTTAAAACTGAACATTTTAAAATACAGGTGTGTTTGGTGCAATGGCTCATTTCCTCATACTTGTATGGGAAGCTAATTATGTTTTTTTTTGTTTTGTTTCTAAGGATCAGATGAAAGAGGCCAGGAAATGAGTATGTAACTCTTCTCCTAAACTCCTAAATAAATAATGGTTGAGAGAGGATCGCTTTCTATTTTTCTCTCCTGGTTCTTGCTTAGTTTCTTTGGATCACTGTGAAAATACAGCTGAGGCAAAGTATTCTTCCCAAGATATCTTCACCATGGTCCTAGACTTGTTTACCCAGGAATTAATTATCTTCATTATGCATAACTAATATCTATCTAGAGATTGCTTAGACCTAAAGTATTTCTGTTTCAATTTTTGTGTTTGACCGTTCACTAACCACTGAGATAGAAAGAGAAGTGATCTATATTTAAAAGATGCAGATGTTGAAGCTCAAAGACACACAAGACTCGCCTGCATCCCGCAGCTAATGAGTTTCCCGCAGAATTAGGATCCAAGTCACAAGACTCCACCCCTTAGCCCTTCTTTTCTACAAGCAAATGGCATTTCTTAAGGCCAATGCTGCATGAGGGCCATTTACTATGCCTGACCAGGAACCACACTCCTGTCAGAATGGAGCTGACAAGTAAGTCAAGTTTTGGCCATTATATCACTTTTCACTTTTCCTCCAAATGTTTTATTTTCTTTGTCTATTTAGAATATGGGAGTCAAGCTAATTGGCTTGCCACATGTGTACCTTCCCTTACTTTAAAAAAGCACCTGCTATGTTTGTATCTGTCAGTGACACCTCCGGCTCTTCCGAAGTATTCATACATAATCATTAACATTATGTGAGATTCCAGTGGTTAGTTTGCAAGGCATTCTAGAATGGATTCCATCAGGCCTGACTAACTGGAAACTCTCTAAGTTGAAGCAGCCCTAATGAAGACATCCAAATTAAGTTATCTAAATAATGAAGCTTCTTTATGACATTTTCCATGGAGTGAGTTTTAATACTGTGTACACCCCCCAAAAAAGTCCTAAGGATACTGTGAGGGCAGAGATGCACATAATAATGAGCCTCTCTTCTAAGTAGATCTTGCACAAATATTTTCACATTTGTATTTATATGCAAAGAAGTAAAAACAGCACTGTCCTTGTAATTCTAAGGGAAAAAAATAAAGCCACCCTCAAACGTTGCACTTGTCCCCCAAGAAATGCTATTCTGGGACTATAAACTACTCATTGTTATCGTGTATCGTCTACTAAAATGGACACTAACATCTGGTCACTACTGACCAGGCTACAAAAGCACCTATTCAACCTGCCAGAGCTGTAGAATCTCACTTTGAAAGCTTAATAATTTCAGATTTTAGAACTGAGTACAAGAAGTTGGGCTTCTGTTTGTTTTTCATTTACAAAAAAAAAAACGCAGAAAATGGACACTCCCACACATTTGTGTTCTTTGCAGTGAGTATGTACTCTGAACTGAGCCATTTAAGTATTTTCCTTTACACTGTGTATGTCATCAGAAAAACAAACCAAACTAAACATTTCTTCCCCGGGAGCATTTTAACAAACCCTTCATTTTCTCAGGTTTAATGAGACCAAGGGATGATCATAAATCCAATGTTTACCAAAATAAGCCAATCCAAGAAAGATGATGACCAAGGAGCCATGAATCCTGGGCTATGTGATGGCTCTATTTCTGAGGATGAGAACTCCTGGACATATTTAGCAAAATAATAACCTGCTCCAATTTCAGACCACAAACTTCAAAAGTGTTGTGTGCAAGATGAGGAGGTATAGTATTTAGATTGTGGGTCTCAAAAAAAAAAAATCAGCAGCAGATGGTAAACGGTGCTTGCGTAGGGTCTCACACTACATATATTATATACAGTAGAGCCTGATCAGTTTCTGTGATAAAAATGAAATCTTTGAAAGGACCCCCCCCCCCAAGTTGAGAATAATTACATATTCCACTGTGTAAGGGTGGTTTAGAATATTTATTCTGGTAGCAAATAGCTCTTTCCATAGAGGCAGCTTCTTCACTTTTAGCTAATAAAATAAATTTATTCAAAACTCTATTCCTCCCTTTTCACACAGAATATATTTGTTTCACAATTCTGTCTTCTTACTCTGAGAGAGGTGTTTTTTCTAGAGTAGTATTTTGTAAGAGTAGCACTTAATAACTAAATGACCAAGCCTTTTTAAATTTCCTAGTATTGTGATACTAATTATGCTCATACAAGCAAATGCTAATTATTGTCTTGTTGGCTACAAACAATGTGCCAGAAATTTTATAGAACTAATGTTTTCTCAGCAGGCCTATAAATATTTGCTATTGTTCTTGTTTTAGTCACTACTCCTAAATGAGCAAACTATGAACTTATACACAGTAAGAATTGTTTAAAATCGCCCCTAATAAATCTTCTGTCTTATGCTGTATTTCCATGCCATTGAAAGAAATAGCTGATATTGCATAAAGTTTTGAAATACACTGTACTCCACAGTATATGCTTCATCAGCAATTTATTATAACATCCACATCTTCTCAAAGGGAATTGAAACTAATTATGTATTGTCCCAAATGCTTAGATACCACTGATACCATATGAATTTATATATTATTCAAAAAGTGATTTCTTTTTTTGCCCTTATTAATATGACTCTTAGGTAAACTGCATCTCTATTATAAGAGATTTTGCTTTATTCCAAGAGCAAACCCTAGCTGTAATACTTAGGTTGATGTTCTTTCCCATCTATCTACACTTGATTGGAAGGTTACTTATTCTAGAAAAATTTGACTGAAAGATAGTTTATTCTAATTCAAATATGATGTCAAAAGAAGATGATAAAAAGCAGAACAGATAAAAGGATTTTCCTTGGAAAAGAATTGGCTCTTACATAACATAGACCTTGATTTTGGTTTACACATCTAGATTGCTAAGATAACCAAATAATTCCTTCTAACTATATCAAGTATTCAATTTTAGAGTCCTTTAATTGTGTCATTCAAACTATTTAATGAGGTTATAAATCCAAATTATAATAGTTCTTTTCCAATGTTATAAAACTTAGGTGAAAGTGCTAGACAAACTAAAAGAAACATGTTCTAAATAATGTGAATATTGCTCTAGATAACAATTTACAGTGAACAACAATGTTTTCTAAACAACTACCCAATAGGATGATGAGCTCAAACGAGAGGTCCCTCATCTCTCACAAGTGGGCAGCCATATTCATCTGGGCCCTCAATCACAACGTCAAGATATCACTCTTCCCCAAAAGGGTCTATAAATGTTCCAATAAAAAAATTCATTTTCAGGTTATTTTCCAAGCTTATTTGTTCTAGGGCAATATATTTGATTGAAAGTCTTATTGGTTCTAAGTCTGAGCTGTACCTCAGAATTAACTATGGGAGCTTTTAATAATTAAGGTTGCCTAGACTTTACCCCCAAAGGATTCGGAATTCATTGTTCATGTGTGGGACTGGACACCAAAAGTGTTTGAAGCTATTGTGAGAGTTCAGAATCACCTCTTTGCTCAGAGGAATGTGACTATAGAATAATATTCCTGTTCCATGTATAATCAGCTTCAGTTATTAAGATTTCCTCTTGTTGCAAAAAGAAAATAGATATCTTCAAAGCACAGAAAAGAATAGCAGATGCCAAGATTCTCTGCCTCTCCCTTGGAATCCTTGCAAGTTCTCATGGAGGAAATGAGTAAATAGTTTCAAAAACTAAAAAGCTTTTCCCCAAGATGTCAAGTATATATTAAATGTAGGAATTGTCTTACATTGATCACAACAAAAACTCTGAAAGCATATAGAATATCACAATTTTCCCAACAAAGGTGGGATGCAGACACATCTATCACACAGTATTAGAATGAAAATGCTTTTCAAATAGCAAAACTGATTATAATTTGACTTTAAAATTATGACTTGGGAAAACTGCCACTTCTCTTGTATATATTTTTTAAAGATTTATTTATTTATGCATACAGAACTGGGGTACAGGCCAGAGGTGCAGGGGAGGTGAGGGGATTCACCAGAGACAGAATGGGGAGCAGAACAGGCAGACTGACAAAGCACACTGCTAAGGGGAGCAGCGGGTGGGTCAGGAGATATGTGCAGTGCCATGTGGGTCACTTCCAGGGCTAGGATCTAACACATGCTGAAGTGGCTTTAGCTTCTTAGTGCTGTGCTTTTAACCGGCTGCTAGGAAGGGCCCTCCCTTGTTACTTTAATATAATCTCTAGAGGATCAAAACCAGCCTCAAGTTGTTTTTTTTTTTTTCCCTCTCTCTTCCATCCCCACTTAAGTACCTCAGTTAGAGAATCAGCCTATTAGCTGTGTAGCACAAGGCCTGCTGCTTGACTCTGCTAAGCACCATCTTCTCTGTTCATAGTAAAATTTATCCCACCTGTCTGATCAAGTAACTGGTAGACCATGCCAGATAATCAATATGAAGAATTTCTATCAACTATAAAAAACTTTTAGTAGTGAGATTATGAGTATTACTAGTAAAAGATATCCTTTGACATGGAAGAACTGGAGACCCAGAGAAAACTGGCCTGACAAGCAAAAATAGTTGTCAGAGAAGCTAATGGTAATCAAAAGATACGTATCTTCATTAGGTTAACAACTGACATGTAAATATTAGGCAGAAACACTATGGATGGCCCTGAGATGCAGGCTGAGGGCTACTAAACTGAATGACACCCCAATCCAGCCCTTAAAGGACTTCCAAGTTCAGTGCCTGGGAAGAGGTCCACCGACATGAGCATTACAATTTTGAAATGAAGATGTCTGTTAGGAAATATGAAAATAAACACTGCAATCCATATGACAAGGAAATCATAAAAGGCAGTGGTAGTAGGGCTGGAGATGTGGGAAGACTAGGAGTATGAATGAGGCCTAGGAGAAGGAGAATACGGGTTTTCTAGACAGGAAAGTAGGGAATGTATTTTGGCTAAGGCCAAAGATGATGAATGTAAATGATGGAGGAAAAAAAAACTAAAACTTTTCCCACTGTCAGTCATCCAAGAGTTTACTGGAAGTTTACTGTGGGACTGAAGTGAGGCTGATTGAGGGGCTGAAACTTAAAGACACATTAAACAGGAAATGGCCCAAAAAAGGAAATAAATAAAAACATTAATTGTGGCAATGGCTAGAAAGAAAGGATATTGTAAGAAATTGAGAAACCCATTTTGATTGAGAGGTTTGGGAAAGCCTCTCTTTTAAAGTGACAGTTAAGCCTGGAGGGAGACTTGCTTTGCAAAAGTTAAGAGACTGAAAGGAGCCTAGGGCAGCTAAGGGACTGAAAGGAATCCAGTCTAGCTAGAGAGGCAGAGCAATGGCAGCAGCCTGTCCTGTCAAGTGCTACAGAAAGAATGAGGGCTGAGTAAAGGCCACGGGAATCATTGAGAAAAGTGACCTATCGGTATCAAAAAGACCATTTTCATCACAGGTAGTCCTTCTAAGACATAAATCAAGATAGGCTGAAGTATTAGCCATGTAGACCACCACTGGATTTGAATACCAGGAATTAATGCTTAAATAATCTAAAATAACTCAGTAATACAAAAATTAGAATATAATCTAAGTTGCTTAAACCAATGACTGTCATAAAATCTGAAGGCAAGGATGGACCAAAAATGAAAAATCAACAAGAAATTAAAATACTGCTCAATAGCAGAGACAGCTCAACTGAGATTACAGAATACATATTAATGTTAAAGCTGATTCTTCTGTTCCACTACACTTATCCTCTATGATCTAGAACCCTGGGAACCTGAAGTAAGGAAGTATTGATGTCATCTGTTGCCCTTGTTTCAGCATAAGCTTAGCAGACATGACATAAAGTTGTGGAATTGAGGAAGTAGTGAAAGGTCACTTGCAAGTCCTCACTGGTCCTGAAAAGAGGCAGGTAAAGGTAAGACTGGGATGAGATTCTATGGGGGAGGATGTATGACTAGAAGATAAAGCACCATTAATATTAACGAGGAAAAAAAAATTTGAAAGGAAATTCCTGATTTCAGAATTCTTAGAATGGAGCAGATCTTGGTGGTAAAAAGGTCCAAGATTATAAAGTAGCTAAAGTGTACTACATACAAGGTCTTTAGAATTAAAGAAAACAAAAGGCAATGTGATCCCAAAGAAATTACAAGGTCTGCATTTGAAGAAGTTCTACCCTGATTTACAGAAAACTAGTAATCAACTATGTTTGCTACAAACTAGAAGGCATGAACAAATAATCACACAACACCTTCTCATACAATGATTGAGTAATTTAAGGTTCTGCCATTTTAATTTCAGTGTCACTTGGGAATTAACTAACATCCCCCCTTCACATCAATTTTCTAGTTACCAGATTGGCAAGTAGGCTCAAACTCAATGTTGAAAGAATCAGATCTTGTAGACAAAAATTGTTCTCTCTGCCTTGAATTAGTGCAAATTTGGCTGTCGGTAAGTCAGTATTTTCCAAATCTTCTATAAACCAAATGTATGTGAGGTGTGTGTGTATGTGTGTGTGTGTATTTCATTGGAGGAGAATTTTGAAATTTAGTATTTTTAATAAATAAAAGTTATCTTTTTTACTTAAAAAAATAAAGACAAGTTAGTGTAAGTAACAAATGAATTTTGTTCCCTAGCTTTTAAAATGTAATGTCAGGCCCTCCCTGGTGGTGCAGCGGGTTAAAACACAGCATTGAGAATCTAAAGCCGCTTCCGCATTAGTTCGATTCCCGCCTGCCCCGGAGGTGACCACATGGTGTGGCAGACCTCTCCTGGCCCGCCCGCTGCTCCCCTCAGCAGTGTACTTCATCTGTCTGCCTGTTCTGTACCCCACTCTGTCTTTGGTGAAGCCTCTCACCGCCCCTGAGCCTCTGGCCTGTACCCCAGTTCTGTATGCACAAATAAATAAATATTTAAAAAAAAAAATGTAATGTCAGACTAAAAGTCAACCTCTTTATAAACTGGCTAAAGTGAAAAATATTGAAAACCTCAATGTGTTAGGATATAGGTTTAATTTTATATCTCCAGTAGCAAATCTTCAGATTTAGTGCTATTAGATAAATCTTAAAATTCTGCTGGATATGGGAGAAGTGCAGGAAGAACCTAACTGACAAAGAACAGCTGGAAAATGCCAATCACATATGGCCACCCCACTGAGCGGGTTGTTTTCCTCACTAACACTGCCTGTATCATCCCTAAGCTTTGTGTATGACAGAACCCTGTAATGTTGAAAGACTACAGAAGATAACCTGCAAAGAGAGGGCACTACATAGATAAGACATTAGTATCTCATTCATAAAGATAACGATGGGTGGACACCATCCAAACATAACGTGTATGGTCTTATGATCACCCTGGCATGAATCAATTATTTGTGACAATTTGAGATTTTTTTTTTCTTAATCTTCTCAACCAAGTTCTCAAACACCATGGAAAATGTATTTAATTAAATAATGTTCCAAAGCAGAACAAATTTCCCCACCCATTCTCTTCTCTGGTTCAGT
Source organism: Condylura cristata (assembly GCF_000260355.1). Taxonomy (NCBI): domain Eukaryota; kingdom Metazoa; phylum Chordata; class Mammalia; order Eulipotyphla; family Talpidae; genus Condylura; species Condylura cristata. The sequence goes on along the minus strand of NW_004567106.1, from coordinate 50,133,453 downwards.
TAATGCAATTTCACCCTCTAATACCAGCATCTGAATAGTTTAAAAGATTGCCTTTGACTTTTCTGTGTCTTGCTGCAAAAGCCATGAACTTCAGAAGAATCCAGCTTCAGACAGAGAAACTATGGAGCATGGTTTTACCATCCAGCCCCAAAGATGCCTTGAAAGCCACACAGGACAAGTGACTTGACTCACAGCTGTGCTGAGGTGAAAGGGGAATGGAGCTCCCTGAAAGGAGTGAAAAGGCATTTCCAATATTTCTCAGTGTGCAGCATCCTCACCCTCCTATCAAGCGTCTAATAACACTGGAAACATGACCCACCACCTCTGAAAGCACCCCCTTCAAGTGTTTGCCACACAGCAAGCGCTACCTATACCCCCATGCTTGTGCCTAACACATCAACTGATTTGCCAAGTCCAGGAAAGCCATCTTAACCCTTGAAGTTCACATAAAAACAGTAAAAAAATTTACATAATTAAATAGGCATCAAGCCTCTTTACTGTTTAACCAGAACTGAATCCCCACCCCCTCGTGCCTCTAGCCAGGGCAGAGGAGTGTTACCTGTGCAATAGTAGATCAGGTGCTCAAGAGGGGCCCTGGGCTTGGTCTCATGTTCTCTTGTTACATCTTGAAATTTATGACCAATTTTGAATAAGGGGACTTTAATTCGCATGCTTCACTGTCCTCCCCTCCAACCCCCTTCAAGTATTTAGCTTAACCTTGCAGAACCTGAAGGAGGTATGCTCTCCTGGCTTTCTTGTAGTGTTAAGTGCTTTCTGCAGGTGACTGGGCTCTACTGTGGCTTTGAGAAGACAGGCATTTGCCCTGCTGTTTTTGGCTACATGGGATAATTTTCTTTTAGAAATATAATGCCTTTTGATATAATAAAATACTGTATCTCACGGGAAAAAATAAGCAATACAGAAGAAAATATACACACTATGAAATGGAAGTTTCCTTCACCAGTATGTTCCCACTTGATTTTACATGACTCCCTTGGGACAACTATCGTGAAGGGATATCTTGCATAAATAAAAAAATATAACCTGTAATTTGTTATAAACTGTTCATATACATAAACACACAGATACTTCATTCCAATTTTGTATGTCTATTATATTACTTGAGAAGAGATTTTAAAGTCTTATAATGAAGAAAAACACCAATTCCAAACAACACATACTATTTTGTATTCACTCCAGGGTCCTCAGCTTAGAGAATATCCCACCACTGTACCATTCATCTATTCTTGATGGCAAATCTTAGTGCAAAGCGGGAGAACTTGAGACAATCAGCTGGCTGACTTTCCTGGTTGAACTCAAGACATTCAGACTCCAAACACATGAAGTCCCAGTTTGGTCTCTCATGGTTGTATTTGAGGAAATGTCTGCATTCTGTTCCCCTACCAGCTAACTATGGCAATATTAAAGAACCGCCCCCCCCCAAACCTCTTCAAATTTAGTACTTGGGACTGGGGAGAAACTATTGCAATTGCCAACCCCCACAAGCACACTGGACCTAGTACTTAATTAGACTCATTACAACTCAGAAATCTTAAATTCTTGTTTTCGCTTCTCATAACCCATCTGTCTTTACATTTTCCCATTCACTTACAGCATATGTGCCTGCTTTGTTTCTTAAATAGAAACGTTTAGGTTTTGCTAACTGTAATTCAGGGCTTTTTCCCCATTTCTTAAACCCACGCTATTGCTGTTTCTTTCTCCACCTATCTGACATCCATGATCCATCATTTCAGACCCTCTTTTAATAATGCCCTTAAATCCTTTACACTGTCATTTCATCACTATTCAAATGATTATTTATCCAAATAAACCCCTAACCTTGACATTCCCTTACACCTTATCCTACTGATTATACCTCACAAAAACGTGAACCTATCCACTCCCAGTGCTGGCTTTCTCATCAGAATTAATAGAACAGTCTCCTACTTTGGGTTCTTAATGCTTTCACTCTTGTCCATTCTTACTTAGTGCCTAGCTTTTTCAAGACTAATCATCCTAAAATACAAACTAAAGCTTACACCCCCTTAATTAATGCCTCCTTTCAACAACTTCCATCATTACCCTTTGTTAAATTCTCTCTTATCTCTTTACCCTTCATCAACAACTTGCATTCCAATTTAAACTAAACTTTAATTCTCCTCCAGCTACTCTAGGTCTCTTACCTCTAGACCTGAAACAGTACTAGTCTCTTAGATTGGAAGGCACCTGCTCCACCATTCTCTTTCTCTGCTTGAGTTCGCTAATTCCTTTCAGTAATATCAGAGACACTTACTCTGGAAAGCCCTCTCTGACCCCTTTCCCCACTGAGGATTTGTGCTTTTTGAATCAAACACACAGCAGCCTGCACTTTGCATGGCAGCATTTATAGCACATGGTATTTTTTCAAAATGAACTGTCTGTCTCTTCCACCAGAATAAATTCTTAATTTGAGACCATACCTCCACTGTTCATCAATCTTCACCATAACATAGCACACAGGAACCATTCCACCTTAATGTAACTGAAATTTAAATTTAATTTTCAAGTTAAATTTGACTCTGAATCCTAGAAGTTAAATATAACAACGTGTTTTATAAAAACACATTTATGTGTAAATTCACAGTCTTCAGAACCAGGAAGTTTGGTGTTTGAGACCAAACTATCTAGAACACACTGTTTATGGTGTTAATCATTAAATGTCGTTTACTTCTTCAATGCTTAGCATTTTCAGGGTAATCTTTAAGCTGGTTCCCAGACCTCAGCTCTTCCATAGGAGAACAGCTAAATCTGGTTCCCTCAGAGAACACTCACCCACCATTTCTACTAGAATAGCAACTCATCTGCTCTAATCAATACCAAAAGATTTTAGGACTATCAGGAAGATAGACTTCATTAAATCTTTAACAAAAATGTAGCAGAAAAGACTGGAAATTTAACGAGTAATGGTGTATAATAATATAAAGGGTAAAATAAATTGGAATAGTAACACTAACAATAGTAATGACATACCTTGCACTTTACAACACACAAAACATTTTTTAAAAGACTTATTACTAGGTTTACCCCCCCCCCCAAAATCTGTTCACTCACTCCAATATTAAGATTTAAGGTTTAGAAAAAAAGATTAAAAAGTCTTGTCAAGTATTCACAGAGACAGGCATAAGTGAAAACACCAGCTCCTCCGGCAGCGTCTTTCTTTTATTTTGCAACTTAGTTTGAATATAACTTGTCATTCCACAACCCACTAAAATCCATAAGCAAATTTAAATGTACACCCCCAGACAGGTAGAGATAAATATTAAAAGGCACTCATCAAAGGCAGTCTCTAAAAGCTAATGAACTTCATGGGTAAACAGCTATGATGCAGAAGAATCACACACATCTGCTAGAAAGGCAGCAAAGGAGTTGGGAAGGAAAAAGAAAGGATGGGAGGGAAAAGAAAGAAAGAAGTGGGTTGGGGAGGTAAAAGAGTGAGCAAGGGAAAGATGAAGGAGGAAACTAACACAATGTCAAAAATTATTAGAATTGGGCCAGAAGATAATAAATACAGGACCAAAAAAGGCCTAAATAAAGTCTCATTGCTACCCACCTCCACAAAGAATGTTATTCAGAGCTCTGTCACAGGAAGCTCACTAAGATCTCTGATTAACAGGTATATCGGTGAGCAATCAAACCTCAAGCTTGACTGCTCTAGTATCATTACAGTCAATGTAAATACTTGGAACATGACATGGAAGAACCATGTTTAGTTGTGAGAAGTATGTTAGAAAAAATCAAAGGAAAAATATGATTTAGAATCTTCATCATTGGAATGTAAAGCCTAAAATAGGGTCTCTTCCCTCTCATTACTTCACTACACTTAAGTCATCAATTATTAAGCATAAACCATATAGCATCCAGGGTGCTGATTATTGTTGTGGACATAAATATCAACGGCCTCAGAAAAATCTTCCTGCTTTGGCATGGCTGGACATGTACTCCAACTGAACCATGAAGAAAAATAACAAAGGCTTAAAATGGGAGCTGAGCTCAAGGATGAGAATAATCTAAACCAAAATACTTGTTCTCTACTTGCTCACTCACCTCTGTGCTAAAGCACAGAATATGCATTTCCGTGAATAATCTTTAAAATAACACAATGGGGTATACAGTATTAGCACCTCCACTTTAAAAATGAGAAAGCAGAGCTACTTGCCCGGCAGCAGCAGTAATGGTGCATCCAGGGTCTGAACCCTGACAGTCAGTTTTTCTTGGTCTTCAGGACCCTGAGCTTAAGGCACTCAAAACAAATATGGGCAATGGTTCTCCCCCGCCTTTGGGGAAAATCCAGATGAGCAAAGATCACATATCCTGAAGGAGAGTATGTCAGGAAACTTGAGCTCATTCTAAAACACAGCCCAGTGGCTGTCCTTGACCAACAAGATAAAAAACCAGAAATTCATATGATTTATCCACCTGACCATCAAACCATGAGTTAGATTTTGGAATAACTGATGGTTCAGGATTCCTCTCTTTAGCACTAATTGAAACATCTGATCTGCATCATATAACCATTTTTCAGTATGTTGAAAAGCAGAGAATTTTTCTGTGGAAAAAAGACATTGAACAAGACAAAACTCTTGTTCAATGGTACACTCTCAATACGGTCTACCAAAATGAACACGTGTGAAAGCTGAGAGCAAAGATCCAAAATCACCTAAGGAAGGTAACACAAAAGCTACATCTCCCAGTCTTATCTGGAAGATACTTCACTGTGGGACTCGTCTATGGTCTCTTTTATATAAAGTGAATTGTGAAGAAAATCAAATTATATTTGTGGTAATTCAAACATGAGAGCCACTGAAGAAAGTTAAAACCAAACCTCCCGTGTACTCTTTCCTAACATCAAAGAAAGCAGTAGCTCAAACATCTACTAGCGCACATGTGTACCTAACTTTCTTTCAGTCTCTTACACAGAGGAGGTGTTCCCTAAAGTGGTGGCATGGTACTTATTCTGGGGTGATCAGTGGTAAGCTGGCAAAGGCTCAGAAGAGAAATACTAGTTCCTGGTCACAGACCCGCTAATGTAAAGAGGAGAGGTAGAGCATGCCAAAGCATGGTTTCAAATAGGAGGATGGGTGGAAAGGCTAGAGCATCAGTCCCACAAAGAGGAGGCGAGTGTGAATTAGAGAAAGAGGCTCATTTTCTACTCCAATTAAGTGCTTACTATTAGGAGAGCTGAAAACTCTTCAAAATGAATAAATGGGTTAAACAGAATGGGGATTACCAGTTAAGTAGAGCATTCTAACTTTGCTTCAGATCATGGGAATTCTACAAAATCACAAAGGAGAGAATTAGCTGAACAAAATGGTTTAATTTAATGGGAAATTTAGTGCACAAGAGAAGCTAAGGAAAATTTCTGGAGTTAAGTAATGACATTTAGAATTAGGAGGCATTTATGTAAAAGCAATGTCCAAGGATAAAGTTAAGTAATAAGAATTTTCAGAAAGACCTAGAAAAATCTGAGAGACCTGAGGCACTTTAGAAAGAGGAAGAAAATGTAAGCTCACTCTCTCTCTCTAGGAAATAATTAGAATAGTACAATTTGACCTAAATTAAAGGAAAATATCACACATGCCTACGAGTATAAGCACAGCAATACACATCCACTCCTTTCTACCTTAGAAATAAATCCCCCCAAAGACTGGGATCAAAATGTTACTTCTGTTCCTTTTCTAGTCTAATTAAAACATGAAATGTTGCGTATTGCCTGTTATCAGTTTATGCATATTATGGGTTAAATAGAAAAATTAATATTAATTGAGGATGTCACGTCTGCAACATTTATTTTACTAAGTCAGAGGAATAGTGATTATTAAAACAAGGCATAGCTCCAAATTATATACTGTACCATATATGCTAATCTGAAGGGAAAAGCCAAAGTCTTAATCAGTGTTCCATAAAAAGATGCTCTTATAAACTCTAAAATTTAAGCCTCATCCCAGAGGCTCTCTCACTAACCATTCCAGAAATTAAATCGTATACCAAAATATTTTCTCAGCCTCTTAAAACTATTTAAAAGATTAAAATACATAAAATTAAAAAGTTACAATTTCTAATTATAAGACTTCCCTACAAAACTCCCATTATGTTTTTAATTCTTTACTGATTTAAATTTTTCTTTTAACAAACTTCAGTGGCTGGAATCCTATTTTAATTTAAATTTCATAAGAAAGAGAATCACCACACACATTCCCTGACCAGATTGTGTGTGGCCTATTTATTCGAAATGTTGGATTCCATATGGATTTCTTCTCTTTTATTTATAACTTCCAGACAGGATTCTCTCTAATAAGTTAGCAATTCAAGGGCAACCAATTGGAAATCCAGGCCCTGAGGGCAGAGTACCTCAGGTCTGCCACCTGCAATGTTTTCTGGAAGGACCAGGGAAGATAGACCAAGTGCCAACTTCTCTGTGGAGTATGAACCAAGTGTGAGCCATAAGTGGGTGGTCCACAGAGTTCAGGGTTAAAGGTCACAGAATAATTTGGAAATGCTTCTCAGCTTGGATTGCATTTATGAGGCCTGAGAATACACCCTTTAATTAGAATACAATTTCCAAAGCAGCCACACCCTTGACTTTCCAGAGCTCACTTATTCTCAGAAAAGTAAAAACAGCTTCATCACACTGACAGCTAACAGGCCCCTATAAAGTATGCTTACGCATCCAACATGGAAGAGGGGAGGCATCGGGGAGACCCTAGCTGCCAGCTCTCACCACTCTCAAGAAGAGACAGAAAAGAAGAAGTCACATTAAGCATAGAGTTGCTCCTTCTCTCGATTTTGCAGCACAGTTCTCCCATGGAAGCTTGGAAAAAAGAGTGAGCTGTGCATTTGAAAATGTTCCCACACCCCAGCCGGTCTCATTTTGCTGCTGCTGATCCCTGCATCCAGTACCCTCTCACCACAGTGGGAACACTAACATCAGTTCCATGAGAACCAGCTGCTACCTCTTCCACGGTGCTCAGGGAGCCACACCGGCCTGCTGGAACTGGAGCCAGTGGGATCATGACTCACCACAGATGTTGCCCTCCTCCCTCACAGAGCTCAGAGCCAGGTCTTCTTTCCAAGGCCTATTGTTATTACAAAGATCCACTGGGCCCCCAGAAAAACACTAACTGCTTAAGCAAAGGACAAACACATGTCTCCTCAACTGCAGGGTTGAGAGACAGACATTACATTATGCAGAGATGGTCAAAGGAGGAAAATCGGACAGGTCTGCAGAGCTTAGTATCAGGGACCTGGAACAGCAGAAGCTATCACACTATCAAACTTTCAAATGCTTTCCAGAATTGAGTCAGGTTTTAAAAACGACATCAAATGTTCCTTTTTGGCAAATCTGGACATCAAATTTTTCTGTAGACGCAGAAAGTGGCCTTTGTCTAGTAGGGGTAAATAAGAAAAATAGCAGAAATAGTTTTTAAAATCTGTAATCGTTAATTCCGATTTTGATGTCACACCCACAAATATCTGGAAGTTTCTGCCAGCTTATGTTTCAGACAGGAGCTACCTTTCCTATATCCCTCCACGCCTGTTCCCAGTAGCTCCCGCCCCCTGCCCCCCCACCCCCCAGGGCCATGGACCCCAGGAGCTCTGCATTCCTATAAGCATAGTACAGGCAGCTGAGTTGTTCCCAGATGCCTCAGTGTCCCAAGGATGCAGCAGCAGCAGCAGCAGCTCAGTCTGAAACTATTTCATGTTATTTTTAGATTTTTATCACTGTCCACTTAACAAATATGGATGAAAGAGAGGGTAATTCATTTTGAATCCACTCCCTTTAACTGTATGAATTCTGAGATTAAAGTTAATATCACCAAACATAACAATAAAAATGAATTAGCATGTTAATATGCCTCTCCATGTCCTAATGCAACAGTGTTTGGATTTTGTTTTTTGTCAGAGTTCTTATTCATGTTTTCCTCATGTGGGCCTTGGGAACAGATTAGGGAAATAAATCAATTAAGTAAAATACACACACTTAGCATCCTATGACTATGAAAAACAAATGAGAAGACAGTTATGTCCCCCAAAAGATGAAGATAAAATTATTTCTAAGGCCTCATTTAATTCTCACTAGCTCACCCCAGTTGTTAACAAATCACAAATAAAATATGCCAGGAACTAACAGAACCGTAAGTTTCACCATGGCAGAAATCAATATTTAGATTTAAAAAAAAAAAAAAAAACACTAAGCGTTTGGGGAATAAATGTTTACTTGAAATAATGTTTATTTGATTCTCTAGGAGAAGCTATATAAATCTTGTTCCTCACTCATATCTGCGTTTCATGTCCTTCCTATTGTTCACTTTTCCGAGACAAAAGTGGATAACTGCAAAATAGTCCCAAAATTAAACTGACTTTTATAAGTTTAGTTTGAAAAGTTGAAATTATTTTTGTTAGTTTGTTTTTTACTAAGTTGTTTTATTCAAATCCCCTCCTTCCCCCGCCCCCCAGGCTTTAATACATTGGTTAGGTAACTGATACTGGGCATTCTAGAGCAGAAAGGAAATTTTCCAAGTTCCAAAGGAAGTGTAATATGTAGTATGAGGAAGGTCGTATTATGAAGTTGTTTGAGCTAAAGATTAAGTGAAAATAATAATGATAATAATAATAGTAATAATAATAAGCCTGATTCCAAAAAAGCAATTCTCTGTCTTCTCTGAAAATCTGAGAAGAAGACCTGGTAACTGGGATACCATAAGATTTTCAAAACTTTATTCCTAGGCCGTCTTAGGTAGGTTTACACTTGCATATTAATGACAGAGACAATTCACTTCATGGCAAAGTCCTTCTGAACTCACTTGGGTGAACTTGGAAATAGAAAGGAAACTCAAGGTCAAGAGCAGAACGAGGTGTCAAATTGGCATCTAAATAACACCTAGAAGCCCCTTGGGATATATTCTACAGTTATATCAGGAAGAGGAAAATAATTAAAAGAAGCCACACAGGCCCTCTGTGGTGGCACAGCAGGTTAAAACACAGCACTAAGAAGCTAAAGCCACTTCAGCATGAGTTTGATCCCTGCCCAGGATCCACATGGCGTAGCAGACCTCTCCTGACCCGCTGGCTCTCCCCTCAGCAGTGTACTTTGTCAATCGGCCTGTTCTGCTTTCACCTCTTTCTCTGGTGAAGCCTCTCACTGCACCTGCACCTCTGGCCTGAACCCCAGCTCTAGATGCAGAAATCAAGAAATGTGAAGAAAAAAAAAAAAAAGAAGTCATGCAGTGCTGAAAAGAGTTTGCAATTCTTTGGCTAGAAGAACAGATACCAAAACAGCAAATACACTGCTTAATGCCTTTTAAGGTTCACAGTCCATGTCCACCTAGAGTTGTCAGACTTCCACTTAGTCACTGCTCGTAAGTACTTAAATATTGGTTAAGTCTCTTTAAGAATTGGGTCTGACATTTATAGGTCAATTCTTCCTTTCTAAGGAAAGGATAAAAAATAACAGTAATTTTTGCAGCCTGGTGTTAGTTCTAGTTTTTAAAATATGAAAATACTTTTAGTTAAACTATGTTGATTTATGCATTTCTGGCACAACTATATGGGCCAATTAACTGAGAGCATCTTCTCATGGTCATTCCACAAAGCACTCTGATTTTCTCTAAAAACACTTACTTCTGATAAGTTCATCGTCTGAAGAATGTCCCCAAATGGGCTGGTCTTGCATCTCTCCACATGTAAAGCTGTTACTGGCAGCAGGAGTTAGCTTCTCCTCAGCATCTTCTTTAGCACATTTCTCTAAATAATGACAATAAGATATTATCAAATGTTACATATTTTTCTATTTTTTCATTTCACAATTTATTTTCTCTAACATTAACTGTCATAAGTTAATCAGTACCGTATTGGCTACTGTATATTTGATGGACTCAAATGATATTTGTCATGTGTCAAGCATTCAAGAGACATGTTTACACAAGAATAATCCGTTAAAGTTATTGTGATCATCCTAATACAGAAAATGACTGGCCATACACAGAAATGTGGAAAGGTACACCAATGATGAAAAGTCCACACTCGAAGAGGACAGGGGAGGCTGGGAAGCATCAAAGAGAAGAGACCCCAATATGTGGGAAAGATAAGAGAGGCTCAAATGACTGAGAAAAGAGTAAGTACAGAAAGTCAGTAGAAGAGTTCTCTGTAGAAACTTGGGAAAACAGTCAAGAATTATGCTATAAAGGGAGGGTGTTTAGAGTAAGAGATTTATATATGAGTTTATGGGTTCTCAGTGGGGAAGCCAAGACATCAGGAAAAGTAATGTCTTACTGGGGACATAACTCAAACAAAAAGCAAACTGTAACACAAGGTAAAATGTGTGTCGTAAGAAGTCCAGAGCACTGAAGCGGTTCGAAGGAAGAAAAAGAAACTCATCTGGATTCGGAGGTGAGGAAAGGCACTGTAGAAAAATGTGCATTTGGTGGTATTTAAAAAATCAGCAGGAATTCTAAAAGTAGACATGGGTGAAAGGCTGTTTCCCCGGGAAAAGCAGATGATTGAGCAAAATTCCAATTCTCTGGACTGTGAAGTGCATTAAGGGAGACAACAGAAGATATGAATTTAAAGGTCTGATTAGGGACACAGTATGAATATTTGGATGCCATGGTGAGAAGTAAGACAGGTCAAAATAGCCATGGTGGTTTATGAATTCCCAAAGCAGAGCTATGCATTAGAAAGATTAAGAAATGCATGCACGACAATGGTTCCCCACTTTGACTGCACTTTTAACTCACTTTGGGGCTTTTTTTTTTTTTAAAGATTTATTTATTTATTCATACAGAACTGGGGTACAGGCCAGAGGCTCAGGGGCGGTGAGAGGCTTCACCAGAGACAGAGTGGGGAGCAGAACAGGCAGATCGACAAAGTACACTGCTGAGGGGAGCAGCGGGCGGGTCAGGAGAGGTCTGGCTCGCCATGTGATCTCCTCCGGGGCAGGCGGCAGGCGGGAATCGAACTCATACGGAAGTGGCTTCAGATTCTCAGTGCTGTGCTTTAACCCGCTGCGCCACCAGGGAGGGCCCACTTTGGGGCTTTTTAAGAGCCAGAATCCCTGACCCCACCACCAAAGATTCTATTTCAGTTTGGGAAAGCATCATAAGTGATGCTATTGCATTTGCATCATTGTGAATCATTAAAGTATTGATGTACCAAAAAGGAAGAAAACAGAAAGGATGAATTCAGGATCAAACATTTGAATTTACAAGTCACAAATAAAGGTATAGCTAGAAGCACTCATTTCCTAAACTCAATAGCTAAAACTTTCCAATAATAACTCACCAAAAGAGTACATTAAAAGTCTGTACCATTAGAAAGGACTTAGAGAAGGAACAGAAGTTGGATGAGATCAAGCCATGGAAGCAAGGAAAGGAAAGAGATTAAAACAGAAGTTGTTAGTCAACTATGTTAACATTTCCAGTGGAAGGGAAAAACTTGTGCACATGCAAAAAGTTCTCATGTACCATGGGGATTTCACAATTGAAAAGTTCTGCTATGAAACACATTTCAACACATGAAAATAAATGGACACCAACTTAGGACTAAGTCCAAAGGCTAAGCACTCAAAAAAAAAAAGATCTTCAGTACTGAGTATTTTTAGATAGCAAAAGTTAGCAGTAAAATATAGATTAGAAGCTTGTAAACCAAAATGTTGTGAATTATATAACCTTTAAAAGATGTTTATTTCGGCCCTCCCTGGTGGCGCAGCGGGTTAAAGCACAGCACTGAGAATCTGAGGCCACTTCCGCATGAGTTCGATTCCCGCCTGCCGCCTGCCCGGGAGGAGACCACATGGCGCGGCAGACCTCTCCTGACCCGCCTGCTGCTTCCCTCAGCAGTGTACTTTGTTGATCTGCCTGTTCTGCTCCCCACTCTGTCTCTGGTGAAGCCTCTCACCTCCCCTGAGCCTCTGGCCTGTACCCCAGTTCTGTATGCACAAATAAATAAATCTTAAAAAAAAAAAAAAAAAAAGATGTTTATTTCAGTGTGCAAGGATTTTTTAGGTTAATATATTCCCATTTGTTTATTTTTGCTTTTGTATAAGATTGATTTATTTATGCATACACAACCGGGGTGCAGGTCAGAGGTGCAGGGGCGGTGAAAGGATTCACTAGAGATAGAGTGGGGAACAGAACAGGCAGGTCAACGAAGTACATTGCTGAGGGGAGCAGCGGGCGGGTCAGGGAAGGTCTGCCACACCATATGGGTCACCTCCAGGGCCAGGGATCGAACTCACACTGAAGCGGCTGCATCCTCACCCGTTGTGCCACCAGGGAGGGCCTGATTTATATAACTTTTATTCATTATCATCATACAGCAAGCACAATCTTCCTGAGATGTGTTTGTATCAATTAAAATCTTGCCCTTTTAAACTCCAGAAATCTTTCCCCTGCTATAGTAAACGCCACGCCTGTCTCAGATCATTAACAGAAGAGGCTGTTCGACAAACTCACCAGCACACATGAACTCTCATTAGTAGAGTCCAACAGTTGCTGCTACTGTTATGTAGCTGCCTGCCGCCAGGTGTCATGCTAGTAGGCTTGATTCAATTAGTAACTTTAATTGAAGCTGAATTAAATTAATTATATAATTTTGAGCTGTTCAAGTTTAATTCCATTAAAATTAATTCATGAAACCAGGGCATTATGAAGCATTGCTGACTAAAAGAAAATAGGTATGAATAAAGCCTCTAGACTCACTTGACTCCCATTTGAATCATGTCCAATATTTCAAGTGCTAAACAAAGACCCTCTCAACTTTCCATTCAATAAATGAAAATGTCATGTGGTCCATATACACACTGATTTAGTAGGGATCCACTACTAGGAGGAAAATAAAGTTCTTTCTGTTTGAATATTTAAGGAACAGTTTCCCACATGTTTTTTTGTTTGTTACTTCTCAGTGAAATTCTAGAATTAGATGATAATCAAAGTCCTTCTCAAGTTAAAAAGCAAAACAATCTCATTACTTTAAGAAAATAATAAATTAAATGTACTACTATTAAATCAGAGTCTTCAGTTTATCCAACTTTGCCTCCTTTGAAAATTCAATGTCTTGGCTCAGAAACTAGTCTCAGATTTTTTTTTTTTTAGATTCAAAAGCACCCAACCCAGGCAAGGCTCAAAATGGTTCAAAGCGTAAAATTTAAATCAACTTTTGCCAATTCTCTCCCGTTGTAAAACAAACCACTGGACTGTTCCCTGACTTTTTAATGTACGCATATTATTTTATTATAATTTCTTGCATATGTAATGAAAGTCAAAATGGTCCACAGTTACATTTATAAAACTGAAGAAAGGCACTGAGATAGAGTGAGAGTTTATTGAAAGACAGCTGGTCACCAATATATACAACCACAGAGCCAACCACACTGCAAAATTCCAAGGTTAGGTCAGCCACTACTCATTCCGATGACAAAACACAGCCTCCCTGGTAGCACAAGGGTTAAAGTCACTATGGCATAAGTTTGGTCCCAAACCAGGGAATGAGGATACATGGCACATCAAACTTTTCCTGTCTCACCTGCTGCTCCCCTCTGGTGACTCCTTTCACCAATTTCCCCACATCTCTGGCCTCCACCCCAGTTCTTATATGCATCAATAAATAAAAATAAATCTTTTTTTAAAAGGTGACATATTAGTAGTCTTCAATAGCATATTTTTGTTATCACTGTACATTTGCAGTGTCACTTCTACATTGTAGAAGTAGAAGCCACAGTCTGGTTTAACCAATTCCATTCTAGGCTTATGGAGATTTGTAGTTGCCATTCAACCAGTATGTAGGCCTGAAAGATATATGCCAAAGACAATCAGGTGATATCAATGGTGCATAAAATCAAGTTGTACCTTCCTACAAGATTTCTATACATCCAATAAACACTCTTCCCCAACTCAGCATTTCTCTCTTTAAAAAGGGCCTCCAGCATAACGAAGCTGCTCTTCTTACCCAACAGTTCTTTACCACAGAGCTCATTAAACAGAAAGATGCAAGCTCACAACCTCAACGATCCCAATCCAGGTGGTGTGGGGAGAAGAGATACATCAGCATTGTGAATGGTCACATGTCAGGCATCCTGTTCCTCTGTACTGCACAACCTCGAGAAACCTTGGGAAAGCCTGTCAGATATCGAGCTGCAGATCTTGCCTCTCATCACCTTATCACAAAATACCTAATAATCAGGAAATACAATTTTATCTAATCTCTCACTCACAGAAAGGTTATTTAGTTCTCTCTCCATGTCAGAGTAAGTAGAAAACAAAGCCTGAATTAAATATGATGCTAATCAGGCCCTCCCTGGTGGCACAGCGGGTTAAAGCACAGCACTGAGAATCTAAAGCTGCTTCCGCATGAGTTCAATTCCTGCCTGCCCCGGAGGTGACCACATGGTGTGGCAGACCTCTCCTGACCCGCCCGCTGCTCCCCTCAGCAGTGTACTTCGTCGATCTGCCTGTTCTGCTCCCCACTCTGTCTCTGGTGAAGCCTCTCACCGCCCCTGAGCCTCTGGCCTGTACCCCAGTTCTGTATGCACAAATAAATAAATCTTTAAAAAAAAAATGACACTAATCAGTCCTACTCACAGTTGAATATATAACAAATATATTTCATTAGTAGACATTAAATTAGAAATTGAAGACACTTTAACAAGTAGTACTAAAGGAAAGGATGTTCATGGACCACTGGCATCCACTTCCAAAGCATAGCTCCTGAGCATTTTGGCACACTGACTCTGAACACAGACATGCAGAAGAATCACTGGCTATGGGAAAGAAAAAAAGCAGGGCCTGGTAACAAATCTTCTAGATGGGGAGACCAAACATACACTCAAAACAATAGAGCAACTGCAAAAGAGAATGCAATTGAATTGAATAGGGTCATAACTCTAGGCCCAGTGCTAAGCAACTGTCTCTGTGATTGGAACTCACCTCCCTCACAGGCAAAAGAGGACTTTTATAGCTCTGAAGTTCTAGAAGCCTGACTCTGTACAAAGGCTACACAACAGAAAGTTTACACAGAGAAAATCATAGATAATCCTTGGAAGGCAATGGATGTTTGTTAATTCTCAAAGAAAGTGACTAGCATGAGTGAAACAAAAGAATGGGGAAAAGAGTATTCAATACAATCAACTTAAGTGTATATTATATCCCACTCATCTGTGAATATCTATCTTACTCTTCATTTTTACAATTTTTCTCTAAAGAAGGGCATAATGATAAGCAATCTCTTTCTAACTTGAATATTCCTACTGAAGGAAAATGAGAATAAATTAGGGAAACAATTTCCATTTAAGTAAAAATTCTGTAATATTCTTATCTAGCTGGTCATTACCAAAATTTACAACTTTGAGAGTTTCACTTATCTCAGGAAGTTGTGGGAAAAAAATAACTGTATAATTATTAAGAAGAGAAAAAAAATCTTAGACCATTCATTAAAAATAAGTAAATTGGAATATAATACATGTAAAATATTATGCCATATAACAGCCACCCAACTAGTAGTATGTGGTTGTTAAATATTTTTGGTTGAAAGAATAAATTAATGAACATTTGCAATTATACCAATAGCAACTTTCAAAAGTCATTAATATATATCTGATTTTCAGAACCATCCATGATCTAGTAATAAAGAAAACATTAACTCAACTTTACTGACGAGAATACAGTCAGTCTCTGTTGGAAATAGGATGATAAAACACAGAAATAGAAAAGATCTTGCAGACGAGCTAATTTCACATCCAACCCAGTACAGGAAACCCCAGTGCAATATCTAACCTTCCCCCCAAACCCCCAATAAACAGAGGCTCACAAGGAAGCATGGTCTCTCCTTGGTTAGTTGGGTTCATTAGTAAGCTATTCTGTATTTTGTACATAAACCTGCTATAAAATAATTTAGAACTAGTCTCAGTTCTGACCATTAAAGGTAGAAATAGTAAGCCTAAACTTTTCTGTTAACAGTTGAAACTACTGAAGAGGAATATGCTATCAGTTTGTAGTCAAGCAAATCTATTATCTCAAAAGTTGAATGCTTTCAGCAAATAAAAATAATGGAAGAATCTAATAATGTTCTATAATAATGAGATGTCAAAGTTAGTAATAAACTTTTAAACCTACAAAGTTTTTGGTTTTCCAAGAAATAGGGAAAATACTGTCATCTACAATTCCAGGTACTTGAATCCCTCCTGATGGACCGATTAAAAAGCTCTCGTAGTGTCTCTGTGACACATATACTTTGCCTGAACTAGAACTTCCACTGATGAGAGTACAAGACAAACACTTAACAGCACAGGATTTTAAATTGGGGGCTTGAGACCAACACTAGTGCTGTGTCCGAGGCAAGTTAATTCATCTTTGCTGGCTGCTTCATCTTTAAAATGGGAACATGGGGATCACATCTGCAAGCAGTGTCTGGTATAGAACAAGGGCTAGATTACACTTGGAATTATTATTACATTAAGTGCTACTAGAACATTCACCTTTTAAAAAACCTGGAGTAAGTTGGAGGGAAGCTCCTGACACAGTATCTAGTCAGGAATTCCTATGTGAAAACCATGCAAGAAACTGTTTCCAGATGAAATATAAAGAGTATGATTGCTTCCTGAAAAGATGTATGTTATTTCTTCCCTTTTGAACAATGAAAATCATATGAAAATGTTTTCTTTTTGATTCAAATTTATGGTCTAAATGAAATAAATAGATCTGACTCCACATTCTGCATCTATGGATTAAAATTAGATCTTTTAGGTTACTGTATTTTTCCATTACTTTGTTTTAATCATTCTTAAAATGGACTCTTAGAAACAACCTCAAATATCCAGCTGAATTAGGCAGAAGTACATGTTAATGCATAAACCAAACAAGTACACCTCTACTTGTTACCCATACTTTATTTGCTGACTTCACAAAAGACTAATATAGATCACCTGGCAAAGTTTTTAAGCCTCATAAAACTTAATCAGTGTAAAATACATTTATTTTTAATAAAATAGAATGTAAGTGTCTAAAATGCTTCTTTGTGCTTAAACCATGGGGATTTTCATTAGTTCTTACATTTCAACTAAGTTTTGATATTCTAAAACAGATCATTCATACTCTCCATTTACACACACACACACACAACATATCATTTTACTGCAATTGTATGTGAACTATATTCCCACTTCCTTTATCTATAATCAAAACCACTTTAAATAATTTCATTTTTACTCTTCCTTTAATTCAAATACCAGCATTTGAGTTAAATGGGTATGTGTATGTCAGTTTCTGAAATCTCAAGTGAACTAACACAAAACTCTCTGGGAAAAGTAAAAAATCTCGATCTGTACTTCTAAGAGTCTCAGAGCAATGTAGAAATCTACAAAAATCTACAAATACTTCCCAAATGTAACCTTTAAAAAACTGAAGATAAGGCAGCCTTCTAGAAGACCTGAGGCTCAGAAATTTTACTTCTTCACTGATCCAAAAAACAAAAACAAAAACACCCCTCTAGTCTAATAACCTTTAAAAATATTGCAAAACCTATCTGCTTTGCCTGAGGTTCTTAAATGAATTAAAATTTCATTGTACAAAACAATATTAAGATAATCAAAGTGTTTTTAACACAGGAATGAACATACACACATAATTTTTAGTTTTGTTTAAAAAAAAGGAAGTAATTATATAATCAATCACAGGTAAATGTTGAATGAACAGAATGCTTATGTAAACATAATTTATTCTGGTTATTGTTATCAATATTTGTGGGGGAACTAAGACAGGTAGGCAAAATCTAAACTGCATTCTTTCAACAGGCTTCTTATACTTTTACAGGCTTATGGTGTGTTAAGATTCAGAAGAAAAAAAATTGCAGCCAGTTTACAGTTCAGAGTGAGTACAGTTATACACAACAAAATGAACAATTACAAAATTACATGAATAAGCAATTAATATGCATAGGTAAACAGGTAGATATGACACGCAGCAACAGTCCAAATATTAATAGGGAGAGGAGGAGAAAACGGCACTTAACATTTTAAAAAGTTGGCCAGGGGTGGTGCAATGGGTTAAAGCACAACACTATGAAGCTATCAGCCGCCATTGCAGCACAAGTTTGATCCCCAACCAAGGGGGAGACCCACATGATATGACAAACCTCTCCTGTCCTGCTCACTGGTCTCCTCAGCAGAGTATTTCAGTACATTACCTGTTCTGCTCCCTACTCTGTCTCTGATGAATCCCCTCACCCCTGTACCTGTGGCCTGTACCCCAGTTCTTTATATATAAATAAATCAATCTTTAAAAAAATAATAAAAAGTTGAGGCTGGGTTAGGGTGGGGCGAGGGGAGGTTTGAAGACAACAAGTGATAGGAGAGACACTAGTCATCTCATCTCACAGTCTTTATCTCCTGGGATATTCAGATCCACAGTTCTTTATCTTAAGGTGTCAGTATCAGGATGACTGACCATGAGGCATTGTAAACTAAAGACTCCTCAAATATAGGTTTCATTGTGTTCTTTCAACTAACAAGTACACTCATACTAAAGCCAAATATTCATAGGTTCAAGGAATTTGGGAGTTAGACAGTTTCTTAAGAGACTCTTAGCTCAACCTGGTAATATGAATTCAGATGAAGATATTCAAATTCTTACATCCCCAGGAACAGGCCAAGGACAGTAGGCAGGAATACTCCCAATGACAGAAAACTGTCTGAGAAATAGTTTCTTCAGTTTGGAACTGGTTTAATAATTCAGAAACATTCCTCTCAATGGCTATAATGCATTCCTTATAATTTTCACTGATTCACATTTTGCTCTTTGCAATCAGGCAAAGTCTAAACTTCCTTCCAAGTGATAGTCCTAATGTTAGAAAATATCTCATGTTCCCTATCTTCTCTGTGCTAAACACCCTCAATTCATTCAAAAATCTTCACCGCCTTTATATTTTATTCACTCTTACATGCACAATAGTCTTCTCAGTCTTATCTAGAAAGTTACCATGAAAGAATGTGTGTCACTGATTGCTGAAATCTAGACTCCCTATCTATAGCAGTTCCCTTAACAGTTGATTAACCCATTTATACAAAGGAATTGAGGACTCCACCACTCTCCCTTTGAAAAAGGATGATATGTAGCCATCTTTAGTCTACTAGCATGATTGCTGTTACAAGTGCCAGAATTTTAAAAACTTTTCTATTGCCTCAGCTAATCTGAGTTATTTTTTCAAGAAACTTACTTTCCCAAGTTCTTTGCTTAAGGGAGGAATTTTTAGTGGACACTACAAAAGGAAAGTCAGTGGAAATCAAAAGTGAATCAAATGGGCCTCTTTCATCTGAAAGATCAACCCAAAGTTATAATCTAGGTTTTTTTTTTTTTTGATTGGTTTTTAAAAAATCAATTCTGTATTTTAAAAAAATCAGTTCCATATGATGTTGCAGGCCATGGGGATAAGGGGTCCCACCAGAGACAGAGTGAGTGGGAAACAGAACAGGCAGATATACTGAAACACACTGCTGAAGGGAGCATCAGGCAGGTCAGAAGAGGTCTCTGCTGCGCCTTGTAGGTTGGCTCCCTGGCCAGGGATTGAACCTGTCCTGCAGTGGCTGCCGACAGCCTCATAGTACTGTGCTTTATTAACCTTCTTAAACCACCTCCCTGCTGTTGCACCACCAGAGAGAGCCCAATTTGGGTCCCTGAAGTAAGCACATAAAAGAGGACAGAGAAGAGAATTTCAAAATAGTGGTAAAGGTATAAATAAAATAATGTCAGAGAATTAGAAATGCATTAAAAATGATTTCTTGGACTTTAGAATGATGAATATGGATTAGAAGTCAGGAAATGTATCTGTTCTGGGAAATCTACTAAAGGTCAAAGCCAGGAGCCTACTATATAATTTTCTAACCCAGCCTCTTGCCTTCTGGACCATTTTCCTTGGTCTCCTTTAAGATCACCAACCCATTCTGGCTCCAATCTGCTTCTCATTAGCTACAATACTTTCAGTCACCTCTAGGAGTGTGTCTGTCGATCTATTACACTGTTACAGGGCACCCCAATGTGAACTGGATGGCCTGTCTGTGGGTCTTCACCCACACGTAAGATTTAATTGTACTATGGACACACACACAAGGGTTCAATAATGGATTTATTTTCAAGGAGAAAGGTAAAGAACAACCCAGGGAAAGAAGGAGAGAAATACAAGTTAAACTAGGATGTTCTACCAGTTCTGCTGACTTAGAACTGCAATAGCACACTGAAAACTGATCAAGAGCCAAACGACCAGCCATGAACCACCAGCCAAGAGACCCCCAGAGTCCACATGTCCAGTTTTATCCTAACATGGCTGCTCAGCTCTGCCCTCACATCCCAGCATTCCAGCATGTTTGGTATTGATGGGATTTATAGTTACAGTATCTGGAGTGGGGGAGGAGTCCATGAAACTTCAACCCTTTACAATACTAGCCCTGTCCTAACTTAAGAGATTTTAAGTTTCCATTCTACATGGACTATCTTTAGCAACTCAAATTTATCCTTTTCTAAAATTTTTCACCATTTTTCTTCTGTCCTTCCTATTTTTCCCTCTACGGTCTGGTCTGTGTCGGTCACTGGTATTCATCACTGATGATTCAGAACCATCTTTCAGTTCTTCATTTCCCCTTACTTCCCTTACTCCAAGATAATCAGATCTCGCTAGTTTAAACTTCCCAGTTTGTCTTAAATCTACATTCTTCAACACCAGTTATCAGTACCTCTGATCTTTTCTCCTCCAATCAGAAACACTCTGCTAACACACTAGATTCATTACATATATTGATGTAAACCTTATTTTAACACCACACATATTTTAATGTGGTAAATTCCTACATTGTTCATGCTCCATCATTTCGTCTTTCAGTGAGAAATAAACACTAAATCCCCCCAAAAAATATTCTAAGGATCCTACATGTTGTTTAGGTGATGGGAAAAATAGGGGCAAAGTATTTCTACATGCCTAAGAGGCCCAAAATGTCAGGATGCATCCACCATGTAAAATGTACAAGGACCACAGCCCAAAGTAGAGAAACTGCAGAGGAGGGCGGTTCTTTGCCCTTTGCCACCTGCCAACTGTTCAACCACAAGATGCCTTATTTTTAGTGTTCAACTCTGAGTGATCTTAAGCATAAACACTGCAGACTGTGTACTCTTCAGCTGGCGTCATTAGCAGCCCAACCGAGACAAAATTGACTCCTTTCTGCCTTCCTCAGTTTCTCTCTAAATCTGTAAGCTCCAGAGCTGTATTCATCAACTAGCAAGTGGACATCCACTAATCTATCACATGGTTCCTGTTATCACCATGAATTGATATTTTGACATGAGATTCCAATTTAATTCGGCACAATATTACATTCCAATTTCTTGCTCACCTTATTTACAAATTCCTTGTGAGCAAAACTAAATAGTACATGTTTAATCTTCGCAGGACTTTGTGTTCCAGAGGCACCCAGAAAATATTTTGTTGACAAGGTCCTCCTTCTAGTGCCTTGATAATGAAATCTATAACCTAGCATGAAAATTAATTTCAGAGTTTATTCCTGAAACTACTGAAAAAGCAGGCATAAAAGCACATGCATATGAATCATCTTACTTCAGATCATGTGGGTTGGAATCAGAAAATGGAAGTGGACTCGAAGTAGAAACCACAAAGGAAATTCATGTTAAAATAACTCCTCTCATAGTTCCTACTTAGTGAACTGTGATTAGAACTAGAATCTATAAAATGTAACTTGATTTTGAAAGCTTAAAGTTAAAAGCTTTCCTTCTTCAGGAGATGGATGGTAATACAAGAATAAGCTGAAATGTTTAAGTAACTTTGGTAAGTGCTAATGACAACAGAGGGAGGAGGAGGAAGATGGAAAGAGACCGAGACACTAAGACAAAAGGGGGGAAAGAGAGAGGCACCCCAAACAGTGATAAGAAATAAGCACCAGACTGAGAAGACAGCAGACAGGCCTGTAGCATTTTTAATCTGTTCCGGTGAATTACCAAGGTTAAACTCTCCAAACATCTACATCTAGCCAGAACAGAAGCAGTTCTTCCTTAATAAAAATTGAATAAAGTCTTAGAATTATAAACATAAAATCACATGTCCTGCCTTTACATAGTAAATTGCATTATCTCAGAAAGACAATTTGGTTGAATTGTTTCCCTCTTTGTCGTTGTAATTTTCCACTTGGAAATAGCATGCCTTGATTGTGTCAATTTACGTTTCCTTATTTCCCCCAAATCTTTTATTATGATAACACTAATACAGTAATTGCACACCATTATTGCCCCTTTCCATGAAATCACCTCAACAAGATCCAGGAAATAAATTTAAAAGAAACAGGAAAGTCCCTTCACACACCCCAAAATTCCAGTTTTTCCAGGAGTCCTGCAAAGGTCACTCAATCATATATATTAAATTTTTGTATGTGAATTGACCAAGCAGGGCCAACAAGGAGGATTCCTGCAGGCCAGAAATCTTAGCCTGCCAACTGTGCTTCTGGTCTCTCTGGCTCCCTTTCCAGTCTGGAACATGAGATAAGTTAGTACAACACTTATTCCTTGTGAACCCTCACTGCTTCCATTCTACCATCCAACCCCTACGCTAGTCCCAAAAAAATCTTATTTTTTAAGATTTATTTACTTATGCATACATAACTGGGGTACAGGCCAGAGGTGCAGGGGATGAGAGGATTCACCAGAGACAGAGTGGGGAGCAGAATAGGCAGAATGACAAAGTACACTGCTGAGGGGAGCAATGGGTGAGACAGGAGAGTTCTGCTGCACCATGTGGGTCAAACTCACAGTGAAGCAGCTGAGTCTAGCTTGCACTGTGTATCCTAACCTGGTGTACCACAAGGGAGGGCCCAAAATCTATTCTATTGCCTCTATTCCCATGTTCCAGCACAGAGGGGCAGAGCATGTCAAGAAAGGCAATCAACCGTGCTGACTGTGTCCACTAAAAATTCATGCCATTCATTCTTAGTTAAGCCCTTTGTCTGTGTTTTTGTTTGCCCTAGGTTGATTCCCTCTTCACTTTTCCAAATCTTTTCCACACATTTCAAATTTCTTAATTCATCCTAAACTCCAGCCTTATTCTCCGTAAATATTACCATCTATTTGCTAAGCTGTCGGCCTTCCATAATTTTTCATGTATTTCTCCTAGATTCTCACCCATCCTTTTTTTCCCATACCCATGGTCATTGGCAAACATTCCCAATTTTCCTAAGACTGGGCTCTTCATCCCATTCCTTCCCAGAATTTCATTCCATCATTACCAACACACAGTGCACCATGACCCCACCTTAGGGCCTTGCATCATCAATCTTTCTATCCCCTGCCTCTCTTCCCATTAATAAGTGGTGAGCATGTTAAAATCCCCCCCTCCAAAAAATCTCCCACACCCTTGTATCTCTCTTAAACTCTACTCATTTTCCAACATATCCAAATACCCAAAATGTCTTTCACCAATTGACATGATCTTATTCGTGTATCCTTGTCCTTCTCCTCCCTACAGTACACCCATTTCCCTCCAAATCTGAAACTCACTCCTCCCTCCCTCCCATCACCCATCAGCTACTTCAGATGAATTCCTAGTCTAAGCATGACACCATGCCCTGAGCCGCAAATTCATTTTTTTCTGCTGCCTACTGGCAATTGGCTGGAGATAATTCCCCTGAAATCAACACAATCAAAAGAAGACTTAATAGCTCCTTCTATGGTTCCACTCAGGAAACCAATAAAGCAAATGTACAGATCACCTTAAATTTCTCCCTTTCCAGTATTTTCTACATGAAATATTTTGCTCAAATATAGCTATCCAACAAAATGTAATACTGTACTTTGTTTTAAGAAATTCAAGATGAGCAAGTAAAACATCAGTGACTTCAGGAGACTCTCGGAATTAGGAAGAGCTCTATTATAAATTTTGCTAATTTTTGGACAATTTTCTCAATTCCACTCCCACCAGTGTTATGGTGGGGCAACTGACCTTTTCTCAGGCCACTGTAATAGCATTCTGGATAATTACTGCCTTCACTCTTGTCCCCACCTCCAAAATCACTCTTTGAATTGCCACCAGATTTATTTTTCCTAAAATCATGAATTTGATCATGTTCTTCTCCTCCTCAATAAACATCAGTGGCTCACCATTCCTCATAGAGAGGATGTTAAAAATTCTCAACAGGAAAATAAGAGTCCTCTTCAAAACTTTAGCCTGTCTCTACAATTTACCTCATTTTCTTCTCCCGACAGTCGGAGAAAAGTTTTAGTTACCTACTTGATATCCTGTAACTTTTCTCCAAAGCTTATTTTCTCTCAGCTGTGATGATGGTTTTGGTTCAATTCTAAGTCAAAGTTCTCCCTGAGGCTTTTCCAAATGGTCCAGCTCTCTTATAGAGGCTTTCTTCCCCACATTCTGCCATCCCACTTTCTCCATGCCTTTATTATCGTGCTAACCTAGCCAGGCACTTTGTATTAAAGGTACGTGCAACTGTGTTTGCCCATCCTGCAAGCCCCAGATTTCACTTACCAATCTTTTTCTCTGTACCTGTCATATAGCAGTGTTCAACATATATGTGTAGGACTGAGCACTTATGTAGCATATGTGTAAGGAAAATGTAAAGAGAAATCAAAACCATGGTAGATACTAAAATCAGTAATAAAATCACAGCTGATAAAAGTGCCCTGAATTACAAACACAAAAATGAATACTTTCCTTATTTCCATCCTTTCCCTAATGCCAAAAATGTTCCTTTTCAATACCATTTACTGCCCTGAATCATAATTGTTCTGACATTTATCTCACAAATATATACTTTAAGGATCTACATTGAGGTCAGCAATAGCACCTGCCTGATCAGGATTTTCCCCCGTCATCTGCTTGCACATGCCTATTATCAGCTCACCTAGTTCAAAAGTGCTTTCCCTGAGAACTTTGTTCAAGTTTTCAGTTTAAACAGTTCAATTTCTCTACTTTCATAAATTTATAGACTTATCTTCCTTAACTACACTTTCTTCCTCTCTTCCCTCTTAGTTTTCC
Source organism: Condylura cristata (assembly GCF_000260355.1). NCBI lineage: Eukaryota > Metazoa > Chordata > Mammalia > Eulipotyphla > Talpidae > Condylura > Condylura cristata. The sequence continues at coordinate 50,108,391 of NW_004567106.1, read as the reverse complement.
TTTTTCCCCCCACTTACATCCTTCCCTTACTCCTTTGACTGTTTTTCTTAGCAAAGGGAAAACAAATATATCTACTTAGTAACCCGCATTTCTGTAACTAAACCTGCAAAGTGAACATTGGCTCCTTTAGACATATAAAAGAACTATGCCTATAAATTCTAAGGTGCTTGAAAATACGCCCAATTCTTGGTTTTCTGATCAAACCTATTCTTTCTCAAATACCCATCTTCAAAAAAATATTTAAACCAGTTTCTATTCAATGTGATTTTTTGATTGGTTACTTATATTTGGCTGCATAAAGCTGTGTTCTCTACAATGTATTATTACAACTATATTAAATTCCAACAAAATTTTGAGGTTATGGCGCTAAGTGTAATTTATCATTCTGAATCTACGTATAATCCAGACTCTAAAACTTCAATTTATAGATGAACACAATTCATGTACAAGTTAGTGCCGTCTTTCCTTTTTATTCCATAATGCTACAATATCAAAGAAAGGTACAGACATAGCACAAGAATAGCTACTGAGGTATTAAAAAATTAAAATATTTACTTGTTTTCATCCCATTCTCTTTAATTTCTGTTTTCATATTTCTTTCACAATATATCTGTATATCAGTATACAATATATTTGCATATCAATACATACAGTTTTGAAAAGAAATTCTTTTGGATGAATACTCAATCCTATTTTTTATTAATTGAGACATGTAATAAAAATTTTGGAATTCACTAATAGAGAGTATCTGTGCAATGATTTAAGTTTGAGACTTGAAAAACAAGATTTTTAAAATCACTTTACTAAGAAAAAAACTTTAAATATTAATATAACATATCATTTTTAGATAAATGTCTCAAACAGCAATTCTCAACTAGCATTAAGGAATACTTGGACTTTGTTGAAAATGTAGATTCTTGAGTTTGCACTCAGAGAGTCTGACTCAAAGTCCAAGATGGAGTCATGAATGCCAGTGGCCCTGACAGATTAGAATAACAAAGCTTCTCTATCTCAACACTACTGATCATCTGGGCCTAAAAAGTCACTGATGGGGAAGGGGGGGCGGCTTTCCTTTCCTATGCATTGGAAGATGTCCACCATTACCCATGACCTCTACCAGCAGGTGCTGGGGCACATTCCCTCCCCGTTAGACCACCAGACTGTCTCCAGACACTGTGCAGTATCTCCTGGTGGGCAGAAGCATCCCCAGATGAGGGTTGAGAATAAGAGATAGCAATAGTCCGAAGATAACACACTTTAAGAAATACCATACTAATCAAAGGATAAAGTAATGTGATAAAAGTAAAAGAATATGAGTATTAGAGTCATACATTCCATAAAATGGAATAAACAAGCTTCCCATAGAGGAATTCTGATTAGCCATTATAAACTCCTGACAACTCAGCTAAGCTTCTAAGTCAAAGCTCTTCTTATGTAATTTAAACTTGAAGATTTTCTCCCTAGCTTCTATTTTAAATTATTTTTAATTAACTTCACTGGCATTTTGCATCCTGCTATGAAAAGTCAGCCTAATAGTCTCAGAGGACTCTCCCCAGAGAAAAGAGTGCATTAAATCACACATTATCACATTAAAGTATATTCCAGCACTCACAGTCCAACAGACTAACTCTTAGCAAATGCAGAGGGGTGGGGGTGGTGGGGAGGTGTAGGGAGGGAGAACAGGCTCAAGTGATTCACAATATCCAAAGCCTATTATCTTCGATTCATCCATCTGTATGAAAAAGTGGTATTGATTTCCTACTTCAACCACACTTATCACAATGACATATATTTTATAATTTGTGTACCCTGACTTCCGCTCACTGTGTATGAGACCTTGTGTATGTCACTTAAATTCTTCTGATGTCCTATCTAAAAATTAAGTTGTACTTAATTATCTAAAATTCTCTTTAATTACACCTAGCGAATTTGCGAATGAAGCATTTCATTGAAAGATTCTTTCTACTATACGGATTCTAGTAACTATTGCAACAGAAAGGAAATGCCTACATTGTTAGTGTTGTTTGCTAATACAATAATTTAAGATACTTAATGCAAAAAAGGAAAGAAAGAAAATGACAGGTGAAGAATTATTGTATAAAAGATCTATTTTCTCTTAATAACTGAGGCCCAAGTTGACCCTCACCTAGCAAGACACTTACATAGGAATACATGAAAAGGCAAATTAAATCAATCTTTCACAAGTTAATCATAACCAGGGAAAGTTTTAAATCATACACTTGCCTTCTGTTTTCTATAATGCAAACTAGCTGTTTAGAGGTTATTTTCAGCTCACAGGTGTGGTTGTTTTGTTTGGCCTGGACAAAAAAATCATACTAGATAGCTGCCAACTTTCAAGAACAGAAAAATGATATGCAAAAATTCATATTTCCAGTCTATCTTGACATACTGGAAGGTATTAAAGGAGCTGAAACTGAAAAAGTACTGCCTGCTGCCTTGAGCTCTCTGTGATCTGCAATCCCCACTGCTCCCTGCCTGCTACCACTTGTTTTGGTTCCCTCTCTTGGTTCCTTTATAAGCCCAGTGCTTATGAGCTCATGTTCCTGCTCCCTGGCAGTTTTCAAAATACATACAAATGCCATTTCAATGCCTTCAAAACAATAGCATATAGCTTACAGAATCACAGCAAAACGGCAAAAGTTTTAAAGAGACAGCTCTGTATTCAATAAGGAAAACCTCGTAACACTGAATGCTGATTAGAATGGGCTATTCTACAGGTTTCTAACCAACCTCCTGAAGAACCTAGAAGGGACACTAAGTTTGATGGAGAGTTAAGATTAGAGACTCCTTTAAATTATTTTCCAATTTAAGGTTTGATGCCTTTGGTTCACAGTATAGACAGCCACACAACACTATTTTAATATATAAAATACTTAAATCAGGTTTCAATTAATTAAGAAGTCACATTCTATCAGAGAATTATCAAATTACTGTATTCTGGAAATATGATAAAGAATCCAGGGGCAGAAGGAAACAATAAAAGAACTTGAGGAAGAGCTTACAAGAACAGAGATAGCAGTTTCTTCACACTACCTTAATTTATGAAATGAACTTAACCATTGGAAGCTTTTTCCCTCCCCACTCCAAAAGAAAGTTGTTTTTTTTTTTTTAATACAGCTTGCAGAGTCTATTTGAAATAAAATTTTAACAAGATTTTAAGGCTTTAAAAACTCAAACTCATTTACAATTAAAGTGATGTCTATTTAAAGGATATTTTGAATTAAAATTGAACTAATAAGGGGCTCTCCCTGGTGGTACAACAGGTTAAAGTACCAATTATGAAGCTATCCAAAGCCACTGCAGCACGAGTTCAATCTCTGACCAAGGAGGTGACCCACATGGCGTGGCAGACTGCTGCTCCCCTCAGCAGTGTACTTCATCAGTCTGCCTGTTCTGCTCCCCACTCTGTCTCTGGTGAAGCCTCTCACCACTCCCGCACCTCTGGCCTGTACCCCAGTTCTGTAAGCATAAATAAATCAATCTTTAAAAAAAGAAAAAAAAATTGAGTAAGAAAGCAACATGAAACTAATATTGCTAAGGCTAAGTCAATTTTCAGTAAAATATAACTGAAAAATAAGAGTTTCCATTACCACACTAATAATGGATATCCTGGATGCAGCTACTCTGTACTCCAGACCTTTCTAGAGGCCCTGCTTCCTAAAATAAGGTCACATGGGGCCTTATATCCTAGCATCACACGAGTGCTCAAAGGCTATGAGTGCTTCTACACAAAGTTTAAAAATGCATAGTATTGAAGTTGAATTTTGTAAAATTCAACTACTTGTAAATCAATTGCTTTTCCTATGTGTGATGTCAATCTTTAAACGTAAGCACTGCTTAAGGATAGTGCTCAGCTCTAGTGACTGAAACAGCACATCACTGGGTCCACAGGCATGCCTAAGGACAGGGACAGGGTGCTGGGCATAATGGAGAGCAGAACAAGGGCTGCTTCTGGGGAAACATGCTTATCGTTCTAGTTCTGATTTTCTGTGTTAAAAAAAAAAATGACACACTGTTTAAAAGTAAAATGCGATGATAAACATAATTAATTGAACAGCCCTGAATGCCAGAACAATTTAATTTAGTCATGGAAGTTATCTGCTTTGAAACTTGGTTCAGACTGTGGGTTCAGCCTTATTTTCCACAGTCTTAAAAAAAAATCTCAAAAGCCTACTACATTGTTAAGGGGGAAGGGAAAGAGAAGGCATGAGATATGCTTAAAATTAAGACTATAAGGTAGGTTTATGAGTCCTGGAAAAATACTTAATGACATATCAGTGTCAGAACTTTAAAATAGGAACCGTCCTATGGCATTAGAGGAAAATGTATCAGATCAAGGTCATGGTTCCACCATCAATGAAAACTCGAAAAAAATGTTACCTTCAAGAGAAGAAAGGTATTGTCTGGCTTGTTTATAAGCTTGTTATGGAAGTTTCCCAGAATTAAAGAGTACTGACTTTATAGACTACATGTTTACACGTTGGAAGAACACAAAGAAACTAATTCATGCTTGGAAGGGGTTTCTTTCAAAGCATATTTGTTTCAAAACAGAAGTTGTTGAAAGTATACGCATGAACCATTTCTAAAACTAGTGGTCACAGAAACTTGGATTATCAACCTAACTGCAAAGTACACAAGAAACAGAGAGACAAACTGAGTGCGGGCTTGTTCAGAAAGCAGGAACAACACTGGAGCTGATGAAGACCGAAGACGAGGAGAGTCACGTCTGAATATACACGTTTGGGCCTTAGGCTCCTAAAGCATATGCTTAAGAAATAATCCTGTCATCCTGTTTCTCGGCAGCCAAAGGAAGGGGGAGTGGAGAGACTAGAGGATACCGCCCTCTTATCCGGTTGTTGATCCACAGCAGGAATCCTGTAAAACTTGCTAGAGTAAAGCTAACTATGCAAAAGTTCACTCAACAACGTAGGAAAATCCATTCTCACTCACTCACTCACTTACTTTCCCGCCCCCACCAGAAAAAACGTGAAAGAAATTCTAAAATGCAACAACAAAAAAGCTTGCAGTACAAGCGTGCACTCACCCTGGGCCGGGGCGCGCGGCCAGCCGCCACCCTCCTCGGCCGCGCAGTGCGGCCCCGCCGGCCCAGCAGCTAGTGCTTCTCCCGCGCTGGACATGGGCCGCTCCTAGCCGCGCCGCCGCCTCGCTCGCTGCCCCGTGGGGCGAACGTGCTAAGGGCAGTTAGGTGTTGGGCTCTGGGAACTGACGGCTTCTGGTGGAAAAATTAAAAAAGTGTTTTTGGAGAAGAGCTTGGCACCCCTGCGGGACATTCCCTCCCCTTCCACGTCCCTCCCCCTAAACCCCACCCTGGTAAGTTTTGATTTGAAATCCGATGAAAACTGTTACCCTTGACTGCAGTGGAGTCCCTCAGGTCAGAAGAGGGCAGAAGGGAGGGGCAGCAGGGGTGACGGGAAAGGGGGTTAGATTTAGAAGTTACTGGAAAGGGCTCAAATCTTTCCTCCGCCCAAGAGCCCACCACCTACCTCCGCATGCCCCCACCACGCTCAAACCTCTTCCTCCTCCTCTTCCGCCCCGGGAAAGTTAGTAAGGCACTAGCAGCGGCGGCATCTCGCCCGCCTGGTGCCCTGACTGTGTCGGCCGCCCCGTGAGTCCCTCCCCGCCTCCCTCTGCTTCTGCCCAGACTCCCCGCAGCAGTGGCTAGAGCAGCTCCGCTGACTGAGCTCTCCGCCCCCTCTTTCCAGCCAGCTCCCTCCAAGGGGGCTGTAACTCCTCTTCCTCTCTTCTCCTGCCACTACTCCTACACTCCAGAAACACTTCTTCCTCTGTTGCTCCTTTTCATCATATCCGGGTGCAGAAGCCTTGAACTCTCAGGGGGCAGCCGCTGACTGAGGCTGCGGGCTGGCGGTGCGACTGGGCTCAGCAGAGTCCTCCCTTGGCCTTCACCCCCGCGTTGTCTGGGTCAGGAGGCCAAAGCTGGACCGGGCAGGCACCCTGCCCAGAGCCTTCGCTAGGGATTGGGGAAAAGGAGGGAGTTAACTGGTCAGGGCAGCCCTGGCATCCCACTGCCCAGAGAGTTCCCTCCTATCTCTCAACTGCTTCCTAGTCCTGCCCCAGTTGAACTGAGGCTCTGGGAAGTCCTTTAGGGTTGGACTGTGCTTAATGAAACACTACACACTGTCCCCGTGGAATGGAGAAAGTGTGGGTTTAAAACTTAAAGAGTGTTTAATATCTTAAACACTGACTCCCAAATTACCTTATTCCATCTTTCAGTCTGGGCTTATTTTGATCAAACAGGAGCCCAGAGAGGGGAAAACCAGTTGCAGTTTCATGAATCCACTGAAGGCATTTGACCTGACCTCAAAGTTGATGGTCTGGGGGTGTGACCCAAGGCTTCTGTGGCAGATAAACTTGTGGTTGTAAGTCAGCTCTCCTTTTATAAGTTCAATTTTCTGATTGCAGCTTAATCTGATGAATCAAGAAGAAAAAGTATACAATTTGTAGATATTAAGTACTCTGATAGTACATTCTGATAACTTTTTGTTTCATTGTGGATAAAATGCAAAATTCGTTTGTTAAAGCTGAGTAAATCTCTAGAATAAGACAGGAATCACAATGTTATCCAAATTGGAAAAAAAATGGACATGGCTATATTTTCTGGCAGGAGTATCAATAATATTCAAGAAAGTTCATTTTAAAACAACTAAAATAGGATCTAAATGAAAAAAATTCATTTCTTATCTTTGAAGAGTACATACAAACAACATTTATTAATCTGTAAAACAACCTCTTCAAGTTTCTAATAACAGTTATTCAGATCATCCTTCCCTGCCCCCCAAGAAAACTCACATTTTGTTTCCTGTGAGTTACAGCTAACAAAAGGCTTTTTTTAACTTAGAAATTTCAGAAATGGTGTTTTAACTCTCCTGTAAACATCTCTTGGTCCTGGGTTATTTGGAATCTGCTTAGTGGGAACAGATCAGTACTTAGGGTGATGTCATTACCGTTACCATTTAGGAAGAGAATAAACATTTAGGAGGCATCACTGTCTACCACAGCATAGCCTGTAATCAAAGGTATGCATAGAAAACAACTTCTCTGATTCTATTTTGTTCCTTTATTATCTCATTGTTCCTTTTTAAAATTCCCCTCCCTAGTAAGATATTAAGCAGTTTCAGCATTCTTCCAGATGTTCGAGTGATAAATTTTTGTTAAATTAATTTCACCCAGTACTTATTACACACACACAAGAAGGGGATTCAACAAACATTCCTTGAGTTAAACTCCAACATCTTACTTTAAATGGAAAAGGAATAAAATTCAATACAAAATATCAGGAGCAAATGAGTTTGTGTGGTACAGTCTCCAAGATGATCCAGTGCTGCATCTCACTCAATTGTGTGACTTTGCAAGTCAATCAAACCTCTCTATGCTTTGTTATCTCACAAAGTGAGAAGAAGAGAAGTTCCTCATAGGGACTCATGAGGACTAAAGAGAATTATAGAATTTGGGAAAATATCAGATGTGGGAAAAGATACTCAAAAATAATCTTATACAAAAGCAGCACTTTGACGGCATACATTGAGCATCATATAATAACAATATCACAAAAGCCATATCAAAATACCAGGTAATAATGTCATAGATTTTATACAAATTATCTCAATGAGTCTACATCAGCCCTATCAGTAAAGATTACTTTAAGATTTGCGAAGATTACTTTAAGATTTAGAACTCAAGTCTGTCTGGTTGTAAGGCTATCCTGCTTGTTTAGGTAAACCAGATCTACCTGTGAGCACCTGAAAGTCCATAAGATTGGTATCTGAAACACCAGAATTAAGTGTGGGGTCTTAAGTGTCTCCCCCTAGCTGCTCATCTACCCCATCACTTGCTGTATTCATTCAGTTAATGTGGTCCCCAATGAATGGTATAGGACCTCATCCTCTCACTCTTTTATTCATTAAATATGAATGTGGACAGCACTGAGGATGCAGGAGTGAAGAGGACAGATGTGGCCGTGTCCAATAGGAGTCCACACTCTAGGAAGAAATATGGTCATATAACCACTTATAACAGTCCCCAAGTGGAATGGCAGGGGAAATTCTGGGATGCTAAGATAATATCTAACAGGGTCTTATACCCTGGTCCAGGAATCAGGGGAAAGTTCTGGGGAAAAAAGTCTTAGTTGTGACTGGAGGCAGTGAAAAGAGGAGGAAAAGACTGCTATAGGTAGGGATAGCAGGAGATGGGGGTGAAGACCCAAGTGTTTGTGGTCAACCAGCAATGCTGGAAAACTTGTAAGAAATTCAATATGAAGATAACCAAGTGTAAGGGGAACAGTGATGGGAAACGAAACAAGAGCAGGAGTCTTATTTTGATGGACCTGGGATGCCAGTCTCAACTTCAAACAAGGAGGATATAGTGTCACTCTGGTATAATGTGAAAAATGATCTAGAGACACTGAGATTATAGCTGGGAAATCCAATTAGGAGGCAAGGGATGATGCCAGCACTGAGAATGGAGTAGAAGAGAGAAGTGAAGGCTGACGGAGCTAAGGAAGTCAGGGGTTTCTTTCAGGTTTCTGCACCTAGATGATGGTGATAGAGCCACCTACAGAGAATGAAGCTTTTAGAAGCAGGTTAGGGAGAAAGCAGCTGAGTCAATCATGCAGATGATGTAGTGTCTGAGGCTAATTGAAACCACCCAGTAGGCTGCTGGATACGTGTCTGGATTATAAGCTCAGAGATGGTATTTCATGGCTAAAGGCTATGCAGGTCTACGGTGTGTCCTTACTGGCCCTTCTCCCCTTTTCCACATTCTTCCTAACTCCTTAATAGTATTACCTGCCTGGCTTTGAGAATCGCCATTATTTAGTGACTACTGCTATGGCCACTCAACTATCCCAGATGCCTCATGCTGTAGGAAGTATATGATGGTTTTTATTGTGAGATTTTGCCAGGCCTCACACTCTAGTAACTGGGGTGGGTAGAAACCTTTGTGGGGAGCAGTCTTCTATTGGAGATAAATGCTGAGCCCTGGCTCAAAGTATAGTTCAAGAGCATAGTTCAAGAGTACGTTGTATAATTTATAAATTAACATATCTTGGTTCATTCTCAAAGATACTTTACAATTTGCTTTATTTTTTTTAATTACTTAAGTGCTTTAAAACATTTAAGGTAATACATTTAATTATCTCAGATTGTCTGATGGTTAATTTTTCCAGAAAATTTATACCTTACCTTGTTTATATAGAGCTTGACTTGAGAATCTCTAAGCCCAAGGGTATAGCAACCTGGAAATACTAACCCTAAACCTCTAAATGCCAGAAATAACCTTCATAAACTTCAGACAGTGCCAGCACAAAAGACCATAGACTTTCTCAAGTCCTACTCATTTTTTGTGAACTCTAAACAGACTTATGTTGTTTTAGCACAGAGAAAATTTGGGGCACAGGGACTTTGAGGAAAAGAGATTAGCTAAGGGAGCTATTAGGTCAGAGAAAAATGACAGCAGAAGCAATGATAGCTGACAGACATGGAAGACACAGGAAAATAAACATGTCATAACAACGCCTTTGTGAATTCAGCTCAGTGAAACAGTGAATGTTCCTAATGAGGGCCTGAGTCATTAAGGAAGGAATCAGTTACATAGAGCTGGATTCTTTTTTTTTTTTTGGGAAAGCAGGACAGTATTTTTATATTTTAGGAAAAATTCCACCACAACAACAAAAAAAAGTCTCATAAAAAAATTATGCTACTTGAAAGAGCAACTTTCAGAGCAAGAAAATAAGCAATTACGGTTATTAATAAGGCCAATTTAACCTTATTTCTTCACTTCCTAGTGCTCTGTTCAAAGAGGAGAGGTTAAGGGGACAGATTTCTTGAACCTGATTCTTACTTCAAATAGAGCATTTCCTCCTTTTTCTCCAGAATGTATTGGTCCCCATAAAATTTTAACCAATTCGTCCACTTTTTAAATGCTTGATAAAAACTCAACTTGCCCAATAACTTCACTTAATAAGTTAATAAATGTAAAGACAAAGCTCACTCATGAGATTAAAAAAATATTGAGATTTTACTAAATGCTGAGTTACATATACTAGGCACTAAGAAATCAAAAATACAGTGAATATTGCTTTAGTCTTCTGGGAGCTCACAGTTTATAAGGCCAGGGGCGGGGAAGGAAGGAAGCAAAGTGGGAGAGAGACACTTATACAATAACCACTACAGAAGCACAAAGGAAGTAGCAGCTTACTGCCGTGGCGTAGGTGGGGAGTCAGGGATGTTTCAGAGAGATGATGACACCACACTAAATACGGCTGATGAGCAAAAAGCTCCCCTGTCAAAGAGCTTAGGGAATTCCAGATAGTGAAGAAAACACCTGCCAAGGCAAGAAGTGTGAAAGCCCCAGAGAAGTTAAATGACTTGGCAAAGGTCATTTAGTGGGTTCATTATAGAGTCAGCACTAAAAACCTAACTTTCTTGACATGCACGCTTCTTGCTCTAGTTCTCTGGATAATTCACATCCATAAATCCATCCTTTCTAAGTGACAGACAAGCAAGGGCACCCTGATCATAAATTTATGCCTTCCAAGGGTCTTCTGTTGTGACTGAGCAGCCAAAAACTGGTCTCAAAATCTCCTGTTGCTGGATTAACTTGACTGTCCTTCCTCTCTAGGCTGTCTCTGCCTTCTCAGCTCCTACTCAGGGGCTGACTCTCTGGCCAGGGTGTTTCCTGAAGGCCAGTCACTGTACTTTCCATCTTGTGTTCTGAAAGAATGGAGAGAGGTGTTAATGCATACACTGACACATGTCAAATATGAAGAGCATGTGGGAAGACAGAAATAACAGGCATAGCACATGCAGTAGACAAAGTTTTTCTTGCTGCATATAAGGGGAACTGAGATGGAGCAGGTACTACAGGAAATCAGTTAATACAAGGAGTGCTTGAAAATAAGGACTGATCTGCTGAAACTGCAAATGGAAATAATCCCAGTTTAGTGGTCATGACAAAGATGTTTACAGCAATGTAGAACTGAGGGAATTTTGTTACTATGTTCCCTAAACTCTCTCTACTCAGGCAAAGAGGAAATACTTAAACCAGTATTTCTACAAATTTGTCTTTAAAATAGACACTAAATAAAAACTGAAGGTTTATAGCTAAACTATACTGTTCTTTTAATTCTGGAATCATACATCCATTGTAGAAAAGGCAACTTTTCTTGATTATCCTCCCACTTCCCATTATTCTTCTTTCTCTCACTCTAAACAACCAATGCTCCACTCTGCAGGTACTTGGAATCTCACACTATTTAGATTGCCAATTTCATTCTGTGCAAATATGTTCAAAGTTTCCAAATATAAAACATCAAACACAAAGATATAAGTAATTTATATTTTTCCTAACTTTAGGGAAACTATCCCTATGATCCAGTTAACTATTGTTATTCCTATGATCCAGTTAACTGAAATTTATCACTAAAATAATTATTTGAACTATATTTTCTTTAGTACTCAACTTCACTTTAAATGCAAGGTCACTAATTATAGTTTAGAAACATTATTTCATCACATCAATGTTTACAGATGCACTTATAACCAAAATAGTACACTTAAAGAGTCATATTTTCTCTACAGCATGCTAATTTCTCAGTATTTTTAAGTAGAATAACTCATGTACTCTGGTGTCAAGAAAATATATCTCCAAAAACTCAGTACTTTACACTTGGTATATCCTATGCAACATATGCTAGTATTTTGGCAGGAAGAAATCTAAGGTGGGCTTCCAAGATCCTCACTGTCTATGTAGGTGCCTACCTTGGATCTAATGGCTTGTTTGCAATGAGCAGACTAAAGCAAAAGTAATGGCTTACACTTTCATGATTGGGTTACAGAGCCTGAGGATTCCATATTGCTAAATCTCATTATCTCTCTAAATAGGTTCACTCTCACTCCATGCCTTATGACAAAGCAGTGAGGGTAGCTTTCAGCCACCCAAGAATAGATTCTTGCCAAAAGCCACAGGAGTGTGCTTTGAAGCTGACCCTCCCCCAATGGAGCATTCAGATAAAAACAAAGCCCTCGATTTCAGCTTATCGGATAGATACCCTCAGGTAGGTCACCAAGCTAAGCATTGCCTAGATTCGTGATCCACAGAAACTGAAAGTAATAACTGATATTTACCCAAACCACTAATTCCGGGAATAATTTTAATGCAGCAGTAGGTAATGCAACCATGTAGCCAGTGGTTTGTTTACTGTCTTTTTTCCCCCCCTAAATCCACAGAGTACAATAAAACACCACTTAGAATTAATAAGAGAATTTAACAACCTTGGCAATTGCCTTACTGACAGCACTCGCACTGATGTTCCTGAGAGGAGCATCACTTTTCATTTTATGTCCACATACACACAGGAATTATCCTTCATTCAAAAGGTAAATGTGTTTCTGCTCTCTTAGACTTTGATTTTTTTCTCCTTATCTACGATTAAATAAGTAAATTAATTTACTCCAATAAAACATCAGGTATTCTGGTATTTTTAATCTAGATATAATTAACATATTTAGTTAAGAAACTGCACTTGGTTCTGGCTCTGAGTCTCACAAAAGGTGGCAGTAATCTCAAGGCTCCATTGGGAAAGATTTACTTCCTATCTCAAGTATGAGATTGTTGACAGAATTAAATTTCTTATTTCTTGCTAAGGTGTCAGCTGCTCATGTGTTATTGGTTAGAATCCTTACACAATTATATACATTAACTCACAACTTGGCACCTAGTTTCATCTAAGTTAGTAGGTAAGAGAGTGCCCGGAAGAGAGGTGTGAGTGAGATAACATAACCTTCTATAACCTAATCAGAGAAGTGACATTCCGATGCCTTTGCTATAGTCTATTAACAGTAAATTACCAGACCCCAGCTACACTTATAGGGAGGGAGCATCCTACCTGAAGGAGGGGATACCAAGAAATGGGGATTACTGGGAGATCACTCCTACCAGCATGTTTAAGTGCTATAATATTTCTGTGATCTCTTGGACTTTGTGGTGTAGATATTCAAAAACTATAAAGCTTTATGGTTAGAAACAGTATGCAATACCAAGAATCAACCTCCTAAATCTGAATTTTAATCAACTCTATTGAAGTATAATCATGTTATGTCTAAGAAACCTTTACCTATATAAGGTCACAAATTTTAAATTGTGTGAATTTTGGCAAACTGTGTCTTAGTACTTAAATATTTTGGTACAATGTCATTCTGTAGTATATAACATGACAGTAATTGTCTCCAGTTTCTAGACCTGCAAGCAAAGAATTGATCAGTTTGTGAATTGTTTGAAAGAACTAGCTTTTGGCTTTTAAGTTTTCCCCATTGCTTATTTGTTTCATTGACTGTTAGCCTTTTCTTTTTTCTATGCAAAATGAAGTTTAATTTGTTTACATTTTCTGGGTTCTGAAAGTGGATGATTAAGTAGAATTTTCCTCTTTTTACATATAAAGATTTAAAGTTGTAAATTTCCCTCCATGCACACCTTTATTCTATACCACCAAGTTTAATATATTGTATTTTCAATATTAAAATATTTTTCTAATTTCCAATGTAATTTTTTCTTTGATCCATGACTACTTAGGAATGTAATTTTCCAAATATTTGTTTTTTCCTGGAGAATTTATTGTCATAAATTTCTGACTTAATTTTGTTCTAGTCAGAGAGCAAACTTTATGATTTATGTCCTTTTAAATATGCTGAGACATTTAACTGCCCACATACAGTATATTTTGGTATTTTCCAGATAATCGATGTGTTTACAGATATTTTAAACTCTTTTTTGAGATCCAGTTCTCATCAGATTCTTATGTTCCTATATATTTTGTTGGGTGTCCAGAAATACCAAACTCTGATTCTTCTTTTCCTGGACCATTCTTGGAGTTGTTAATTCCACTGGTAACCTTGAAAGATACCTCTCTACTTTTTACCCCCAACCCCCACACCTCAAGATACCTCTCTACTTTTTACCCCCAACCCCCACCCCTCAAAACCAGAAAAGTATGTTCTCTAGTGCTTGTTATAATGGATTTCCAGTATTTCTCACCATCTCAGTCTATCTTCTTTTATTAGGGACCTGGGATAAGGAAACTAATGAATGTACGTTAACACCTATACTACTTGCTGTGAAAGACTTATTCCACACCCAGGTGTTTAGTATTTTCTGTCAGAATCCATGAAACTGTCATTGGTCAATGTACTATCTTAAAAATAAAGTCAGGCCCTCCCTTGTGGCGCAGCCGTTTAGAGCACAGCACAGAGAAGCTTAAGCCACTTCCGCATGAGTTCAATTCCGACCTGCCCCGGAAGTGACCACATGGCGTGGCAGACCTCTCCTGGCCCGCCCGCTGCTCCCCTCAGCAGTGTCCTTCGTCGATCTGCCTGTTCTGCTCCCCACTCTGTCTCTGGTGAAGCCTCTCACCCTCCGCATCTCTGGCCTGTACCCCAGTTCTGTACGAATAAATAAATAAATCTTAAAAAAAAAAGTCAAATGCCAGACCTAATGTTCTAATATGATTATGGAATTATCCATTTCTCTTTTTAGCAAAATTAATTTTTAATAAAGCAAGTCATAGAAGAACAGCCCATATAGCAAGTAACTGCAGGTTGCTTTCAGGAACTATTGGAAGCATCTGAGGAGGGATTCCTGTTAACAACCTGAAGCTAGGATCCTCAGTCATGCAAAGAAATAAATTCTGTCGAAAACTTGAATGAGTCTGGAAGCTACCTCTTCCACAGTTAGAAACTTCAGAAAGCATCTAGTCTACCAGACATCTTCATCACTGCCCTGGAACTCTGAGCTGAGGATTCAGCTAAGCTGTGCCTAAACTACTGATCCACTAGAACTATGAAATTATATATGCTTCTTTATGCTGCAAAATGTGTGACAAAGTGTTATGCAACAATGAAAACTAATATACCCTCTAGTGATTGCCCTTTACTCGCCAATGTGTCACACATTCTGCTGATTATCTGCATGACAAGTAATTTTGGATTGTATTCTGGGTATTGTAAATGGCATGTTATGAGGAGTGGATTTATTTATATCCCTTTGGTGTTTTTGTTTTGGCTGGTAATTAACTTGATTTGATTTCAAACTCTAAACTGATAGCCTCTGAAATCTCATTTCAAGTTTTGGGCTTTTTGAATGACTTAAGAGACTTAGGCAGACTCTACATAGAAAAGCTGAGTATCCCCATATCTGACTGTTTAATTTTCAGGGTTCTTGTCATTTTCTTAGGGCAGTAGCACCTTGAGCAATATTCTTATATTTTAGGCTAAAAAGACTGGGATTTGTATAGAAGCTTCAGATTTCCTGATTTTAGTCCAAAGTTTGCAAACATCAGGACCTGATACCTGCCATTTCCTTCATTCAAGTTTTGATTCCTCTCCAAATTCTTTTAGTTTTTGCCCATTACCTTTTTCTCTAAAATTCAGGGAGTTACTTTTACATTACCTCAAAAGTTTGCACTTGTAATCTATTAAGGAGATCAGTCTCTCAGTTTATTCTTTTATGAGGAAAGCTGACTAATCAAATATATACTTTGACCAATAGATTACAGGTGGGAATAATTCCCAGAAATTTCATATAGTAAGCTATGAGCTGTTTTATCCAATCTATTCCCTATTCCCAGAATTCTAGCTAGTATTCTGTAACTACTCACTGCATTATTGTATAATATCAAGACTCACTGCTAAGCTTTTGGTAAATAATTAATGATTCAGACATATACTATGATCTCTTTCTGTTTCCTCAGTATTCTCACTAAAAGCATATTAGCAAAACCATGTATTCTGCTTTTTAGATCTTACTATACATTGAATCCATAACATGTGTCTATTATTCTTCATACATATTCAGAGCATATCTTAAAACAGTTCCTCTGGAACCATTATCCATGTATGCTGTGAATGCATATTAACGTTAGAATACATTTACATAATAGCTGTTCATCATATTGTATGCATAGTAAAATCTTTATAGAAAATATAGTTATAATATTCAAAAGCTATTTACTTAAACACATTACAAACTACTTTATGATTACTTAAATGTTATTTCTAAGTTATATAATGGATATAATAGAAAATAGAGGTTTCTAGGAGATACATGAATAAATTCAAAAGTATTTTTTAAGCAAGATCCTTCCTGCTGATATCATTAACAACAGAAAAACCTACATAGAGGAAAGAATTAGCCAACTTAGCTGTAATGAGTTTAATTTCATTGTACTTCCTGTATAGCTCTTGATTTTAAAGGTCCTACAATAGATGCAAAAGTTTGGATAAACTTAAGAACAGAGTTATGTTAGTCTCACAATTATGTAAGATGTAAATGAAAATATTTATAGCCATTTTACAAAACATATAGTATCATGGCTATTAAGTTTTCATCAACCGAAAGAACAAACAACAAAAACTCAATGTAAACCCAACAAAGGTTTCTGAGAAATCTTTCAAAGTCATCTGGTCACTAAGTAAACAAAAGCAGTAAGATCTCTAAGTTTTGGAGTGTTTTTAAATGCCTTGGATAGTGTTACCGAGTCATTAAGCTGAATGATTTTAAGTAGCTGAGAAATGCAAAAGCTCTTTAGAAAAGTAGAATACTTTACATCCCATTAGCACAATGAAATTAAATTTCACAATAGTACAAAAGAGACCTCTAAGTTGAGGAAGTGTCTTCACAGATCTTGAAATCTAAGACATCTAGTCAAAGGACTCCAATTGTGTAGTGTTCCAAAGTCATTTCATAATCTAGATAATCTTGCTTTAGCAACTAGTGTGTTCAGTAATAGGCACTTCTGTATGTAATATAACTAGTGGAGGCCTCCCTGGTGGCACTGGGGTTAAAGTCCCAGCACTATGAAGCTTTTGCCAGCCACTGCAAAATGAGTTCCATCCCCAACCAGGAGGTGACCCACAAGGTACAGCAGACCTCTATTGTCTTGCCCACTGCTTCCCTCAGCAGTGTGTTTCAGTAGATCCACCTATTCTGCTCCTCAATCTGTCTGTGGTGAATCCTCTCATGCCCAATACTTTTGGCCTACACCCCAATTCTTGTATGCATAAGCATATAAATCTTTAAAAATAATGACTAGTAGCAAATATTTAATTTCTTAAGTAAATATAATAGCGTAACAATGTCTATCACAAAATTCAAAGAAAAGCATTCTCTTATCTGTAAAATCTTTACATTTGTAAAGAAATAGCTTTTTCTTTAACATATGATCAAATTAATTTGAAAGTATTACAAAAAAAAGTATCTGTGAAAATTATTTTTGGAAACAGGAACTGATAAGAAAATCAGAAATTTTTATAATGCATTTATATTTTAGAGAAAATGGTGCCTTTTATGTGACACATGGTGAAACGATTCCTTTATCCAAAATATAAGTTTATTCTGTTTACTAAGAGCAAGTTGATGCCACTAGACTAGTTTTAAAGCTCTTCAAGTGAAATCATCCTCAACACCACGTGTAAAACAGAAAAAATATCAATAAACAGATCACTTTAAATTTTCTTATGGGTCTGTAGAAACTACTGTCATGTGTAGCCTACTCTTTGACTTATTTTTATTAGCTGTAGGATTTAAAGAAGTAGTTTAAAAATCAGTGCAGGAACCACTCAGCAACTAGAAGTGATAAACCATGTCTATTTTACCATTCTACCTACTCCCCGCATCTTGCAAAGTACCTAGTTAACAGTTGGCAATCTGAGTATTTATAAATGAATACTTTAAGATGTTGTTCCTTTTGGTGACCACTGTTGCATGTAGATAAAGCCGTAATATATCCAACCATGTTAGAATTTTTGTGGCAATAAAGATGTATATGGCTTATGAAAGGACAGTAAAATACATTGCATGATATTTTTTCAAAAACATAGTTTAAGACAAACATCCACAGACTAGATGAAAGTCATGAGTTGTGGATTCTGATGAAGTTCTGGCTATATACTTTTGTCACTGAGCCAGTATTATCCCCTCTATACAACTATCTGACCAGAATCGGTTAGCTTGTTAAGTTCTTTTCAACAATATAATTTATATAGTACAACCTCAAATGTTAAGGGATATTCTTAATTGGCAAGATAATTGTATTCTTTCAAACTAAGTAATTTTGAGCTATGAAGACAATAAAGACCTATAAAACAAATATTCTCAGACATTACACCTTAGTACTTATGGACTGATACATACTTCATTGACTCTTCTGAATTTCCATCATTTCCCTTGTCATCTTAGTATTTAAAGATTATCATTCAATTTCATCTTTCTTTTAACAGAAGGAAAAAGATGAAATAAAGGATGAAAGTAGAAAAGACAGATGGAAACAAATATTTCAATTCCTATAAAAAATAGTAATGTTGTGCCTTCCCAGTGGCAATGGGGTAAGTCTTAGCACTATGAAGCTATTATGAGCCACTGCAGCATGAGTTCTATCCTTGGCCAGGCAGCTGACCCACATGGCACAGCAGCCCTCTCCTGTCCAGCCTGCTGCTCCCCTCAGCAGTGTATTTCAGTAGATCTGCCTGTTCTGCTACCTACTCTGTCTCTGATGAATACTCTCACCTCCCCTGACCCCCCCCAACTTTGGCTTATACCCCAGTTCTTGTAGGCATAACTATATAAATCTTAAAAAAATAGTAATGCTTCCATACTTTATGATAAGTGGTAAAATTCTGAAAAATTTGTATGGACAAATGGTCTTTTTAGTAAAAACCCACTAGGAAAATCAAAATTGAAAGAGGACTGACATTATGTGATATGAGAGTTGGTGCCTTGAGAGTTGGAACCATGTTTTCCTGTTTTTCTTTCTGTCACATAATGAAATGCCCTAGAACTTACTTGTTTTAGAAAACTACTCAGTTAAACATGTTGATAAAAAAAAGAAAATTTTCAATAGGACATATATTATGTACATCAGATGTAACATTTAATTTACAAAGCATTAGTTCAACTCAATTCAACTTTATTGACTATGTTAAAATGCTTGCTATGTTCTAAGGGTTGAGGTAAGTGTGGTGAGGAATTTCTAAACAAATCTGATATTATTCTGTCTTCAATTACTTAACAGCAAGCACACAATTTCATAAGGGTCACAGAGAAATAAACTGTGGATCTTAAAATGCTATTAATATACTGAAACATCTCACAAACACCCACAAGTAAATAGAATTGTGTTAACTGTGGTGCTCTAAGACAGGGCTATAATTTATTCATCCAATAACTCATCTCTAGCCTTATTGTTATTGTCTCTTGGCTCAATCATTAATCCTATAGAAAGTGATTTATCATTTCACGATCAACATTCCTAATAAAAGGACATCATATCGGGCCCTGCTGGTAGCACAGCGGGTTAAGGCATAGCACTGAGAAGCTAAAGCCACTTCAGCATGAGTTCGATCCCTGCCCTGGAGGTGACCACATGGTGCCACAGACCTCTCCTGACCCACCCGCTACTCTCCTCAGCCATGTACTTTATCTATCTGTTGGTTCTGTTCCCCACTCCGTCTCTGGTGAATCCTCTCACTGCACCTGAGCTTCTGGCCTGTTCCCAAGTTCTGTATGCATAAATAAATTACTCTTTTTTTTTTTTTTTAAAGGACATATCTCTCAACAGGAATCTGCTTATCTCTAGAACTAGCAAAAAAAACATTTTCAGTACACGGATATATTGACAATACTGACATGCTTTAAAAATATTCATAATAGATAATGTCTCATGATGTTAATAGTGAGGCACTGTGTGTATATTGTATGAGTTATTATTGCAATTCTTATTATTACTCATTTCCCCCTCTTTGTCCACATCTACACTTACATATCTTCATGTGTCCTATATACAAACCCTGTTTTCGTCCCCCTTCTTCATTCCTATCTTCTTTAAAAATTTGAGAAACACCATGAATACATGGTTTCCAGGAGTAAAAACTATCCCTAAGGAATCAAAGTTTAAAGGTACTGATTGTGTATTTAAGATGAAATGTGGTCAACAACGTCATAATAAAAAAGAAAACTAAGAAGAATCAGTTACTTCTGCCTGAGGGAGAGTGGTCAGTGACCAAAGTTAAAGCAGAACCCATACCTTCTCAAGTTAGAGTGGCATACTAAACACAAAATTTACACCTTACCTGACTAAACAACAGAGAATAAAAACACACAATTTATGGATCCCACAATTCTCTTTCCCCTAATTTTTCTTATTTCATCAATCAGGAAATAGCAAAGGTTAGAATTAAGAATTAAATAATTTTATGATTATTTTAATATTAAGTCAGCCCTCAAAAAGTATTGAACAAACAGGGTAACTAGATCACAAAAAAATTAAAGTCACAATTCCTATTTTTGAGAAAAATTCATATTTCAGATAAAGAGGCAAGGACAGGTGGGATACGAAATGCTTGAACTGTTGATTATCAAGTAAAATAATTCAAAGCTACACAATCACCTTGACCCACAAGCTCCTTAGCATCTTCCTTCAAATGCTCTATTGATAAACACACTGTTTTCACTTTTCTCACCACCACCACTTCCCAAGCACTCATATTTCACATCTAGATTGTATTTCCTTTTGCTGTTTTTCAATAAATAATGGACACTAAATATGGATTAAATCTTTCTGAAACCTTATTAGCATTTACTAAAATTTTCTATTTAACCATTTCATTGAATCAACTTAAAAATTGTTAATCTATCATTCAGGTCTCCAAAATAAGATTTATTTACTCACAACTTACTTTTCTCCTCCGAAGGAATGCCTTTGTCATTCTTCAGTCATGCCATGCTCATAGCTAAGTGGTAACCTACCCATGTCATACATTGGCACCGTCAGATTTTTTTTCTTTTTCCCATCTTTCTAAATTCTGATTATCTAAATATTATCACCAATCATTGCATCTCTTATTTAACTTCCCACTTTCTGAATCACATATTCCTATGCAAGGTTACTTCAACACTGAGAGTTACAGAAAATTATTAGTGGCTAGTGTTTAGAAATGTTTTCCTGAAATTTGGGACTAGAAGTAGGAAAGAGATGATGGGTAGAATTTAGACAAAGAGGATTAAGTATAATTATGTCTTATAAAGAGAGCTAGCATGGTAAGGTGATCCCATTTTAACCTCAAGAATCCTAGCTGGGATCAGTCTGATTCAAATACTATCTCTATCATTGATTATACCATGGCCAATCACTTGATAGTATTCCAATTACATTCGCACAGGCTGTTTGCAAGGATTAGTTAGTCAGCACTAATAAGCTATATACAATACTAATAGTAATGTAGAAAACTCATGCCAAAATAATATAGCATCACTGGCCAAAAGAGGGATTCAAGGAATAAAAGTGAAGGAAAGAATCACAAGTAACAACAGTCCTGGAAGATGAAAGGAGAGAGGGTCAGGACAGAGTGTAAGATAACCAGTAAATGTAGCCATTTGGAAAGTCTTCTGTGATCTCTTCTCTATTAACTTTCTTGAGAACTTCATTTATCCCCCATCAATACATCATTAAGTCAAGCTCACTGTAATGGCAATTAGAATGATGATGATAATACACTTGTTCATAAGAACTGGGCAATGAAATTTCCTCACAAAGAATCCTAATAGTTATGTACTATTTATGCCATTTTCAAGAAATGGGGAACAAGCACTGAGGAATCATTGTTTGCTCACTCTACAGTTCAGCATATATAGAGTTTGATTAATTAGTAGGTTCCCATATCTCATACTCAAGAAATCTCTGTCCTGAACCCTAAATTTCAATTTTCATTTTCTGTATAGGTGTTTTTCAAACCTAAAATTGAAAATATTCAACATCCAAATTATCTTCCCACCTAATCTTTCCTGTCTATTCTGAACCTTCAAAATATAATTTCTAGGCCCTCCCTGGTGATGCAGTGGGTTAAAGCACAGCAGTAAGAAGCTAAAGCCACTTCAGCATGAGTTCAAGACCCACCCTGAGGTGATCCACATGGCATGGCAGACCTCTCCTGTCAGCCCACTGCTCCCCTCAGCAGTGTACTTTGTTGATCTGCCTGTTCTGCTCCCCTGTGTCTGTTGAATCCTGTCACACCTCAGCACCTCTGACCTATACTCCAGTTCTGTATGCATAAACAAATATTTTAAAAAATAATAATTTCCCCTTTCTTTCCATTCCCCTAACATGTGCCCTCCTACTGCACTTGCCATACTATAACCCCAGCTGCCCAATAATGTGTGACAGAGACAGACAGCAACATAGCAATGCAAAGTCGACCACCGAGCAAAATATAAACCACTTTCCACCCTCCAAGGGGGCCCACTGTTCAGTAGTCACTGGGTGAGCAGGACCTGTAGCAACACAGTCAGGCTGGCTTGTCAAAAGTTATGTTGTGCTGATATATATAAGGGATTTTCTATCAGCTTTTATTTATGAAGAGTAAGGGAAGATGGGACTAATGGTGAAAAAGGTTCAAGGCACTGGATTCAGTGGTGTGCTGGAGTGAACCAACTAATAAACAGGGGCACAATGTAGACTATAATGCAAAAGTTTCTCTTTCAATGGATGAGTTTCTCCTATATTTCTAGGTAGGTATATGTTTCCAATATATGAAAATCAGTTATCTATTAATTACATTTCTTAGGTTAACTTGTCAATAAGAATGCCAGTTCTACAGTTCAATCTCAGGATGATGAAAAGGAGTAAAATGTAGTTCATAACAAAATGAAAAGGTAACCTGATGGTTGTATAGTTATTCATAAAAAAGGAGATTTAGAACAATTTGGATACACCTAGAGGCATAATGCAAAGTGAAGTATGACAGATAACTCATTTAAATGTGGATTGTGTAAGCAAAACAAAACCAAATAAACTCGAAGATACATTTGTGGTTGCCAGACATAAATATGGGGTGGACCAAAAGGTACAAAATGTCTACCATAAAGTAAGTCATGGGCATATAATGGACAACACAGTCACTATAATTAACAATATTGTATTGGTTTGTTGAAAGTTGCTAGGGCAGTAAATCTTAAAAATTATCAAAAGAAAAAAAATTACTTATGTGTAGTGATGGATGTTAACTAGTCTTGTAGTAGTCATTTTACAATATATAAAATATACAAATAATAAATCATAGTTTTATAACATGTAACAGCATATTAACTATTCTCAATGAAAAATGTTACAACTATTGGTAGATAAGACCTTCTCTCAAAGATGTTGTCTGGTTTAAATGATCAGTGAAGATTAAGAAACATGATCTAGAGAAAGATACACATGCTAAGATTTAGATACAATTAAATTTAGAGATGAGTGACCCAGACTGAGTTCCTCTCAAAGATATCAGAAATCCAGGTTTGTTCTGTCTTGTTTCTCTACCGTGACCCCCCAACTTGCCCAGATGATCTCAATATTAAAGAGACTGTGTCAGCTCTGGCTAGAATTACAGCTAGCCGGAGGCAGAAAAGGGAAAGCACATGAGAAAACACTGTAGAAATTGCACATCCAGTTTCCCTTCTATTCCATTGCTCACAACTTACATGTGCTAAATCACTCCTAGATATAAGAGAGGCAGAAAACCTAGTTTTTATTTTGGGATAGCATCTGCTCAGTTAAAAATTATAAACTGTATCACTATGGAAAAGAGAAGAAAGGGTATTAACAAATAACATTATTTCTTCCTTAGAAGGTTTAAATTCTCACGCAGTAGATTAGGCTGTTATTGGTAAGGAAAGTGGTAGAGGAGACTGCCAGTGAGGTTTCTGGATATCCACAGAGAAAGTTAATCTTTGCTACTTTTCTCACTGCAACTATTTTAGGATGATGTTTCCAAAAATTCCCCGGGTGAAGTGTAAGTGGAAACTATTAGCCCCCAAATAGCAACTTCACTTTCAAGGAAGAGGAAATGAAAAGAAAAGCATCTGAATCTAGGCAAAAAGAATTCCTTCTCAGAGTCATGTTTATTTGCCTTTTTTTTTTTCTTGCTTCTTATCCAAGGATCAAAAAGACAAACATGAGAAGTACTTTTCCAAAACCATCTCTCCAGCACCAAATTTAATGTTAAATTGCATAGGCTCTGTAAAAGGCATTTCTTTGACTCATTGGAGGTATATTTGGGAGACCCTGACCTAGGGAATTACTTGCAGTAGTCTTGCGTTTGGGTATCAAACTCAGGAACCAAGCAGAGGGTATTTAAAAATATCACCTTCTAAGATAATGGCAAATGAAAATGGGAGTAATTGAATGCCATCGGGATTAAATTTTAAGAAATTCCATCATCATGTAATAGAAAGACCTAGGCATGGAACCCTACAGAGACAATTTGGATATCCTTATTAGTTATAAACTCAAAATATACATGTACTTCTTATCACAAAAATAAATTCTACCTCTTATAGGATCAGCAACAACTTACCTTAAAAATTCAACATAAATTTGTCTCCTTGAGCATTTATAGATTATTTTTAAGTGCATTTTTGAAAGCACAGCAAAGTAGTGGAAGAATCTCATCAGCTGTGATGAGAAAAGATTGAAATTAACATCAGCTGTGATGAGAAAAGATTGATATCAGGTGCCTGGTGTCTGCCAATGAGACACAGTCACTTCTGAGATTGGCCAGAAAAATAAGTAAATCTTAATAGCAACCTCATTGTGAAAAATACCAATTTTATTTGAATGGAAAAATCACATAAAGCACCTATATTTTGTAATCTCTAACAGTGCATTTAAATAACTAAATTTTTTACTAGCATTCTAGAAAGCCAGTCTTTTCAAGATACTCCTTTTCCAGAAATTTCTGAGTTTTTCCAGGTCATTAATGCTGTCCTGTTTAGATGTGCATTTTCTTAATCCTAGGCTACAAAGAAAGGATGAAGTTTCCAAGTGGGGCTTAAAAGTAAGCATTCTCCTTCACCGATATCCCAGGACCTGACCTCATCCTAAATAAAAATCCTGGAAATCAACGCCTTCTGATTTGCTTTGTCACAAAGAGAATATTTTCAGGTTTCAGGTCATTAATGCAAGTTGGAAATTGCTCAAGGCATATCAAAAGTCTGAGTGGAGAAAACGGAGTATAAGGGAGAAGTATTCTAAAGAATTAAGCCTTTCTGTCTTAGGGAAAAAAAAAATGGTAGTTGAAATCAAACGTGCCATGGAGGTACACCAGAAGCAGAAGTAAATGTCTGCACATTCTCAAGCCACGGCATCAGGAAGAAAAGCACACACAGCTCTGACTATGGACACATTTACCTGAGAACCTGTCATTTCTTCCTCTTCCTTCTCTGGGTTTCTTCCTCAGGTGAGAA
Organism: Condylura cristata; assembly: GCF_000260355.1. NCBI lineage: Eukaryota > Metazoa > Chordata > Mammalia > Eulipotyphla > Talpidae > Condylura > Condylura cristata. The sequence goes on along the minus strand of NW_004567106.1, from coordinate 50,083,065 downwards.
ATCAAATGCACATCTTAACAACATGAGTTTAAAGTTTGGCACAGACCCTTCATCTGCTCCCATCTCACCTACAGGCAAGACAGAGGCCTTGAAATGTAGAAAAGCTCAACCTTCTCGGTCCTCTGTCTCAGAGATTCAGGAGCAATGAGCTCTTTCGTGGAGACCAAAGTTTGAATTTCTCCTTCCCTGTCCTTTGAGTTCTCCATGCCTACAGGTACCCCCAAATTCTGGCTCAGTCTGGACAGTATGGGCTGTGTGACCTGGCCAGCGCCTATTAAGCCCACGTAGAGCAGATAATGTTAGTACCCAGAAGCCTCTAAATATAACCCAGGCCTCACATTAGGTTCACCTGGAGTACTAGGTTGCTACAACAACACTGGTTTCTACCCAGATCAATAGAATCTGTTGATCTGAACACAATGGATGAGAGCTCTTAAAACTCCACATGTGATCCTAATTGGTATCCTGGAATGAGAGCCACATACTTAAAAGTCTTGCTTCTCAAAATGTAATGTGCATAAATATCACTCGGAGGAATAATATAAACTAGACTGATTATGATGTTCATTTCACAATATATGCAGATATCAAACCAGTATGTTGCAGGATGAAAACTAGCCTTTTTTGGTCAATTATATCTCAATTAAACTAATTAGTTGAGTGGTTTGCTTTGGCAGCACATATATAAAAACTGGAACAATACAGAGAAGATTAGCATGGCCCCTGAGCAAAGATGACATGGAAATTCGTGAAGTATTCCATATTTTTGTCATCCTACGAAAAGTGATATACAGAATTTAACACTATTCCAATAAAAACCCCAATGACACTCTTCAAAGAAATGGAACAAATACTGATGAAAGTTATATGGAACCACAAAATACCTCAAATAGCCAAAACTCTCCTGACTGAAATCAAAGAGGACAGAGGCATCACACTCCCAGACTTTAAGCTATACCACAAAGCCATAATAAACTGCATGCTACTGGAACAAGAGCAGACATACAGGCCAGTGGTTTCCAAATGATACCCCAGTTATAAACCTACAGGCTTATGGGCAGCTAATTTTTGACAAAGGAGCAAAGAATATGCAATGGAGCAAAGAAAGTTTGTTCAACAAATGGTTCTGGGGAAACTGGACTGCTACGTGCAAAGAAAATAAATAAAGCTAGACTACTATCTTGTACCTTGCACAAAAACCAACTCAAAGTGGATTAAAAATATAGACATAAGACTCAAAACCCTAAAATATCTAGAAGGAAAAGTAGGTGAAACACTGCATGACAGACACCTCAATAACATCCTTAAAGATTCATCACCCAAAGCAAGGATAGTGAAGGAAAGGATAAATGGCTGGGACTACAAGTTAAAGAGATTCTGTACAACAAAAGAGACATTACACAAAACAAAGAGACAGGCTACTGATTGGGAGAAAATATTTGCACACAATACTAATGACAAAGGACTGATCACAAAGACATACAAAGAGCTGATGAAACTCAACCAAAGTAAATTGAACAACCCCATTAAAAAATGGGCAGAAGAGCTAAAAAGACTTCTCCAAAGAGGAAATGCAGACAGCCAACAAGAGTATGAAAAAATGTTCAACATCACTTGTAATAAGGGAGATGCAAACTCAAACCACAATGAGATACCACCCCACCCCAGTGAGAATGGCACATCTTCAAACAACTAGCAACAACAACTGGTGAGGATGTGGAGAAAAAGGAACTCTCCTGCACTGCTGGTGGGAATGCAAACTAGTACGACCACTATGGAAAACTATTTGGAGGTTTCTCAAACTGCTAAAAATGGAGCTTCCATATGACCCCAGCAATCCCACCCTTAGGTATCTATCCAAAGGACACAAAGACATCAATCCAAAAGGACACCTGCATCCCCGTGTTTACCACTGCTCTATTTACAATAGGGAAGCGGAATCAACCCAAAGATTAAAAAGATGTGGTGTGTGGTGATGAGAAACCCATGGGGATTACAATTGAGATGGAAAAAAAAATGTACAAAATGATGTAAAAACTTTTGTAAAATAAAAAAAAAGATGTGGTGTATGTATATATATATATAGATAGATACACACACACACACACACACACACACAACTGAATATTACTCAGCAATCAAAAAAGATAAATTCATGCCTTTTGCAGCAACATGGATGGAGCTGGAAGGGATCATGCTCAGTGAAACAGTGAAATAACTCAGAAAAAAAAGAAAAATCAATAGTTTCACTCATAGCAGGAGTTTAGGGATCAGGAGGGAAAAGAGAGAGAGAGAGAAACAAGTATAATAAAATAAAATAAAATAAACAATGAACAACTACAAACCAGAGACATTTTATGGAGGTGGAAAGGGGAATGGGGCAAAACTGAGGTGGGAAAAGTGCACAGGACTATGGTGATGGCACACAGGTGAATTGTAATCCCCATGGGGATTACAAATGAGATTAAAAATTGCACAAAATGACAAATGATGTAAAAAATAGTTTCAGAAAGTGACAAAAATTACTTGAATATCAAAACATAAATACAGAAAGGTAAATTATGGATTACACAAAGAGAAAATACACAAAGAGAAAATTAGTTAGGATCTGGTCCTCCCTGGAGCTCTTAACCCTAACCCAGAAATGAGGCATGGATTATTTGAAAGGACTCTTCTAAAAGGAAAAGTCAATGAAAATAACACAGTGAAGATATTTAAGGTCAGTTTTCAGTTTTTTCCCCCTTTGCTCAGAACCTATATTATATTTGAAGAGATTCTAATCATTTAAAAATTAAAATATCCAAATATAGATGGCTCATGTAAGGAAAAAAAGAACTTTCGAATTACTGTAAGATGTTCTAGGTAAGTAGTAGCTCCCTATATATAAAATTTTCTAGGACAGCAGTAGAGGCAGAAACACAGGGATGGGTCATGGGGTCAGGCTTGTGTAGGAGTTTTACAGAAGGCAAGAGACCCTTTTAATAATCCCTAATGATTCTCTTAGTGGATGCAAATCCAGCTGAATAGGTACAAATTACTTTACAGTGATGATACAAATAGAGTAAGTTTTCAAAAGCATATATTTACAATGTGATTGAATGGTTGAATACATTTTAACCCCCAAATTTCTTGACTAGCCATTCATGTCCAGATGTCTCCAACTGTACTACAGGTAATGTGCCAATGAAACACACTGCTGAGGCTCTGAAACACACATTTCTTACCTAGATGTTTTAATTGCATATGCAGGGCACCATCGTGACTGTTAACATTGATGCTGGAAAAAAAAAGGTATTACTTTTCAGTGTGAAGGCCAATTTAGTTTTTTTTTTTTTAAAGTATCCTTTTGTTTTGGTCTCATTTCATTTTATTCTGTATTATCTTATGACAGAAAATGAAACAAAAGGAAAAGGAAGTTTACACACATTTTATTTTAAGTTACAGTTTATATGAGCATCAAACATGAGTGTTTTATTTAATTCTTAGGGTTGATACCTTTCTGGTTTCCTGAAATATAATACCCATTAATCCCTGTTTGCAGACACCTTGAAATATTTATTGAATAATACAATACAGATTCTAAAACATAATCTTCTTTTATGAATACTGGCACAATTTCACCCAGCTCTGTGGAAGATTTAAGAAAAATGGCAGGGCAAGATCAGACATTGTTTACATCTCACCTCCAGCAAGATATAACTTTACTCTTGGCTGACCTTTAAGCAAAAGCAATGGTTATGTAACCAAGTAAGCTAAAAACTAAACAGGAAAAGTCACAGAGCCAGGAATGAACTACAAACTTACACTATTTGTTAAACTGAGATTTTTATCATGTTGCTCAAAGAAACACTAAAGTTTCCCTAATGGAAAAATGTGAACTATATTTTATCTTTGCTATCTGAATGTATACATAAATATTTCAGCATTTAACAAAAGTTATTTAGGAGTCTATTTGAAAATGCATTGCAGTATTTTGTTATGTTAAGCAACATTATTCATTGACAAAATGAAATTTTTGAATGAACTGTGTTCTATCTTCATATAAATATTGCTTATAATTAATGTATGTGCTATGTCATTCCTAAAACATACATTCTGAGGTTGTTTTTAAGTTAAACAGATTTATTTTTGGAAAGTTTTAAGAATAACCTTATTAAGAGGCAGGAGACCATTCTTTTTTAAAACGTTGTTACCATCAACTTTGCAATTATGATTCTCACTCATACATTTCAGAGCACTTGTCCATTTTTTATTGAAGTAACAATGCGTAACAACATTATAAAAGGTTTAAATGTGCATCACTAAAAGTCAGCATGTGTAAATATTACATTAAGTTCATCACTAAAAGCCCAATTCTATACTTCATAAACTGTTCCCTTTGACCGTATTTACTTTCCCTTCCCTTCTGATAGCTACTGATTGTTATACAGTCTAAAAGTTTATGCTGTTTTTGAAAGGCATGACTTTTAAAGTTTTTTTTTAGCTTTATTACTTGCAGAATATGAACAAGTTAGTAGTGTCTATATTTCATGTTCACTAGAGAAATGTACCCTAATTCTTGTCAATGAGAAAACACAAATAAAATACACACCAAAAAATATTCTAAGGTCTTAAAAGATCTGTTTTTAGTAACACAGAAGTATCTTTAGCAAATGTTATCAATTGCTGCTTTTGACAAAAACAGACATAATCAGAGTATCTCTGAATTCTTGAAGGACTTAAATACTCACCTAGTATATTTTATTGTTTATATAGTTAAACTTCCAATATATCTGTAAGTGCTTTTTCAATAAAGTAATGTGGCATTAAAACATTATATAAACTGTAAGTGTTCATCATGCAAAGTAACATGTATATATACTAATTAAGTTCACTGGTCAAATCATATTTATCCCTCATACCACTGATTTGCTCATGAGCGAACATAAAAAGAAATTTTAAGAGTGATAGATAAAACTTCCTTGAAAATATGTTAACTGAATAACATGCTAAGTGCAACATATTTGCAGATATCAGGACATACATCTAACAGTGAGCTGAATGATATATAAATCACAAAATCAGAGATAACAGATATGCCTAGAATAAAAGACTTCAATGAGAAAAGGGAGAGTGAGGATGAAGGAGGCAGATCTGGAAAAGCCCTGGGGCCATGTAAGAAGCTTAAAACTTCTAAAGGAATAAAAAGAAACCACATCTATACCAAAGGGGTTTAAATGGGACTGGCATGATCATTTCAGTTCTTTGGAATGATCTTTCTGGTTGCATTTGGAGAATGAATGAAAGCAATGCAAGATCAGAATCTAGAGGAAGTAGGACTGGGAATGTATCACGGTCCTCCAGGTCCAGTAGAATATACGAGAGGACATGCATATAGGAATAGAGTCATGTGACTACTGATGCTAGAGAGGGTTATAGGCAAGCTGGAGATCCAGAAAAGCCCACAGTATAATTCAGTTTGCATCTGAAAGCCTGAGAAGTAGGAACCCATATCATCCCAGCATAAGAAGGGAGGAAGAGGTGGCAGAGGCAGAGAGAAGAGACTTTATTCTTCCTTTATCCTCAGTGGGTTGGGTTATACCCCCTTGCTTTGGTGAAAGTGGGTTTTATGTACTCAGTCTACTGAATCAAATGCCAGTCTCTTCCAGAAATACTCTTAGAGACACACCCAGAGATGATACTTTATCAATTTTCTGGGCTCCCTTAGCCCAGTCATGTTGATGCAAAAATCAACCCTCACAGGTTTCTCTAGCATTAAATCCAGGGAAGAGTTTACAGCAGTACTGGAGAAGGAAGGAAAGAAGATGGACTGGGCAGCCTTTTAGGAGGTAGTGGATTGTGCTTGATGCAGGTAAACAAAATGAAGACAGTAGTCCTTGAAATAGGAACATGACAAGTGGACTAGGAATGTGGAAGCAAGGTGATAAAAGCAGTTTTCAACAGGCTTCCCTTCTTTTGAAACGTCTGGGTATGGATTTCAAATAAGCAATTGGGTATGTGGGAAGGCCAGAGGGTAATCATGGGGCTTCAATACATAAGTGAGATTTAAAAAATGGTGATCTTTTCCTAATGAACTCATGCAACTTGAAAACCACCACCACATAATGCATATAAAGCTTTTACTGAAGTAAATATATTTTAATCAGGAAGGTAAATGATGTTGTGAACAAAAGATCCCTTTAGGAGAAGGAATGGAAGAATATCAATAAATGTTATGTTTTATTTTTTTAAGGAAAAAAAATTAGACTAAGGATGGAAAGTGTAATAGAGCCTGGTACAGAATTTGTCCTTTATTTAAAAAGCAAGGCCTACCAGCTGTTTAGACAATGCTTTTGTGTTTCATTTTTCTTTTATTTGTTTCTATTTGCGAAGTAAGTTGGTCTCGAAAAAAAAAAACTCCATTTTTACAGCACTGTATAAAGGTGATTTGTATTAAAAAAAACAGCTATAACTATTTCATGGAGCAAAGATCCATAAATTACAGCTCAGGTTATTTGTCAGTTATATAGTTTAAAAATTCTTTGGCAGATAGGATTAAACTGTGAGAACTGATCCTGAACTCCAGCTGAGGGGCTTGTGAAATTATAAAGATAATATGTTCACCACAACATCTCTTGCTGTCCAATTTAAAGGTGCTGTGTAGGAGGTCAGTGGAAAGAGAAGGTAATTGGATGGCACAATTTGAAATATTTTTTTTTAAAGATTTATTTATTTATTCGTACAGAACTGGGGTACAGGCCAGAGATGCGGAGGGTGACAGGATTCACCAGAGACAGAGCGGGAAGCAGAACAGGCAGATCGACTAAGCACACTGCTGAGGGGAGCAGTGGGCGGGCCAGGAGAGGTCTGCCACGCCATGTGGTCACCTCCGGGGCAGGCGGGAATCGAACTCATGCGGAAGCGGCTCTTTAGTTTCTTAGTGCAGTGCTTTAACCCGCTGCGCCACCAGGGAGGGCCCACAATTTGAAATATTTTAAAGAAATATTATAAATAAATGAGCATATTACATAAAGGAATGGTTTTTTGTTTTGGCCAAATAGAAACTTCATCTAATCTTTCAATCTATGAATGAGATTTCACTTACAGTCTTGAGTCTTCTGTCTATTTAATTTTCAGCAAAGCATATTTTTCCAATGGTATAATTTTTAATACTATGACTAAATGCTTTATCAAATGACTTACAAGAACACATTATTTTTTTTCTTCCTACCATTTCCTCAACAAAATACTCTAATATTTCCCATATAAAGACTTGCTTTCAACTTTCTGCAAGGATACTTACATCATCTTATGGCATATCTGCTGCTCGAAAGCAAGGCTGAACTTCTTATAGAGCCCAACGATGAAACACAATACACCGGCTGTGGGTGAAACAAAACAAAAGATATGATATCACTGTCTATTTCCTCAGAATAAGTCAGACACCCTGAAATTACGTGGTTAACTGCAAACAAAGCTCTATTTGTTTGAATGGTTTCAGAAAGATTTAGGTATTAGATACATAGAGCATAGCAAAATAAAAAATAAATTAACTTGTAAGAAGAATAAGAGCATAAAAGAAAAAAGGAAGAAACTGCCAAGAATGAGAGCAAGACATAAGTTATATAAGTTTCCATTTGCTGATGAGGAACATAAAATGCACTTTAAACTTGTAATGTCAAGGGAAAGTAGTTATTTAATTATAAGGTTGCCAGTAACCAGGAGGGAAAAAATGAAGCACTGGGTCATCAGATTTCAGTTTTTGATCTGAGAGGAAGGGTGATCCATTTCAAAGGAATGACTAATATGTTCCTATCACTACAGAAGACATAGCATGGAGTTTCCCTCTCTTTATCTAATGAATCACTTCATAGAGCCAGTGACAAGGCCTGTGCTGCCAAATGGTTCCCAGGAATGGGAGTAAAGTGGGTGTCAAATTGGCAGCAGAATTCCTAGCCAGGAAAGGTTGAGCCTGTCACTTTAAATTTTTATTTATTGAAAAACAGAAGATAATAAAATAGGCTGGGGCACAAGATTTTTGTGTTGTGCTGGATTTCATAGCTTGACATACAGGAATAAGAGCAACAGTTAAAAGACCCTGTAATCCAACTCTGGGAGAGTGGAAAACACTGATCTGGAGTGTGACCCTGAGTGAGCGCAATAGCTATGCTGACCCCTAACAGTGGTTCTGTTGGGATAGATGACGGCTCACTCTACCAATAAGCAGAGTTTTATTAAATGGGGTTAATAACACCAATTATTAGCAGGTGCGGGGGGGGGAATAAAGTAAAGTATTGTACACAGTTTTTACTACATTATCTAAAATGCTTTTTTGTATTATATGAAATACCTTTTATTTTGAGGATTATTTCAAATCATATTAAAAATTTTTTAAAACTACCCCACATGCTAGTTTATGTGAATTTAAAGTTATATCAGAGACCTACGAAACATAATTTATTATTTACTAATATTGGAGCTTCTAAATGTGAAAATAAATCTGGTTAATGCTTGATGTTTTTCATGTTTGTAACCCTAAAACAACATTTAAAATGAATTGTTATTGTTCTACCCGTTTTATAAGTTGTGAAATTAAAGAGATAAAGTTACTGAGCTGGAGTTAGAAATGTGAAGTTTGGGGCCTTCCCAGGTGACTCAGCGGGTTAAAGCACAGCACTGCAAGCTAGCTGCAGCAGCTTCAGTGCGAGTTCAGTCACCTGCCCCAGAGGTGACCCACATGGCGCAGCAGACCTCTCCTGACACACCCACTGCTTCCCTCAGCAGTGTACTTGGTTGATCTCTCTGTTCTGCTCCCCACTCTGTGTCTGGAGAATTCTCTTACTGCCCTTGAACCTCTAGCCTATACCCCGGTCCTGCATGCATAAGTTCATATATCTTTTTTAAAAATGTGAAGTTTGTCAAAGGAAGAAAAAACTAAAAGAACGCCATGACAACGGGGAAAAAAAGACATACTTAAAAACACAGAAAATGGGCTCTCCCTGGTGGCACAGTGGGTTAAAGCACTGCACTAAGAAGCTATAGCCACTTCCGCATGAGTTTGATCCTCACCTGCCCCGGAGGAGATCCACATGGTGTGGCAGACCTCTCCTGACCCGCCCACTGCTCCCCTCAGCAGTGTACTTCATTGATATGCCTGTTCTGTTCCCCGCTCTGTCTCTGGTGAATCTTCTCACCCCCCACAAAACCTCTGGCCTGTACCCCAGTTCTATATGAATAAATAAATAAATCGTTAAAAAAAAACACAGAAAATGTCTTCACACAATAAAATTAGAGCCTTTTTGTTACTGGTAGTTTTTGAGATTAGGTGTAGAATTTCTTTACAAAAACATATTTGAAAGCCAATTTTAAAACACAGTGTTTGGAATTTGGTACAAGTTTTAGGTAACTGACAGAGCAGCCCAGTCTTCAGTGCTCACATACAGGGAACCCACAACAATCTTCCATAACTAACATCCCACCGACAGAGTCAGGCACTGTGGAGTCTTATACTGGTCTCTCCAACAGCTAACCTGAACTTGAGAGTGACCAGAAAAGTCACCATGCTCAAATGGTCATTTTCTGTTGTATATATTTTGGAAAGAATCCTTTCTTTTCATATTAGAAAGCTAGTTTTTCAATGAACCCAAATAAAGCTTCACCTTTATGTAAACTCACTAGTAACACTGTATTCCCAATAAAGGAGATAGGAACAGTAATGGTCTCCGTTGCTTCTGTCCAGAGCTTATGAAAATCCAAAAAGATTAACAAAGTAGAAATTTGAATGATAAAAATGATTTTAAGATACTAAATGATAATAAGGCATTATTTTACCAAGAACGGCAGTTGTGCTCCTAAGATTGTAAGCCAAATAAATAGAACTAATTTACTAGGACTGCCACAAAGAGCCACAGCTTTAAAAACAGAATTTAAATTTCTGACAATTCTAGAGGCCATAAGTCCCAGACAAAGATGTTAGAAGGAGTGGTTTCTCCCAAGGCCTCTATTTTGGTTTGCAGATGGCTGTCTATTCTCTGTGTCTTTACGTGGTCTTCCTTTATGCCTGTCACTGTCCTAATCTCCTCTTAGATCAGGACACAGGCATTTCAGATTAGAACTCACCCGAATGGCCTGATTTCAAATTAACTGCCCCTTTTAAAGCCCTATTTCTAAATACAGTTATATTCTAAAATACTTGGGGTTAGAATGTCAAATATGAATTGGGGAAGGGGCACACAATGATAATCTGTAATATTAAAAGAATATAAATATAGAAAGAATATAGAGAATCATACCATATAGTAAAACCTGAATATTATAAAATAAATATTAAGAATAGTATTATAAGTACAGCATAAAAACAGCAATAAATTTAATATTCATTATCAATTCATGAACTTAAAAAGGCTGAACAGTAGTCCTTTGCTTATATATTAGAGTTGTAAAAGCTGCTGCACAGATTAGTTCTGTATTCCTCCCTTCATTGCCCAACCATCCTATGTGTTTATTGCTAGGAGCTGAGAATCAGTAGAGAAAGAATGTACAGTCCCTAGGGACTTAATATCTAATTGCAGCAACAGTATGGATGTTTAAAAGAGAAAGAAGAATAAATAACAATACCAGTTTGCATGTCCTAAATTCCAAATGAAAGATTATCTGTCTTCCTGGTCTTAGGGTCACAGCAGCCAGCTCTGTGTTGATTTCTAAAGGATTCCAGGAGAAAACTAACACTATTTAAACATGCAGATAATTAGAATAGAGTTTCAGAAGAAGGAACAACGGTGATACACCTTATTTAGGCCCATGATTTAAAATCACTTGCTCTTCCTTTGCTTCTCAATGAGGGAGAAAAGAATCTTAAAGAAGTTCCCTCAATTATTTAAGAGTTCCATTATTTGGATTCCATTCAACTGAGGTTTTGGTATAATATGGAAATTATAATTAGACTAAGGGACTCATTTTTCTTAATTGGTTGATGTGAGCTCAGTAAATACATTTCCATGACCCAAGAGGAAGCAGGGGTGGGTGATTTTTGACTACCTGAATCAGCTTTCAGTCTTTTTACTGACATAATAATACCTAAATCAATTCTATCCTTTTCTGTCAAAAGTGAGAGGGGATACCACATTATTGTGTAGAACTATCAACAGGAGTCTCTGATAGAGTAGATTAAAAAATACAAAGCTATCTTACCATGCTGAAACTAAAGTATTTGATTTTATGAGTAGAACTTAGCTCTGACATTAACTAGATTTCTTCTTACCATTCCTGTATAAGAAATATAGGTGAGGTGTTAGTTTTAATACATAGGAGACTCTACCAAAAGAAGAGTTTAGGGAAGTAGGCTAGTAACTGGTTAAATGCACAAATTCTGAGGTCAAAATGCTTAGACATGCACCCACTGACTTACCATTTGTCCTTGGAGAAATTACTATTTTTTACTTAACGCCTTAGCTTTATGATCTGTAAATGGGTATTATAATAATAGAACCTGCCTCATAAAATAATCATAGGCATTTAGATAGAAAATATCTGAGGAAAATGTTTGGCATAAAATTAACAGTAAGTGTTAGCTATTAAACCAATAATTCAGGATATATTTAACATTTTGCTCAGTTTCTAAGCAGTGATTTTTAATTTCATCAGCATATTAGGATCATCTGAGTTTTTTTTTTTTTTTAATTTTTATGCCTGTCCTTCCCCCTGGATAATTTGATTAAATTAGTCTTGGGCAAGGCAAAGGCTTCTGCGAGTTTTGAAAGTTCCCCAAGTACTTCTAACTGCAGAAGGGAAAAGATTTGATCCAGATAACTCATGTAAATATTGCAGCGTAAGACAGCTCTACTGGTATCCTGAACAGCCTGAGAGCAGGCACCCTCAAATTGTATTCTGCCTATCATGCTCCACCAAGTGTTACAATATAACAAAGACAAGCCATAAACAAACACAATCACAACCAAAATCAATCAAACAAAACTCCCTAAGAAAAAAACAACCCAGAATAATTAAAAAGGCACAGATGTGGAGTCAACTAAGCTTGAGGATTTGTGGAAATGTATCATTAAATATCATTAATACATTACTGTATTAAAATATCTGAGAAATCCTGCTTACAGAAAATTTGTTTATTGTTGATGAATCCAGATTCCGCCTCCCCCCCAATTTCTTACTATACAAACTGTTTTGCTATTTAACTCTCTTCTCAATAGGATAATTCCTCAAGTTGTACTCCCATTTACTACAGTATCAATCTATTTGTACAATTGAGAGAGAGATTGTTCCAATGTTATGGAATTTTTATCTGGGGAGAAAACTGTTTAAGTCTGGATCTTTTAGGAAAAAAACCGATTTTTGTAACATATGTAAATTTCATTACATGTAACTTTTGAAGTTGTGAAATGAGAAACTTAACCTCAGTCTCCGTGGGCATACAGTTTGGAGAGAGAGAAAAATCATGTCAGAGTTACTGAAATTATTTTTGGTATGCTACCCCATTCTTCTGTATCAGTACAAAACCTCTGAAATGGAGATGGCTGTCATCTTGTGGTTTGCAATTTGCAATCGAGCAGACTCTGGAACAATTCACAGTGGCCACTGACTATCAGAAACCACGAATTTCCAACAATACTGTACCTGTATTTGGAGCAGAGACTTGAAGTCATGGTAGCTCATGGCATACAAACCCTGCAGGGGAGTTAAGTTCTGCAAGCTGAGAAATGGCAGAGATAAAGTCAAGGTCTATTGGGATGATTCTGTAGCCCAAAAGTGACTGTGATCTAATTTATTTGGAAGACTTTACCCTATAACAAAGTGGATAGGGATTGGATTTATAGCTGAAACAGTAAAAGGGTAAAAGTTCTTTACCTCTGTGGAGTCTTGTTCTAAGTTGAAGAAGAAACAAATTATTGCCAAGATATATTTTCTGTAATCCAAAGGCCTTCTCCAGTTCCTTTTTTCCTGTGGCAACTTTGACTACACACCAAAAACAAGTTTAGAACTCAAGATCAAGATGTTAGCAAGAATCTGGCAGGTCAAAAGGTGTTACAGTTTCTAGTAGACCAGAATAAGCTCATTCTTCAATCTTCAAATAAAATTTTCTACAATCTTAGAGACAACTCTGTTTTGCAGGTTGAATACCTTGATTAACTTTTATTATGCACAAGTATATCATAACATCATTCCCTATAAACAAATGGCTACCTGCCCATATGTTTAACGTGCACCAACCATGAATAAAATAAATCCAATATTGACATGACCCGGGTGTAAAAATCACATACGTATTTTGTTATTGTTAGTAAATGAAGAGAGCTAGGTAAGAGGCGTCAGAGAAGCTGTGAGGACTTGAAATTTGTGGAAAAACAGGAGGGGATTTAAGAAGCAAAACAGTGAGTTTTGAATTAGGTACATTTTATGCTCTCGAGGAAATACAAATGAAGGTGGAATATTTACTGCTGCTTTGGTTTGCGCCAAGTGTAAGACATAATTTTGACCTTGTGTCTAGAGTATACAAGACTTGTTGAGTCCTATCTACATGAGACAATCCCTGAGTTAAGTAGGTATTTCACATGTAGTACACCATTTCCTGCTTAGAACAACTTTATAAATAAGGGGAGGTAGCAAAATAAAAATATGAAACTCATATGAACCTGAAAGATGTGATCCTCTACCTCTAAGTCATATACAGTGTTGGAAACTAATGTTGCCTCAAAAAAAAAAAATCAAAACAAGGCTGGACTGCCTCTGCGCACATGTGATTTCCACTGCATTAGGAAATCATGAGTCATTCTCTGTTGATGTATGATTTTTATTATGTCTGACTGGGAACAGACGTTTAGAAACTGCTGACAGTAGTTGTTAATTATTGTCAGAAGCTTCAGTTCAGTAAAAATTATTACCAAGTATATTTGGTAAACACTATTTTTCAGGTAAACAATACTAAAAACCTCATTCTGCAGATCTATTTATTCAGCTGTTTGGGCTGTGTTTTACAGTCCTTTCCTCTTATCAGGCACCATAGTAAAGTGCCTTTTAAAACAAAAAAAAACCTTACAGGATACATATACACTTATATCTTGTCAATTAGCTGCCATTATTAAAATAGGTGTTTTTTTTTTTTAGGCCTAATGTCTTTTTCTTGTTTTATAATGAAGCAGACACATTTTATATCAAACATATCCCTTAAGAATTGAAACAGTTTCCAGCCTCTTTTTTTTTTAAAGATGTATTTATTAATGCATACAGAACTGGGGTACAGGCCAGAAATGCAGGGGTGGTGAGAGGCTACACCAGAGACAGAGTGGGGAGCAGAACAGGCAGAACTGACGAAGTTCACTGCTGAGGGGAGCAGTAGGCAGGTGAGGAGAGGTCTGCCACGCCATGTGGATGCAATGTGGATGCTCTCTGGGCACCCCCCCACCCCGGCATGCTGAAGTGGTGTGCTTCTTAGTGCTGTGCTTTAACCCACTGTGCCACCAGGGAGGGCCCCCAGCCTCTTTTTAAGAAAAACTAGTTCTTCCTAAAAGGTATCCCCTCAATCTGCTTCCATATGCAAATGAATTGTCCCTTGGAAAATAAATCTATTTTGAATTTACGTTTTACAACTGAATATTAATCCTGTATCAACCATATTTGGTTGTAAAGGCCTGTGGATCTCCTTTCTGTTAATATAAGAAAGAAATAATTGTTGAATTTCATTCTATACTTATAAAACTCTCATTTGAGAAGTATCCACCTCTCTGGATCCTCTAAGCTTCATCTTCTAATAAGCTGTGTGACTAGGAATCAGCATAACTGGACTCTACTCATTGTAGCTCTCTAAAGCAGTATTGAATGGTACCTAAGGTGTGCATAAATCTGGGTTCCTGTTTTAGATTCTCTACCAGAGAATTTTCCTGGAGGAAATCATTTACCATCATTATGCCCAGGTTCTCACCAGTAAGAGAGTTTTAGAAAGTCAGTTTAGTTAAGCAGACACATTTAGAATATCTATTAGGCACTACTGTTTGTGTTGGAGTTAGACATAAAAAATTTATTCCTTTATTGATACAATATTTACTTTGAGGATATACTGTATGTTAGGCATTGTCTTAAGGACTAAGGATAAATCTTAAAACAAGGCTGACAACTTCTGTGTCCTCATACCTTGTAACTAGTAAAATATTCAGAAAACAAATGAAGAAACTAAGAGCTAATTAAATATAAAGTAAGTGATAAGGAACTATGAAGAAAACACAGCAAGGCAAGCAGGTAACTGTGGAGATATGGCTGCTTTAGGGGAAAGCTCCCTTCCAGAAGATGGATATTTGGCAAAGTTTAAAAGTTGCCAAGGCAGCTTTTGCAGGGTTATGACCAAATAAGAACTGATCTTTCTTTAACACGATGATCTTTCTTTTTAATCGATACAAATGAAAAAACACTTGAAACTTCATAAATGATTTCTTAAAATCAGGGATAATAAGCACTCTCGGTCTAATAAGATGTCTAAGGAGCATATGCTTTTTTTAGAGAGACAACAAAAATTATATAATGACAGACTTTCCTTTTGTCTGGACTTCTAGTACTATATACACAGTGCTTGATTTCTACCATTAACCTCTATTTCTTATTGTGTCACTAATTCTAATTGTCTTTGATATTTAATGACAAGCTAGAATGAGATTTATTGATTTTTTCTATATATAGGCATAAATAATATTTAAGATATATTAATGATATTTAAGATATATGTTTATGTATTATGTTTATATATAAACATGTTTTCAAATAAAAACATGTTCACTCACTTCCTTATATTTAGAAGTGGTTGGTATTTGAAGTGGAAAAATGGCTCCAGTATTTTCTTTTTCTATACAGGCCTCATTTGCAGTTTTTCAAATGTGATAGTCAAGAGGTTATTAGATAAAATTGCTTTAATCCACTTTTTTTACTTTACCATTCTACATTTGGGGTTTTTACAAAGCATATAAATTACATTAAAACTTTCTTAGTGCAATCTCATGGGATTAGAAGGCAATATAAACCATTAATAAATCTGAAATGCAGACTATCTTCAAACATTTAGTGTTTTAGATAGATATAAAAGTAGTCCAGACCATGCATTTTGAACTTAGAACATGAGGATCAAATAGTTTCCTAAACGTACTGCTTGTGGCCTTGGTGTATGTCATTCTCTTTGAGCCTCATATGTATTATGTGAGAAATTTCACTTAAAGAATTCTACTGAAGCTTAAACATTAAACAATATTTATGGAGTGTTTAGCAAATACCTCATACACAGAAATATGTAAAAACAGAAATTATTCAGATTTTATATCAATCTGATCATATATTCTGTGGAACATATATTCTGTTTATGGGTTGGTATACACTACAAGGGAGGGGTAAATTCTTTTGAGATTAATTATTTGTGTTAAGGATTACAGTTTGTCAACAGCCAGATTTCTTACCATCTACCCCATTATAATTCAAGCACAGGCTGGAATAGGGTGTACCAAACAGAGTCAAAGCACAGAAAAGCCCAGTCAGACAGAGGCTGGGGACTAGTGAGAAAAAGGCCGTATATTTTGTGTGAGGAAATGGGAATGTCAGACTAAAGATAAGGTTAAAACTGTAAAAGACAGTTAGCCAAAAAGATTAAAACTAAGTCTAAGAACCAGGTCATCATCCATCTGCATAGGCCCGTGGGCACGGGAGGTAGAGGCAGCATTTGCTAGGCTTGTGGGGCATGTGGGTTGCCAGGAATTGCTTGACCAAGCAGTCAGTATTGGGAAACCTAAGAGAGAGAATCAGATACAGGGAAGGCAACTGAATCACTGCAGGGTTTCAGGCATGAAGAAAGGAATCTAGGCTTCAAGTCAGACCTAAACAAGACTAGACTCAGAATTTGTCTTGTAGATACTTATCTTCTACTTCCATAAAAAGGAGGGTTCTAGACCTTTGCATGAGGGGAAATGATGTAGGCAATGAAACTGCTCAGTGTAGGGAAAGAATCCCAGTAGGCTAGCAGGTCAGACAAGTTATAGAGACAAATCTAAAAACTCAGAGTAACTATTGTGTATGTAACCGGCACACAGTGACTCACTCATTCTGGGTTTTATACAGATATAGCCAGCAAGGTGAGATTGTTTACTTTTCTGATGTTGTTATCTCTTTTTAGTTTACTCATAGATTCAATTTTTAGTTCCATATGTCTTAAGCTTAAAGTATAAAATCTTGATGAGCTA
This sequence comes from Condylura cristata, assembly GCF_000260355.1. Taxonomy (NCBI): domain Eukaryota; kingdom Metazoa; phylum Chordata; class Mammalia; order Eulipotyphla; family Talpidae; genus Condylura; species Condylura cristata. The sequence continues at coordinate 50,065,864 of NW_004567106.1, read as the reverse complement.
CATATCAAAAACAACAAAGGCAACAACTTGGTTATTTAGTGTTGAAGTCTTCATCTTCTATTTCTGTATGTGCAACATAAATAAATAAAACTCTTGAACACCTGAAAGATTATCTTATGCCTGAGGAATTCTGTGTTATAATGTGACATTGATAAAATTTCCACAAGAAATGTGTTTATTATATCTAGTAACTGGAATAGAAAGGGAAATAAACCCAAGTGCTTTGGCAACAATACAGCTATAGAGATGATGGATGTCTGGGGCAGGGAGAATCGTCTATTAAACTAGTCATTGTTGACACCCTGTTCCAGCACATAATACTTGACACTTACTCACAGGTTAGTAAATGATTATGTGCTCAAGAGTGAATCCATGTGGCAAACCAACTTCTCATTGATGGAAAGGAGCCTGTTATTTTAAAGAGTGATTGAAATTATGATTTTGCTTTAAAGTTAGTACATTTTATATGAATAAAAACAAGGGAACTTCAGCCCTGAGATTCAAATAAACAGTCAATTTTTTGTTCTTTCTATGCTAGCAGCAGTGAAATCAAATTAGATTTAGTAAATGCTTATGGCACACTGTGATATAGGCTACCTAATTAAACCATGATTCACTAATTCAAAAACTGTTGTAATCCCATTTCAGATAAAGTAAGCAGGATGCCTGCCCTAGACATCTATCATCTCTATAACTGTATCTTTGCCAAAAGATTAGGGTTTCTTTTCCTTTCTATTCTGGTTACTAGAACTAATAAACACATTTCTTGACACATTAACAATAAGAAACACAAGGATCCTCATTTCCTTCAAAACTGTTCTCTTGTGGTCATATAAATTGGATTGCCACTGTAAACCACTGTAACTATTAGTACAAACAACTGAAATTTGCAGATAAGACACTGTCTCTCCTATTGGGCCTAAAGAAGAGGTGGGATGGAAGCACAATACCTTTCTAAAATGTTCCAGACAAGGATTGATCCTGGTTTCAGGACCTCAGTCCATGCTGAAGACAGAATTCTGACAAAAGGTCCAAGCACAGAGGGACGATGGTGCTTACCATCTACATGATTTATAAATGGCACCTGCGCAGCACTGTCCTCCTAGACCCTCATAACACATTTTAAAGGACAGATGTTTGATGGCTTGATTCCAAAATACTACCAAAGAATTAATGTAAATCTAATTGAAAAAATATGAACAGACTAAAAATATAATTATTCAACTGTGTGGTTTCAAACATTTCAGCATTTTTCTCCTACTACTGTTTTATTCAAATTAATGTGCTCAAACCATAAGAAAAGAAAAGGAGTCAAGGGTAAGCTCTGATCCTATAAGAATATCCAATTCCTTATTTAATTCATACTTTCTCAAATCAGCAAACATATATTACATTCCCAAGGAACTGAAGATACAAATAAGGTCAAAAATTGGCATGTGTTATGAAAAGATTTTTGCCTAGTAAAAAGGGACAAATACAAACAATGTAGTAATATATTCAGTAATAGGCAATGTGCTTTGTTAGCGATCTATATGTAGGAATAGGACCTATGGTTAAGCTATGTGGCTAACTGTTCTGTGAAATTGCCACCAGTAAGAAACTTTAAGGTAGTCTGAAAAGAGGTTAATTATACCCAGGTTCTCTTTGAATACCTCTCTTACCCTTACTACTTGTTTTCAACCTTAAAAACTCACTGTACCATCTACACTTTCCTTTAAACATCTCCTATAGTGGCCTTTATCTAGCAGATAAAGCCTATACCATCTACCCCCATCTTCCTTTCCAAGGATCATCACATTGATCCAGTAGATTTAAGCTGTGCAAACTTCAACTCAACAAGTATACAAATACTCAAACTTCAAGAAGTATACAAATACTTGAGGATCTTGCTAAAAATACTTACTCAGTACATCTGGGGTGGGGAGAGTATGGATAAAATTCTTGCATTTCTAACAAGATCCAAGGTGATGTTGATTATCCTGGGAATATACTTTGAGTAGCAAAGTTGCCAGAGGAACAGTGCTCATGCCAGACACTAGGAGGCCACTAAAAGTAGCAATGCAATGCACCAAGCTCATTTTCTCTTTGGAATCATGTTGCTTGCTGTTCCTTCTGTCAGAAACATGTTTCCCCAATATTTTAAAGCCCATCCAATCACTCATCTGTAATACTCAATCAGCACAAATTCCTTCTTTATTTTCTTACTTGTATCTGTTACTCTCTGAATTTTCTTATCTTTTGCCTCTCTAGTCATGTCTTTGTAAGTTCAAAAAAGCAATGTGATTGGCTCTTTTCTATTAAGCACAGTATGTCAGCACATAAAACAATATCTGGTCCACAGGGGTGGCATCATGGGTGCACAACCTGTGTGTTCAGACTTCTGCTTGGGTCAGTGTTCTGCTGTTGCCTTCTACAAAGTTATAATTTTATCTCTGAACTTCTCTTTTGTAAGTGAAGAGCAGTAGGACAACAGAGCATTTATGAGCAAAGGAAATGAATTAAACTGGAATAGCCCCTTTTCTTTGTTGTCTCATTCTCTCGTTGTATCAACAGTGCTCCCATGAACACAGAATTCCTTGGACCCACATACAGAGGTATGCAACAAGACTTCAAGTGATTATAAGGTATTATTGTAAAAGACTGGTCCTCAGGAGAAGGGCAGGTTCCAGGTTTCCTGCCCCAACCAGAGAGTAGAGCTAAGCAGAGAAGAATCTATAGAGGAGACTGAAGAGGAAGGAGGAAGTGGAGAGCCAGAAGGAGGCCTGATGGAGGCATATGGAGCAGAGAGACATGTGAAGATGTTGCTGTTGTTTCTTGGTCCCAGACAGGGTGAAAGAGATGTAGGTGAGAAAAGCATGGGGAGGTCCACTGCCGGAGACCAGCTCCAACAATTGGGATGACAGAGGTTCCTGTAGGAAATGACGGCGTTGGTGAAGGTGAATGAGGGACACAAACGCTCATTCAGGTGCAAGTGTTGTCTGCTGCCGGTCTCAGCAGCTCTTTTTTACTTTTATGTTTTCAAGAAGTGGGATTACATCAGCACATGCATTGAGTAAAAAAAAAAAATAAATAAAAATAACTATCACATATTCCTAAGAACAGTTTAAAGTCTTTTGATCTTAGCCGAGTCTATAACACTTACCATTTTTTAAGGAAAATACTACTAACAAGCAAAATGTTATTATTTTTTGCAGCTGGGCAAACAATTTACTAATGATAAAGCAGGCAGATTAATTTATATAGTTATAACTAACATTTCTATTTATATTATGATAAAAGGTTAGCAAGACAAAAGGAAAGCTTCTTTTATTGCTAATTACTAAGGATCCTCATTTTTATTAAAGCATCCTAAACAAAAGTTTAAAACAAGGCCAGGGTAAAGAATGAAAAAGTTTACTGTACTCAGTTTTAACATTAAGAGAGATAGGAGAGTTGAAGGCTGAACAACAAAGGCTTAAGGTTTTTGGTTCCCAAAGTTTTAATTTAGTGTGTACATCTGAAAGATAGTGGAATGCAGGAGTTTAAATTATTGGTTTGGACAGGAACATGTTATCACAGTATGTTTTTAGCACTGTCTAATTTTGCTGTATTAACTTTAAATAGCCAATTGCTTTTATTAGAACAACCAAATGTAAAATTAATTTTTACTTCATCAAATGCATCCAAATGCAAAAATGGTTGCAAATACAGGAGTGGCCAAAACAAAACAAAAGAGATCCAGTAGGAGCCATCTTTGGGGTCCATGACTTTTCAGGGGCACCCCTTCATACCCAACTTGGTCGGATGGTATGAAATGTTTGAGCCGCACCAGTTCACCATGACAGCATTTATCTTGATTCTAATTTTGCTCTTTTCCTCCCAGATTTGTCTATTCATTTTTGACCCTTTCTATGGGTCTCCACTGGAAGGTGTTTTAGGCTTGTGGTGGGCTTTCAGGCCTTGCTTTGGGCCAATCCCTTTTGGGTGGACTTCTACCCATGAGGGGATAGGTAACTTTGGGTGTTTTAGAAAATGAATTTTTTGTCTTTTCTGTACTTCACACTATTTTTTTAAAAGTCCCTTTCCATTAAAGGCCTTATATATTTTGTCTTGATGCAGTGGATGGCAAAACCTATTTAGAGCAGCCAGGTTTGGGAGTTCAGGGATGTCCCTCTCCCCACCCTGTAACAGATTTGTCACCCAACATGATAGGATTGGAGACATCCCTGGTTAGTCAGCCCTATGGGGAAATGGAAATCTGGCTTTCCCATGGCAGGTTTGGGGGTTCAGGGATGCCCCTCTCCCTGCCCTGTCACATTATGTTATATCCATGACTGAAAAAACTGGATGCTGACAACCCAAGAGGCTGTATTTTCTGTGCAATTCAGAATTTGCTTCAAAAACACAATGGTGTTCTAATAGGGGTGACCAAGAAACCCTACTTAAATACTTCCTTATTCATGTTACTTATCTTGTTCATCAATTACTTAGAGAAGTACAACATACAAGGAAAGGGAAGATAGGGCAACCCATATTTCCTTTTCCATTAGATTCTACCTTACTTAGAACAAAGGTGGAGAGTGTTGGTAAAATGCACACAGATTAAAAGTGAAATAAAAACAGTTGTAGCTTCATGTAATGCTTTATATTCTGTGATAATAAAATACATATATGCATATGTGAACTGTGAAATGCAAATGGTGTGATTTTGGTTAATCTGGATATAGGCTAAATCTGTAGAGTTTTTCTTTTTTATTCTTTTTGTCATTTAAACCTGGCACTGAATACAAAAATGAATGGTAAAATCCATACTGATAATTTCATTTTTCTTACATAGAAAATAATTTGCAAAACAAAACCAAAGAGAAACCTGATGCATTCAGAGACAGATCACTAAGGGGCAAACTTTAGATTTTAATGGTACTATTTCCTGTATTTTGAATAAAAAGGAAGTCCACATTTTTATTTTCTACTGGGTCCTGCAAATTATGTATCCTTTCACTGATGCACAAAAATACTTGCTGAATAAGTATAACTGTGCATTAACTATATGGCTGCTGCTGTGTGAAGCCCAGATGATCTAATTTTATTTTCACAATAACTTTTTTAAAAGGATCTTGCTGTTATTATTTAACAAATAAGAAAACTGAAGCTTAAAAATATTAATTTAATCAGTATCTTAATTAACCACGTTACTATGAAACTAGGGCTCAAACTAAGATTCGGATATAGAAGATCTCAAACCCCATTTCTTGATGACTCTGCAGTAATTATTCCCAGGAGCTAATCTCATTCCACTTTCCTGGGCTTCTGGGATTCAGAATAGATTGTGGGTCCTATTCACAGTCAAAATAAACCAGGACCTCCTAGCCCCTTTTTTATGTTAATCCAGGGGACTCTCAAGAAGCTCTAGTTCTGTGTCTATACCCAGATTAGCACAGAGATCCATGAAAATAATTCACAGCTGAGTAGGAGCTAGATAGCAATTAAATGCAGAGTTTCCAGGAGTATCTTAGTATCTGTATCTTGAAGACTAGGTGAAACTTCAATTTTATCTTACATCTTAGTCCTCTAAGATGAACACCATTTCATTAAGGTCTTTTAAACAATCTGGTTATTTTCTAGATCACTAAGAAACAATGTCTCTCAGCAGTTTTAATCTTCTTTGTCCAAATCTCACTAGCAAATACAAGTATATCTTTTATTCATAATGTTGAATAAAAGCCTCTGCCCAGATATGCATGGTGTTTAAAATATTTTAAATAATGTTCACTGTGGTAACAATATATTTGAAGTTTCTGTCATCTGGACATTAAAATGTTCAATTAGAAGGTGAAATATAGTACCATACTCTTGAGCATTTAGTATTAATGAAAGGGGAAAAAAATCAGCATATGATCATATATCAGACATCTCGTTTTTATTTTAATATTTCTTAAAAGATAGAACCTATTTATTTAACATACTAGTGATTAAATATATTTTACCATTATAGTTTTAAAATCAAATATTTACTTTTAGTATACATTTTTTGATAAAAAATATTACTATAAACCCATTTTGAGATCAGAAGTGTTGTAATACGTTCTGTATATATAATGGGGCCTAATCATAGGCACTTACCTTCAGTCTATTTCAAGGTGCAGAGCTCCAGATAATTACATGGTAACACATTCATATATCATGGGTTGTAAGAAATTTTCAAATACTTCTAATTTTGTTGACATTAACATGCTCATATCTATAGTCACTTTTTTCCTTATTTCACAGAAAATCCATCATTAAGAACAACATTTAGTGACAAAGCCATTTGTGTATCCTTTAATCACTTAACTGTAAGCATCTCTAACTTTTAAACTCTACTTTTGTCTGTTAGAGAAGCCAGTTGCTTTTGCACTCAATATAAGCAAAGAGATGACTGGTAATTTAGGCAAAGTAAAAACTGATAATTCTCTTAACCTCAGTTTCTTTATTTGTAAAATGAAGGCAAATGAACTTGATGACTTGCCAAAGTTGTCAAAATACAAGAAAAAAAAATACTCATATTCATTATAATAAAGAGCATCATTTAGGCGATACCTAAATCCTTTTTTCACCCTAAGTGGCATTTTGATATTGTTAATGGTACAATTTTTAAAAACTGTTAATCATCACCTCTTTTTGCCATATGGTGGGAAAATTCTTTCATATTTATTGACTAATCACATGATGATATACAAATGTTTGCTTGGCAAAGGAAAGGGAACAGTAAAAGAAAAAGAAAACTTTCAGTTATCTCCAAAGAAATATAAGGCCATGTTCACAGAAATAAAATTCAGGTTTCAAAAAATAAAAAAGAACAATGATGAAACTAGAAGCATTTTTGAATGTTTGTGTGTCTTAGACAAAGAAAGAAAAACACTCAAAAAGGAAAGGCTAGGGGAGGAAATAAAAAAAGAAAATCATTCCCTCAAAATTTCGCAAGTGAAGATTCAAGATATTGCAATATCAGTGACTGCTCTACCCAGTCTCAAAACATGAAATATACTTAGAAAAAATAATTAAGATAATTTCCAAACGGATCCTAAGTATTTAGAACAGTTGTTCTCAATCCCAACTGCCGGTTAAATCATCCAAAAAGCTTTTTAAAATGTTTGAGTCTCACCTCAGATCAATTAAAATCAGATACTAGGCAGGATTGGACATTCCTACTGTTTTAAAAGCTCCCTAAGGGATTCTAAATGTTGAGCCAGGGTTGAGAGCATTGATTTAGAGTAAACCCTATTATACAGTGCAGTAAGAAATATGTATTTAAATTTTAAGTGAGAGGGCCATTTTTTTTGAAGAGTTTGAAGTCACTTACAAAACTGATGATATATTCTGTCCGTTCTTCAATTATGACCCAAACCAGAAATCAAAAGTACCTGAAACCATGCTGAGCTGGTGGGATTATGAGTCAGTGATCATACAGATGCCTTGAAAAGAGCGCATCCCTTGATGTGCTCTGGCCCTCTTTCCACGGTGGCCATCTCTCCAGGTAACTCCGGAGAACCAAACCACCCTGCCTGGCACAGGCCCTTCTTTAAGTTTTTTTTTTTTTCTTCTGTTTGAAACAGTTAAATTGAGGTAAAAATGTAATATTCATGTGCTACATTGAAGTTCCCTAGACTGGAAATTTTTATTTTTGCCAAAGGAAGCTAGAACAGTTTGCAGGCAAAAACATTAAAATAAAAATTCCCTACATTTTTAAATTCCCTCTTTTATTTGGTTTCTTACAAGACCAAAGTGAAATGTGACCTGCCGCTTTGAGGTTGCTCCCGGAATTAATAATCTCCAGGTGTATTCAAAACCATTAATTGCCTCTGAAGGGAGCAAAAGGAGGTTTCCCCAGAATCCTGTTATTTGAAGGAGAGATACTGAGCTCGTGTTTGCTGCTTCAGTGAGTTCCTATGGCCAAGGTATTCACGTGGTGCTTAAACTATGAGCCTTGAAAGGAATGACTTGGGCAGAGAACTTTGTTGTACCAGCATGAATGCACTGAAGGCCTTGTAAAGGAGGTTGTTTGAATTACATGTATGTTAAACAGTTTCAGGAGAACTGTTTCCACTTCAGGTTTTTGCACAATAAACCTTAAATTGCACTTTGGACTACTGAGCTGAGTCTTTCAACTTGCTTTTTTCCAAAATAATAAATCCCCCTAATGATGACTGCACAGCACTGTCACACTCTGACACAGCCTATTTCTTCACCCCCTCTGTCATTAAAAGATGCAACTTATTTATGATGATTAATAATAATGAAATATGTATGAAGAAATAAATTATACAAATGCTGCACTGTACATAAAGGGAGAGACACAAATTTCCATGTCCTGATTACCTGCACCCCCCCTACAAGCAATGGACAGCAGAGTATTCTCTCCACCTGATTCTCCTCTGGGATCATAACTTAGGAGACAGGATATGAGAAAGTTTGAGAGGTGTTTTGACAGGTCCAAATTCCTTTTTAATTGTGGGTTTGTGAAACTGGCTTTCTCCCTCCACTACCTTTTACTGTTACCTTCATATCACATTATTAAAGGCACCCTAAAACACCCGAGTCAATGCTATCTGACAAGAAATGTCAGATCTTTTGTCTCAGATGACAAAGAAATACCCATATCCTCCTAGTGCTTTCCGTGAATATCCATAACTTAACATTTAGGATGTGCTGAGCAGGGTGACGGAGCTTGTCTCACAGTATAAACAGAGTGGCTAGGTGTGAAATGTGGACAGTGAGGACGGCAACCTGGTGTGCTGCAGAGAGAGAGCATCACATTGCATGGCCATGAATTCTGAGTGCTTGATGGTGGAACTGCTGCCACTGGTTTGTAAGCTGATATTAGGAAAATAAATTAAGACATAAGACCAAGAGCCCTGATTTTCACATTTAATAAACAAGTGGATGTGATTTTTTAAAATACAAATCAGGATTATGAAATTTAAATGTGTGGCATCTCTGCTAAAGCTAAACTTCTATTCGTTGTCCAAGTTCATACAGAAGGCTCTATGTTGCTTTAATCGCCATCTGTTAGTCGTTGGACACAAACAATGGCCCATTCACTCGTAAGAGCATCCTGTCACCTTGTTTAAGCTGAATGGAGAAATGCCCCATTTGGAAATATTACTAGAATCCTGAACATACCTGGAACAAAAATAAATCTATTACTTTCTAACAGAAAAACACTCTCAACCCTACTTGAGGAAGGTGTAGGACCATTTCTTACCAGGACACAAAGTGATCCTGCCCTACAGGCATATTGCTCTTTTAGCTGTTTTCAAAAGCTGTTGTCAAATTAATGTTTTCAAAGACTTATACATACATACAACAGATGTCCCTGGAGATAAATTATGTGACACAGAAAGAAACATGACACTTTAAGAAGATAAATATTAGACTCCGTCAAACAAATTGTGGAGCTGAATATCCTACAGTAATTTTCTTGTAAAGGAAGGACCTGATTATTTTGGACTCACTTTTGTCTGATCAAGTTGACTTAGAAAATTAGAAAATTCACTTTTGATGAATTCAATGTATACCTCTATGTTTTTGCAATATGATATGTTACCATCTCTTGCTCCATTAATTAGAATGTAAACTAATAGAGAGGTTATGTGTCTAACTTTATTTATTGGGGTTTACCCAATATTTAAGACATAGTAACTTTTCAGAAAATCAAATTTTAAAAGTCTTAAATTTCATCAAAAAGAAAAGAACATCTGAAAGCTCTATTATTGATGGCTTATATGAAAGTTATATGTACTAGCAGGTAGTTCTAATACCTTTTCATCTGATTTCAAATGAAACTTGAACATATAATGAAAATGTAAGCAAATTAAAAGTATTTTGCTTGCATTAATGGTATGGTAATAGTATACTAAGAATCTATTTATGTTTATTACTAGTGGAATCCTTATTTTTCATAGGATATTAAAGTTCTAGTAGGAAAGTTGAATGGCTCATTATTCTAGAATTTATCTCAATTTAAACTCCTGAATTTTTCTGTTAATTAATCTTAATCATTTAACTACTTTAACATTCTTATCTAGTCCACATGAAATCCAGCTCCTAGAAAATAAATTCTAAACCTAGATGGTTAAACAAGAAATAAAAAGAATTTAGATTGGAAAGGAAGGTGGAAAGTTGTCACTATTTGCAGATTCCAACATATTATATATATAGAAACCCCTAAATACCATGAAAAAAAAGAGATAATTAATAAACAGAGCAAAGCTGTTGGCTACAAAATCAATATACAAGAAGTGTTGCATTCTGTACATAATGAATTAACACAGAGAGAAATGATTTAAAAAATGCCATTTATGCCCACTGTAAAAAGAGTACTTAGGAATAAATTTAACCAAGGAAGTAAGAGGCCTGTACACAGAAATCTATAAGGCACTGTTAAAAGAAACTGAAGCAGACATTCAGGGATAAAGAAGGGGGAATGGGACAAGTAGAAAGGGCCCAATGGTGGGTGGTAGATGGTTCTGGATATATTTGTTGGTTAGGTGTGAGGTGACATATATAGCCACTGAGATGAGAAACTGTATATCTGAAATCAAAATGGTTGTATACTAATGTTACCTCAATTGAGGTTAATTGAAAAGATAAAGAAAATGGTCCAAAATAAAAACAAACAGACTCTGACAACCAGTCAACCTGTGTTTACCACAGGGAAGGGATATGGAAGAGAGAGGCAGTTGGTAGAAGGTGTCCAATAGATTATGGTGGATGATTCTTAGAGTTTGGATGGTGGGTGTGGTGTGATATCACACACTTCAAGAAGAGTGAATAACTAAATCAGAAACAGTGCTATAAACCAGCGTTACATAAAAAATATTAATAATCCCGAAAGTATGGGGTTTGCCTACCCAGTAGACAAACACATTGGGAGAGTGACACATTTACCTTCATATGGGCATGTTTCCTGTACTTGGAAACCTCCCAGGATCCACCCTATTTATCTCTGCCATCTGTATGCTGTATTATATCCTTTTAATAAACAAGGAAATGTAAACAACAACAAAAACAACCTAGCATTAGAAAAGTTGCTATTTGATAGCAGTTATTGAACTAATACACAAGTTTTACTTAATAAACATATAAATATGTTCCTAAGTTCCAACCAAGTCAGTGAGTCTGTATTTGGGAGCAGGTATGAGCATCTCAACTATTTTTGTAATTTAATCCCTAGGTATAATGAAAATATTCTAAAAAATACAGCCCATGCTATTTTGACTTAAATTCACCTTTTACATTTGGAGAGGGGAATCAAATTGTTTAAATAGATGTTTGGACTATGTGTTTCCTCTACTTCCATGGACACTACATTCTCAGCTGGTGAGTTCTTTTGCAAAAGGGGGGTTGGTCAAATGGTCAAACTTTCTGCAAATTGTTTATCTCATTCTATATAGTTATAAGAAAAACAGGGGCTTAGATTATGGACATTATAGACTTCTTAGATATACACCCATTTAAGAGAAGCGAACTGAGCAGAACATCAAAAATGAAGAAAGCCAGCTGTCAGAGAGAACTTGGGGTAAGGGAGTGGAAACTTAATACCTTTTCTAAGGCGGGAGAGGATTTATTTTGTTCTGCTTCGCAAAACTCTTCTGTTGTCTCTTCTGCACAATGTGCTTCCCCGCCTCCAGCAAATCATCCCACTACCCAGTTTGATTTTCTCTACAGCTTTATCATTGTAAATGTTCACCTTTATACATCTGTTAAATTGATCTCCAAATAAAATGTAACTGCTATTAAAATCAGATGCTTTCCATGTTTTATAGGTAAATATGAATCAAGGACAAAAGGATAAAAAGCAACAGTTACAAATAATTGTATATTTTATACAATTAAGGAAATAAACTAATTGAAATAAAAGTTTGTTAATCTCTTACTAGGTTAAACTTTAGACTTGACATTGTTAAAGAGACAATTAATGATTAGAAGGTAGTATGGGATGTGTATTTGGTGGATATGTACTTGTTATTGTAATTGTTTTAAGTCCATCTATTTTTTGTTTATATGTTTGAAGGATATAGGCAAGTTTACTGTCTTCCCAAGACATTTACATATTAATTGGAGATGTAAACAAAAAGTAGGTGAACAAATGTATAGATGTGAGGATTTCAAATGATAGTGGTGTAAAGAAAAATCAAGATGAGTGATGTGGTAATTTGTCTGGAGGAGGGGATGTGCTTTATACAAGATAGCAACAAAAAGGTTTTACAAAGCCGTGAAAAGTCCTTTCAAAAATCCTTAGAATGGGCCCCTCCCCAGAGCTCTTTCCTGTTGCCTTTCCTTTGCCTAACTCAGTATTTCAAATATTTGAATCATCTCTAGGCCCCTTTTAGACTTTTCCTTAGATTAATATACATGGTAATTTTTTTTTTAAATCAAATCCTACTTTCATTTAAAATATAGATGTTTTTGAAGGATTTGTCCTTCTCAGCTTAGAAGATAAAACCTCTGTTCTATCACCTTATCCAGTTCAAAGCTGAACTGAACTGAGTATGTATAGAAATTCTGGCAAGTTTCCCTCTCTGGTTTGCTTCTACTCTTAAAGCGCCAACCCTCCAGGAGTCCAACAGTCTAGTGGTCTATCAGGAGCCTGCCCATTACAGGTACTGATCTCTAATCTTTTTTCTTCCACAAACTCCAAAAATCTACTCTGCTTTGCAGAAAACTTCTGTTTAACTACTTAGCCTCCTGTCCCACACAGCTTAAGAATCTGACAAATGTCTTGAGAGAAAATTGGCTCTAGTCAAACTCGCCACTCTCCTCCCTCCTGGCTAGGATCCTGGCCTTTCCAATCTTTCTCCAACTGTAACACTACCAAAATCTTTCCAAGATTCTTGGGCTTCTCAGCCTTAGAAAGACTGGTTTTTCAGACATTTATTCTATGCCCAGAATCAGCAAATTCCTGTAGGGAAATACTGGCTGAATAGGATTAACTCACTTGTCCCTCCTCTCTGGAATCCTGGCGTTTCTAATCTTGGTTGCCTTAGCAGCTCTCCAATGTCTTTAAGCAGATGTCTTCTGTATTATATTAAGCTTGTTGTTGGCAAAGCCCTTGATGTGTTTGGAAGTACTGCTACACACTCCAAAGTAGAAGTCGCTGGAGACATCATTTTTATTTGTTACTTGCTGCCATGCAACAAATTACAATAAAACTTAATAATGTATAATAAAAAAATTTGCATGCATTCTCACAGTTTCTGTTCATTAAAAATCTGGTGGGTTAGGAGTAGTGTATCTAGATGGTAGGGCCTCAAGATCTCTCATGAGATTTTAGTTAAGATGTTGGCCTGGGTTGGAAAATGAGCTTCCAAGATGACTTACCACCATGACAGACAAGCAGGGGCTGGCTATTAACAGAGTGTCTCTGTTCATTTTCACAAAGAGCTGCCTGATTGTCGTGACATGGCATTTGGCTACTCCCATCACAAGCAAGCCAGGAAAGAGCAAAATGGAAGTGCAGTATTTATTAATGACTGCATCTTAGAAGCCATATTCGTTCCTTTCTGCAGTGTGCTCTAGGTTATACATATCAGTCTTGTTTGATGTGGAAGGGGATACACAGGAAATATATACCAGGAGACAAGAATCATTGTCAGTAAGGGCCATCTTAGGAACTGGCTTCCACAGTATTTAAAAGAAAATCTTGCATATAGAAATGTAAAATTACAATTTTGTTTTGCTGCAGTAATGAATCATTTACAAATAACCACAAAAATTTGCTTATATGATTTGGCTGCAACTCTGTTCCTATCTCAAGTATCATCCCCATTCAAGGATCTACACTGAAGAGCAACCTCCTTTGGCAATATGTTCTTCTTTTGACAGAGGAAAGTGAGAGCAAGAACTGTAACACAATTGTGGCTTTTAGATATTTATCTGGATGTGGCATATATCATTTATGTTCACTTCACTGGTCAAACTAAGTCATGTGATCAAATAATATAACAAATAAACAAATATATTCTTCTAAGAAAAGACACGATAAAACTTATGAGAATCTGGAAAAGTGATAAAAATCTATTAACAGCACACATAAACCAACCACACAATCAATTCCACCTAGAAAGAACAATCTAGCTAGGGTATGTATAGCCCCACTTACAATATTGGCCTTAATTCTAGGAAGATGCAAATGGACAAATAGTTTCTAAATGTTTTCAGTTTTTAAAATTTTTAAAAATGATTTATTTATTTATGCATATAAGAACTGGGGTATAGGCACCCGAGTTGCTGAGGTAGGGTGAGCATATTCACCAGAGATAGAGTGGGAAGCAGAACAGATAGATGTACTGAAATGCACTGCTGAGGGGAACAGTGGGAGGACCAGGAGAGTCTGCTGTACCATGTGGGTCAGCTACTTGGCCTGGAATAGATCTCATGTAGCATTGGATGGTGATGGCCTGATAGCGCTGATACTTTAACCCCTGTATCTCCAGGGAGGCCCTCATTTTTTTCATTTAAATCATGAGTTAATGTACTATTCTGGACAGCTTAATTATTATCAAAGCATCAATTCCATTTTTCACTCATATTTTCAAGTCACGTTTTGTAAATATAGTATAAATCTGATTCAATTGAAATTAATTAATCAAATGACACATTAAGAAGAGTGGGTAGGGAAATACACTCTAGATAATAATTTAGAATGCTTTGAAATTTTTCTGAAAATATTTTAACTATCAATAGTGGGAAAATATTGGAATCAAATCTCGTAAGTATTCTTTCTAATTTATTGTTTTCTTAATTCAACAATGTTAGTAAATGAAATTAATCATATAGTAATTAATGCTTAGGTCTGATATGCATTATATTTATTCTTTAGAAAACTGTGAAAAGTGAAATTATAATGTATAAGATTCTACTTATAAATTTTATTTTTTAGCATCCAGACTAGACATTAACAGTTTTGTACATGGAAACAAGTTGATCATCATATTTTAAGAAATTTATTCTGATCTGGGGTCACAAAAAATATGGTGAAATAAACTTTTAGTTCTATATTAGTCTCAGAATGAGGCTCAAGAAAAAAATTAATATTTCACTACACCATGGAATATAGTGAATTGTCACTTGATAAAACAGAGTTTAAACTTTCCTGTCCTCTCTATATAGTTAAATTCAGCTATACTTAATAATATTAACTATGATCATGTGTTAGATTCTAATTCTTATAGTTTTAATAACATGATCTCTAAATTTTACATATTTGAATTTGAGCCAACCTCCTAATAAATACAAGAAACAAAAATTGTTTTTATATGTTATGTTCTTTTTATATGTTCTCCAAATATAATTTGTTTTTGGCTGAGGCCTCTACCAGCCAGGAAAGAAATTACTTTCACCATGTAATCTGTCAAAATGTCTGTTTATTAATAATTTCTCCAAATGTTGGCATTAATTCAACATACGAAAAATAAACAATTCTTATAAAGTATGTAAAATACACATATGCGGGTACTGACATTCATATAAATGTCTAATAAAAGTACTACCTACCCAACACTTCAATTTTTCTCCAATAAATTCTTCAGCACATCCTAAATTAGTTCAGTCCCTCAGATTTTAAATGTACATGTAAAAGAGTTTAAATAGATACATGGAATGATTTTTCTTTACTTAACTCCATATAAGTAACATGATGCCAAGTAAGTTTGTATAAGTCAAAATTTCCTATTGACTTACAATATAAATCTAACATTTAAGGTTAGATATGTAATATTATTACTGTATATGGTAGGCTGATTACTATTTAAATAAACCATTTTGAAAGTAAAAAAATCACATAGAATACAGTTGTCACCCTCTGGATCATCTTTTTCATATATAGGGTTTTCTTACAAAAAGGGAAAACATTATATAAATTGTTTAAACATGCTTCACTTTCTCTAACAACTGCACTGATTAAACCAAAATAATGTTCTACAATGTAACTGTTTAGTGTTTGTTGAAAAGCAATGAAGGCCTGTTCTACAAGAAAAGCATTATAATTAATCTTCCCTTTAACAAAAGTTAAGTTAATCACCATAATTAATACACATCACATATTGTCTGCTGTATTATAAAAAACAGACACCCATATCCTCTTGTTTTTGATGAGATGAACTAAGGAGGTCCTCCAGAGGATTAGTTTGCCCAATCTGCTTTTACATGATAAAAAAAAAATTGAAAACTTCACAGTAGAAAGCACTTTTAAAATATGTATTAGCAGTATTCTCAAAATATTCCAAAACTCACTATGGGAGCATTTCCTTCAAGTTCCTGTGCATAAATCATTTTGTATTTTCTCCAAATATCAGAGGAAGAGATATCAGCAAATAACTTCCCAAATACGAAATATTTTCATAGCTAAATATTTCATTTCTGCATGAGTGGCCGTGAACATCTATAGATTTACTACTGGGCATTTGTAGTCTATGTGACACAATAAAAGGCATGCAAAATGCAGTATTATCTCATTCAGATAAAAGATGCAAAAAATTATGAGAATTATCAACAAGTTTCATTTTACGTTCATCTGTATTGCATTCAGAAAAACTATAGAGTAAATGTCACAAATATAATTTTCTCTTTTTTTTTAAAGATTTATTTATTCATACAGAACTGGGGTACAGGCCAGAGATGTGGAGGGTGAGAGGATTCACCAGAGACAGAGTGGGGAGCAGAACAGACAGATCGATGAAATACACTGCTGAGGGGAGCAGCGGGCGGGTCAGGAGAAGTCTGCCACGCCATGTGGTCACCTCCGGGGCAGGCAGGGATCGAACTCATGCAGACGTGGCTTAAGCTTCTTTGTGCTGTGCTTTAACCCGCTGCGCCACCAGGGAGGGCCATTTTCTCTTTTTGTGAAATCAACAATGGGTAGGCTATGGCTCATTATATAGGCCAATAAATGTTAATTTATTAGTGGATTTTTTTTATAAAGATTTATTTATTTATGCATACAGAGCTGGGGTACAGGCCAGAGGTACAGGGGCAGTGAGAGGATTCACCATAGACAGAGTGGGGAGCAGAACAGACAAATCAACGAAGTACACTGCAGAGGGGAGCAGCGGGTGAGACAGGAGAGGTCCACTGTGCCATATGTGTCACCTCTGGGGCTAGGGATGGAACTGGCACTGAAGGAGCTGTGGCCAGCTTGCAGTGCTGCATCCTAACCTGTTGTGCCACCAGGGAGGGCCCCAATTATTACTATTCTAAATGCATTTACATTGTGCTCACTATGTACTAAGTTCTTATATGGTAATTCTTTTTTTTTTTTTTAAAGATTTATTTATTTATACAGAACTGGGGTACAGGCCAGAGATGCGGAGGGTGAGAGGATTCACCAGGGACAGAGTGGGGAGCAGAACAGGCAGATCGACGAAGTACACTGCTGAGGGGAGCAGCGGGCGGGTCAGGAGAGGTCTGCCACGCCATGTGGAGCTCCTCCGGGGCAGGCGGGGATCGAACTCATGTGGAAGTGGCTTAAGCTTCTTAGTGCAGTGCTTTAACCTGCTGCGCCACCAGGGAGGGCCCATGGTAACTCTTTTAACTCTCAGGTAATTCTGTTAAGCAGCTGTTCTCATTCTCAACTTAGAGAGAGTGGAATTTGGGCACAGAGTGACTAAGTGAGCTGCTAAAGATCATTCAGCAAATGGGCACCTGGAATGTTATCAGTAGTTAGACTTCAGGGACCATGGCCTAACCATTTATACTGTGCAGTCTCTCTGCAGTGACCTCAATTATGTCAGGGGAATAGAGCGTTCCTCTCACCATAGTTGTAGATCTTTGCCAATAACTGCCAGTGGTACTCACAAAACTTTAAAATACATGATAGAACAGGTTGGTTATGAAGTTATCAAAAGTTGAATTCTCAGATTCAAGAGTAAGTATTTCTATCATGGACTGGCCTTCCAGACAGGAATATAGCTTCCTGTGAAGAAACTCAGCATTATCAAGCCTGCTAAGTATGCAGAAACCATAAACTATATTGTAACACCAAGTGAGGGCAAAGCTCTTTTTCCTATTTTTCACACAAAAGTACTTGTTTCCCTAGAAGGGAACCACAGCTAAAAAATTATACTTCATTCCTACCCAAAGCTTTTTTATCTTGATTATCCTATAAATAGGAGCAGCTACTAGTATTTTCATTTTATAGAAGGAAAAATTGAGACAAGGTGCGATCTTATTACAGAAAGGTTACTCAGTAAATTGGTAGGAGAGGCTTTTCAGTGACCTATAAAGCACTTAAAATGAGAAGCAAAATTGCCCTTAGTTCCAATAGTAACCAGGAAGCATTTAAAGCCAGACTTTTCCTATTTATATGTGTATCTACTTAGCAGGAGACTATTTTATGTCACCTGTATTATGCTTAGGAAGTAAAAGCAGAGGTTACATGGTATGGTTTCTAGGTAACAGGCATATACCCCCAACCTCTGTAAGTTCCTTCCTTAACTTTTAATTTGAGTTTCCCTCACTAAAAAGTCACTCTTATGGCTAGGGAATGGGGTACAGAATGTGAGGAGATGTAATATGATAATATTAAACATTATTAATAATTTACACTTGTGTAAATTCTCCTGAAAGTTGAATTATGAAACAAGAGAACTGAATGAGCAGGCAGTTACCAGGAACTCAAAAGAAGTTTGCTTCAGGTAAAGCATTTGCTCTGGTAAAACTGAGGAAGAGTCCAGAAACTGACATCTAAGACCCTAAAGAGAAACTGTCTCGCTTTTGTTCTATGCAAATGAGAACGGCAGTGTAAGCAAGTCAAATCTAATTAATCTTTGTTAATTGAGAAAGAATGGTCACAGTAATTTTTAACTACATAAACCAACTGTATAGTATTAGAATATTAAATGCAAGATCAGTCATTCAAAACTATAAATAAGCCTAAGTAGTTCAATTCAGGTACAAATCAAACCTCAGTCCAGTTGCTTCTAAAATAGACAAGAAATTATGCTGAGAACTGTTAATATCCAAAGCAAGGCATGTACTGCTGAACCAGAAAATGGGCCCCAAAGTGCTTCCATTGCTAAAATATAAAGTAGTGAATGCATTTTTTAAAATAAAATATAAAGCACTACCTACAGCAAACCTAGAGTCCTCTTGCTAGCTAGCGTTTGCTTTGTAAGAGAGTCTAGATGTGGGTGAAATTGTCTGCAAAATTTACTTTTGCCTAACTCATCAAGGCAAAGAATGAAATGATAGAACAGATGTGGTGTGGATGTGCTAGAAGGAGAATTGGATTTGGATTTTTTTCTGAAAGAGTAAAGACTGAGCTTTTTCCCTGTGTAGCAGTCTGGAAAGAATGGCAATTGAGGAAATTTCAGCAAAGCTGATTTCATGGCTGCCATGTAGCAGTCCCAACAGCAGGTAGAAGTTTTATTTTCCTATTAAAAGAAATTTTAAAGGTCGAATATTTGTCAGTGTTGCCTATGTATACCATATTTGATTGTCAAGAACTATAAAGGAGTCTGAAATGTATCTGACTAGCACATTAACAGAGACACATTAGCAAGTGGTAAGTCCACAGATGCTGGTAGAAGACAAGAAATTTCTGCATCAGAGACAAAGAACATTCTGTTATAACAGCAGCAGTAGCCAGAGTATTAACATTTGTGCCCCTTTCCCGAGCTCTTCAGTTTGACAGACCATTAAGGCATGTATATTCCTCCACTGCAGACCACTGTACTCTAACTCCTGCTTGCTCCAAATTTTCTGGTTGGGGGATTTCTTTTATTTCTCTCTCTCTCTCTCTCTCTCTCTCTCTCTCTCTCTCTCTCTCTCTCTCTCTTATTTGTGCTTGCAGAACTGGGGTATAGGTCGAGGTGCAGGGATGGTGAGAGAATGAGAGGATTCACCAGAGACAGAATGGGGAGCAGGCCAGACAGATGATGAAGTACACTGCTGAGGGGAGCAGCAGGCGGGTCAGAAGAGGTCTGCTGCACCATGTGGATCACCTCCGGGGCTGGGGATTGAACTCGCACTGAAGTGGCTGTGGCTAGCTTGTAGTGCTGCGCTTTAACCTACTGTGCCACCAGGTGAGGTATTTCCAACAGATTTCTGGGGTTTGTTATTGGCTTGGTTTTCTCTGTCTCTTTGTTTTGTTTTTTCTAGATTCTACATAAGAATGAAACCACCCAGTATTTGTCTTATTCCTTTTGGCTAATAATCACGTATAAAACTCTTGAAGAAGGTAGTGTGGGACAAAGACAGTATCTTTTCAAAAATATAAGAGATCCAAAGACAACTATCTCTTAGCAACAGGGCCAAGCAGACCAAGTTTTCTATTTAAAGTCCCTAATCTTTCAGTCATATGCTTTTCCTTGACCAAAAATATGAGGTAGCAGATGAGGAAAAATCCTCAGTGATATATTTCCAACACTTACAATGCAGATGCACTGAATATTATGACTCCCTCAACACTGCCCAATTTAGTCACATACATTGTGTGTTTTGGGGTAAAAGTGAGCTACCCTGCTCCTGAGATGGCCTAGGACTAGGAAATGTAATCCATTTTCCTTGCATGGTGATTGCTTTTAATAAGCTACCTTGAAGTCAATCATTACATGGCATTCTTCTGGAAATAGGGATTTAGCTAGGGGAGAAAGAGGATGACCCAACATCTCTTTTCTCTTTTAAGGATTACACAAGTTTAAGAGGTAACCTGAAGTATCCAATCAACACAACATGGCCTAAGTGATGAGGAAAAACTGATTTTCAATTTAAATGCTATTTGTTTTATTTGGCTTTGTTTCTGAAATGATTAAAGCTAATAATTGTATGAATATACTTTCAAATAACTGATTGTGGAAACGTATAAACTCTCACAGGAGAGTAAAAAACATATGCTCACCTGGCCCTCCCTGGTGGCGCAGCGGGTTAAAGCACAGCACTGAGATTCTGAAGCCACTTCCGCATGAGTTCGATTCCCGCCTGCCGCCTGCCCCGGAGGAGCCCACATGGCGGAGCGGACCTCTCCTGACCCGCCCGCTGCTCCCCTCAGCAGTGTACTTCGTCGATCTGCCTGTTCTGCTCCCCACTCTGTCTCTGGTGAAGCCTCTCACCGGCCCTGAGCCTCTGGCTTGTACCCCACTTCTGTATGCACAGGTGAATAAATCTTTAAAAAAACAAACAAAAAAACATATGCTCACCAAAATATTTAATTTATAGTTATCACCCTCAGAAAAACTTGCTAAGTACAGGAACAAAAAATAAACCTCCCGTCTTTTCAGTTAAATTTCAAATCCACGTCCCCTTCCATTAGATGCATACTACACTAATACTGTCACTTTATTGGCTGTCTGAAGGTTTTAAAAAAAGACAAATGTGACAAATGTGGGCTCTCTCCAGTGGCCCAATGGGTTAAAGCACCATATTATGAAGCTCTCCAAAGCCACTGCATCACAAGTTAAAATCCCCAGCCAGAGAGCTGACCCACATGGGGTGACAGACCTCTTCTGACCACCCGCTGCTCCCCTCAGCAGTGTATTTTGTCAATCTGCCTGTTCTGCTCCCTACTCTGTCCCTGATGAATCCTCTCACCCACCACTCCTCTGGCCTATACCCTAGTTCTGTATGTATAAATAAATCAATATTTTAAAAAATGTATTAAAAAAAAGGACAAATGCACTCTAGTTATTTTACTTTATCTCTAGATAATCCCTGGTATCTGGGGCAATGGATATAGCACATAGAAATCTAATACAAGAAAATTCCTTATTTTGATATCTAAAGAAATTCCTTTACATCATTTGTTCTCTTTACATGTTAGACTCTTCATGCTAAATCCTTGCAATTCAAAAGCAGTTTTAGTTCTTTAGTTCTCCAGAAGCAGTTTTCATGTTATTAGAAAGAGTAAGCAAATTATTGAGACCAAGATTGTGTGTTCAGTATAAATTCTAGTGACCCGTATATTTTGAAAACTGGTAATAAGCAGGGAAATACTGTCCAGGACCACAGATCTGAAGATGTGATAAAACAAGCATAGACATACATTCCAGCATGGACTCTACCACATTCCTCTACAGGTCATGGAGTTGCTGAATTACAACATGCTAATTATTTACTACTAACAGATGCTTAACTGGTTGGAGTAGTCATTAAAAAAATTCTGCTTCATATACAGATTTAATGCCATCCCCATAAAAATCTCAATGACATTCTTCAATGAAATAGAAAAAATGTTGATGAGATTCATATGGAACAACAAAAAA
>NW_004567106.1:50021159-50042277 GCF_000260355.1 Condylura cristata | reverse complement strand
ACAGGGGTGATTTGGTGATGGGAAACCCGTGGGGATTACAATTGAGATGAAAAAAAAAATGTGCAAAATGATGTAAAAATAAATTTTTTAATAAAAAAAAATTCTGCTTCATCTCTAGAATAACAATGTTTTCAAGAATTTAAAAGGTGAGCGTGAGCTTTGAAGGCTAGCATCGGGATGTCTTTCTCTTGATTTCAGTCTTGTAAGACATTCATTAATCAGAATGATAGATCCAGAAATTTCACAAATTGATCTTTGTCTCATCAGGTAAATTTTTTTTCTTTTTTTAAGATTTATTTATTTATCCATACAGAACTGGGGTACAGGCCAGAGATGCAGGGGCACTGAGAGGATTCACCAGAGACAAGAGTGGGGAGAAAGACAGGCAGACTGACGAAGTACACTGCAGAGGGGAGCAGCAGACGGATCAGGTGAGGTCTGCCCCGCCATATGGGTGGGGATCGAACTCATGCTGAAGTGGCTGTAGCTTCTTAGTGCTGGCTTTAACCCACTGTGCCACCAGAGAGGGCCCAGGTAAATGTTCTTATTTCAGAAACCACCAGAGAAACACATGCTGTATGAAAATCTCCCAAGTCCAGTGTTTTAGCATAATGTCCATTTATTTATTTTGGCATTCTGAAATAAATCTATAAAGATTATAAAACACTGCCTGGCACAATGTAACTAGTCAATATATTAGTTATCAATATTATTATTACTGGAACAATAATAATAATAATTTGGAACAGATATGATACCTTTAAACGAGTCATGATTTTTCAACAAATTCTTAATAAAGTTTAGCTCAATGATGGTAAATTTAGCCCAGTATTCATCTTGAACTCTTATTGCATTGTATATTTTTATAAATTTTTCCTTTAAATTTTTCCTTTAAATCTTAAAAGATAATTTAAAATGGCAGTCAAGTTTACACATAGTGCTGGAAATATTCAAAATGTTACTCTGTATATGGGTAATTTCACAAAATTAGATTTTCTTTCATCTGCCCACTTTCTTTGGCCCTTTCACCTTTGATAAATACCTTTATGTGTTAACCCAAACATAATGTACTGAGAGGCTGGCAATATTAGCAAGAAAACTGTTTTCCAGTTATTTCTCTTTCATAACTGGAAAGACTTAGACTTTTCCCTGCAAGGAATAACTGGAGTCTGCTGTAGCACTTCCATTATGGAGTTATGAATAATGTCCACCACCTTCAACTAGACAGAGTTAGGATTTAAAGGGTAAGGACATAGGCTAGAGATTAATTACAATGCTGAGGAAAGCAAGGAGGAAGTAGATGAGAAAGAAATCAGGTTTTAAGTTGTCTATGCATGGTTCAATCTATAAGAACTACCAAATGACTTCATAAGGCAAATAATGAAACATTTTATAATATCCATTGGGCTGTGTGTCCATAGCAAGATTATTTTCTTTTCATTGAACTGTAACTACGTATGCTTCTACATAGTAAGCCCATAACTAAGGTTTAACAACCATAAAAAGTCATTGTTTCAAAAACTGAAATTAATTTTTTGTCAGTAGTTTCTCTGGCCCTAGAAATGTGAAAGAGTGGGAGTTGGAGGTGAGTGTTTTTCCTAATGACAGGAATATATTACATAATTATTGCAAGGGAAGTATAATTCTTAAATATTAAATCATTAAATATCAAATCATTGCAAATTAGTTTGTTGCTTCTTGCAAATGATGCTTACAGAGATGTCAAAATTTGAATTATTTACTTCTGCTTTTCATTGAGTAAAGAGCGAAACAGATTATCCTTCAATAGCTATTTCATGTACTGCACTTATTCTATAAAAGCAAAACTGTGAAAGAAACAATTTACCAGAATCAAACACTTTTCTCCTCTTTACTTTCCTTGTTGGCTGTAGCATTCACAATGTAATGGTTATATTGTCAAGATTCCACTAGATTGCAATTCATTTTCCTCCTGCTACCCAAGAGCCTAAAAGCAAATTCCCAACAATACATTAAGAGGCATAAAACAATTCTTGAAAAAAGAATTAGATTAGATACGCAGCAATACAGGAAAAGTTGGAGATTGGGAATTACACTTATCAAGTTGCACGTAAAGAAATGTCATTTGTGAGCTCTCTAAGGAACCTGTTGTAGCTGTTTGATACACTGTGCCTAGGATTTGTCAGGTTGCAGCGCAGTTCTTGGATTCAAAGAAACAAGTATTCACTTATCTTGTAAAACGGGTCCCAAGATGGATCAATTTATCTGTCAGTGTTTATCCCTCTTTCAAGGTACCTTCACTAAGTGGATTTTTCCCAAATAAAAACTGATGCTGAGGATGCGTGTGTGTGTGTGTGTGTGTGTGTGTGTGCTCAACTGAGCTCCTTGCTCATGAATATGCCTCACATTTTTTCTAAACTTTCCCCAAAACTTACTGCTGACTACTGAAACAAGCCATTACTACATTTACATCATCTCAATAAGGGATATCCATGTAATTTAGATAATTGAAATCTACTCATAATTTTTAACCCTTATGTGCTACCTTTCCAGAACATTTTCCTTAAAAGAATTCCTTACTTCTAAAAAAAGTAGTCAAATTTTAAGCCTGTCTCTTTTGTAGTAAAGCTTTTAGTAAGTAGTCAAGGTTTTTAAAAGGCAAAGAGCAGAAGAAAAGAGAAAGAAATGCCAGAAATGTCTAAACGTGAAACCTTTAAACTATTAAAAGGTTTTCTAAAGTTTTCCCTATCAGATAGGGGCTCATTTTCTATTTGTTTATTTCCTTTATGTAGTTCACTTAGGACTTTTGAAACAAACCATCCAAATGCTGTTTTTTCTACTTTAACTCCTTTTGTTCACTAACACATCACCCAAAGGAATACCAGTATTCACAAGCAGAGAATTCCTTTTAAAGTTTTCCTTTTGACTTTTCCTTATTCTCTCTCTCGCTCTCTTTTCATCATACTTTAGTCCTAAAGAAACAGGATTGGGGCAGTCAATTAGAAATCTCCAAAGGATACATGGCCATAAACTAAAACATTTCCAAATACTTTCCACTCTAATAATGGAATAAAACAATTACAGTTTTAAGAGTTCTATAACTCTCACTGCTCTAGCGGTTTTCCAAATATTTTCATTATGTGATAGAAAATGGCTTTCTGCTCAGTACACCAGATAAATCTGACCATGGAGTTACTTATGGGGTAACTGAAAGGTGTTGGTCTGTGCTTTTATTACTCTATTTATAGAATGATGGCAAAATCTAACATTACCTTATAGTTCATGAATAAATTATATTGTCAATCTTATACTTCTTAAAATCTGAATTCTTGACCCTGTGAGAATGAAACTATCTTACAGTTTAGCAGTTAGATGCTGCAATTATCTCACTTTAAAAACAGAAAATGCTTTTGCACAATTATTTCCACACTCCCCACTCAACCCCTGCTCCAGAAAATTATCTCTTCCATACAAAATCTGAATGAGAACTTTGTAATTTAGAAAAGTCTGAAATAGGGGTTGCCAGCTATGCAACTTTTAAAATCAGGGTGAGATTTTACCCATCTTTGCCCTGATATCCCATGGGGTAGTCCATGTCCAGAGGTAGATAGTAGACACAAGATATCTACTGTATTAAATCAATTCTCCTCATAATCTAATAGTTATAGATATACTTAAGTAGGGCTCTTTGTTGTCTTTGTGAGTTGAAAAAAATCAGGAATAGGCCCTCCATGGTGTCACAGCAGGTTGAGCACAGCACTGAGAAGCTAAGGCCATTTCAGCATGAGTTCTATCCCTGCCTACCCTGGAGGTGACCCACATAGGTGTGGCAGACCTCTCCTGACCGGTCCCCTGCTCTCCTCAGTAGTGTACTTCGTCTACCTGCCTGTTCTGCACCCTACTCAGTCTCAGCTGAATCCTCTCACCACCCTTGTACCTCTGGCCTGTACCCCAGTTCTGTATGCATAAATAAATAAATCTTTAAAAAAATCAGGAATATTGTAAAAGTTTGGAAAATAAATCAGACAAGAGTTACTTTAATAGAATTAGTTAATAGAACTGTTTGTAGGAGACACCAGCCTAATAAAAATTAAAGGAAAAGATGACAGAATCAGTTGCCAATTTTGCTCAGTCACTTAAATTCTAGCATCCAATTTAGTCTTTCTATGTACATAATATTAAGCATAGCCTAACTTGCAGAGTTCTTCCAAAAACTAAACAAGCTCACATGGACAAAATATTTAGCAGACAGTAGGTGAAAAGAGAGCTATTTTGTCTGTAGTCCCCTAGTGGGCCACTTACTTATTATCATGGTGCAACATAATGGTATTCAAACCCCTGGAAGTATAAAGCCCCTCCAAAAAATAGGATGCATGAATCACTTTACAACTATCATTTCCAAATTCATTATTGCTCTATGTGCTCCTTTTTCTTTTTTTTAAGATTTATTTATTTATTCATATAGAACTGGGGTACAGGCTAGAGGTGCAGGGGCAGTGAGAGGATTCACCAGAGACAGAGTGGGGAGCAGGACAGGCAGATAGTCGAAATACACTGCTGAGGGGAGCAGTGGGCGGGTCAGGAGAGGTCTGCCACGCCATGTGTGTCACCTCTGGGGCAAGGAATCGAACTGGCACTGAAACGGCTACTGCTAGCTTGCAGTACTGTGTCCTAACTTGTTGTGCCACCAGGGAGGGCCCTGTGCTCCTTTTCAACTTTACTTATAGCAGGTTACCCCTTCAAGTGCTGAAGGCAATGCACCAGTGACGTTCTCTCTCCAACTTCTTTCAAATTTGCTCCTCCAAATCAACCCCCTTTTCTCCAAAGGTTCACCTTTCACCGACTACAAATTTATTATGTTTCATTATTGGATGGTTAAAATTTCCTGAGTTGTCAAAAGAACAAGTTAGAAAAAATATTTTACCAGATCCCCTTTAATCACGATCCCATGAAAGCCCACTGAATTTTCAATGCAAATTTACTTAAATGTTAATGACAAATTATCAAAATCTATAATATATTTTTGTTGACTTTATCAGCTTCCTGCTACTAATAATTACAACAGCTACTCAAACACAAGGACTGGTTAACACTGCTTTACCATATAAGAAATTGTTTAAAATTCAATTTTAATACATATTCATATTTTTGAGATAAAAACTATGAGAGGTTGATCAATAAAAGACTTTCAAGCACAGAAAAATGTTATATTAATGATAACATTCCCAGGAAGTAATGTAATAAAAGTATAATTTAAAGCAAAAAAAAAAAAAAGAAATGTTCATAAATTTTTTAAATCAGGATTCCGTATCACTACAGCATTTAGAGGCCCTTGAAACGTTTAAAAGTATGATCTAACAATTACATTTTTAAATGAAAATATTTACAATATGTGGGAAATTACATCTTTTTCAGTCACTTAAAGTTGTCATTAAAAATATATAAGATGGTAGAGAGCTAAAACAATAACCTCCCTGTATATGTAAGCAATATGAGTTAGACTGCAGCCCCTGACAGAGAGACTAAGAGCACCGTATTAGAAAGAACTGCTCTGAAATCAGTTTCCACCTTTCAGCTTTTAGTGAATCATGTTCAATTTAACCTCTCGGGATCTCAGTTTGCTAATCTTTAAAATGGAGATAAAACTGGATATAGTTTAAAGGCAGCATGTTTTTAAAGTGGTTATCACTGAGTCTGGTATTAGGTAGCTACTATCATCACCTTCATTTCTGCAAATGTACAAGACAGAAAGAGAAGCCCTTGTGCAAGAAGGGGTGAGGGGGGGAGTGCTTAAAAGTGAAATGTGAGATCTGAGTAACATTTCTCCAAAGAAGGCATGATATACAAATGGCCAATAACCATATGAAAAGTTGCTGATCATCATCAGATATCAGGAAACTGCAAATCAAAATTAAAGGGAGAAATCACTTCATACCCATTGGAGCAGATAGCTAGAACTTAAAAATAAAAAGCAAAAACAAAATCTAATTTTAAGAAAGACAGAGGGAAAGAACAAGTATTGGAAAAGACATGGGACCCCTTATACATTCTAGTTAAATGGAATAATGACTGTGGAAAGCTCTTTGGTAACCACCACATTTTCAACTCAAAAAAGTCAGAATTACCAAATGATCCAAAATGCCACTAAGCTTATAGCCAAAAGGAGGACAAACAGGTAGACAAACAAATACTTATACATAAATGTTCAAAGCATTATTATTCACAGTAGCCAAAAGATGGAAACAACCCAAATGTCTATCAATGGATAAGTGGAACACAAATTATGGTATATACATATGATGGGATAGTATTCAGCTAACTGAAGGAATATAGTTTTGATACATGCTACCATGTGGATGAAACTGTAAGGCATTATGCTTAGTGAAAAAAAAATCAGGCACAAAAGGCTAGATATTTTATGATTCCTTTTACATGAAATACTCAGAATAAGCAAGTCCATAGAGACAGACAGTAGATTAGTAACTTCCAGGTACTCAGGAGAAGGCTAATGGAATATGACTGCTTAATGGTCTAAGGGATCCTTTTGAAATGATGAAAATATTTTGGAACTAGAGGTGATGATTGAGTAACACTGAATGTACTGAACATTGCTCAGATTGGAAAACACTCTACTGCCTATGTTGTCTGCTTTTGTGGAAACAATCTTCCAATTATGATAACAAAAAGATTATGACAACTTACCCCCAGTGTTTTTCTGTCTTCAGGTTTTACAGCATCAGTCAAACTTCTCCCACGCAGCAAAATTCTAGCTATCAGTAGCATTTCTGAAGCATTAGCAGCCAAAGCCACAATAGAGGAAAGAGATTACAGAATTTTTTCCCCCCATCCTGCATAGTCCTGTGCCAAATAACCTTGAAGAGTTTAAAGAGCCTCTTCTTCCTTGAAAAAGGTATAAGGTATTTTTGTCTCTAGAATCAACTCTTGGGTAACAAAAAGAGTTGAGGGAAAGGGATGGGAGCAAAGGGGTGGGGTATGGTAGAACTCTGCCCCAAGGCCAGAGTTTAGGTGTTTAAGAAAGGGAGGGAAGGGATTGGCTGTTTTAGCTACCACATGCAGCCTGGGGGAGGAATTGACATTTCAGCTGAGATTCCTAAGCATGCATCCTTGCTTCTCAATTCATTATCTAGGTAACCTGAGAGACAAAGATTGCTAAATCTATGCTGGGTTCAGTTTCCTTACCTATAAAACGGGGATAAGGTAATGTGTGCTCCAAAGACTTGAAGAGGATACCATGAAAAGATGCATTTTTCATAGCTTACCTTATGTTAACTATCATCCAGAGTGTTTTATAAACAAGTTCCCAGACCCTATAACAGAATCACAGAGCTCAGGGGAAGGGCCTAGAATTTTATTTTGAATGCCTTCCTTAGGAGATTCTTATACTCTAGTTACACTCCAGTTATATGGCAGTTATACTCTACCACATCTACTGGCTTTAAAGTAGTCAATGTGCTAATTATGAGAATTTTGGGTAATTATAATGGTTATAACTAACAATAGGCCTTAAAGTCAAAATGATTAACCACTTAATGACAAAGACCCTCTCAATATTTTATTTTTCATAATATACCAAACAATTGATTTAACTACATTTTCTTCACTCCACAGGCTAAAATTGAGTGGAAAAACTTAACTATTTAGTCTGCAAAAGGATGACTATATTGTCAGCAACTAGGACAGCCATTTGAGAACTGTTTCTATTTAGTAATTGGAGGAAATAGAAATTAGAACAGATGAGAAATCTCTACTCATTTTCTAATTAGATTTCTTGAGTCAATGATTAAGTATCTTCAAATAGTAGCCCATTGGTCTGAAGATTTGGTTATGATTTTACCTGACTGAAATATAACTAAATGTTCCAGTTTGATATAGTTTAATCTACCACGCTGGCTTTTTAACATTTGACCTTGGTATAAGGAACTTTTATATTGAACTTCAGATACATATGGCTGAACAATACCCTTATGTGCCCTTATGACACGTCACATGTGTGGATATTTATTCAAGTTCACCTTTATTTAGTTATTTTAAATATTGGCTGTATCCACTAAATTTGCTCTGACAACTCCCATTTTGTCCCAAACCATCAATAAGCAGCATGTAAAATTTGAGAAGTACTGACCTAACATGTGGCACAAACTCTGAATCTTCACTGTCAGCTAAAAAAAATTGAAAATTACAGTTTACAACTCAGCAAAGAAAAGAGATAAAGCAGTGATTTTGACTTTAACACAAGCTGGAACTACATAAGAG
The DNA here is from genome assembly GCF_000260355.1 of Condylura cristata. Lineage (NCBI taxonomy): Eukaryota > Metazoa > Chordata > Mammalia > Eulipotyphla > Talpidae > Condylura > Condylura cristata. Next base: position 50,034,024 of record NW_004567106.1, on the reverse strand, counting down.
GAAATGTTATGAATATGTGTCACTTTGAAGTTTATTATCAATTAAAAACAAAATAACTGCAGAAGTTCACGAATGAAGGTATTTTTTACTGAATCTGAATATCAGAGACAGTATGAAACCATGATCTGAGCAATATGTTCTTTGAGAGGAAACGACAAAGGTGTGGAAAGGTCATACCTTTACTACTGCATTGATAGAGTCGGTCCTTTGTTTTATTTTATGTCTCACTTCTTTTCCTCTTCCTTTCATAAACTGTTTGTCTTAGAATTTGGCACTAGAAATTTCCAACATCATGTGACAAGTGGAAATGTTCTATTTTGCTTTAGCAGAGGGCTTTATTTTTGATAATGCTATTAATACTCAGAAGACAACACTAGGACTTAGTTAAGTGAGTGCACTTTCAAATCAGACATACTCTGCTTAAATTCTACCTCTCCATTTACTGTTATGCAAATAAACCATTTCACTTACTTAGATACTAGTTTTTCATATGCAAAATAGGTATGATGCACAATTCATAGGACTTTATAAATTCCTGGAAATAATGTATTACTATAGCACTTTATCACAGTGATATTCCCTAATAAGTATATATACCTTGCTAAAAATACTGGATACAAATTTTGTGACAAATCAGGTGGATTTTTCTATCTACTTGATGAAAGATTTAAGAAGCAAATTGTCCAGTTGCTTGGATGATTCTTACTGATTCTGGTACTTCCATCAGCTAACATTAGGTCACTTAAATTTTACAGCCAGAATTTTTCTCCTGTTAAATTTAAAAAGTAGAGGGTAAGGTGTTAATCAGTGTAGCCTATAAAAATAAAAGTACTCACTGTACATAACTGTTTTATAAAAATGTCAGCAATTCCTCAATTTGAAGTAAACATTAAATCTGAAAAAAAAAATTTTTTTCTTTAAGTTAGGAAATACGTTAAAAATAGGATAATAGGCCCCCCCTGGTGGAGCAGAGGGTTAGGACACAGCACTGCAATCTGGCCACAGCTGCTTCAGTGTAAGTTATATCCCCAGCCAGAGGTGATCCACATGGCGTGACAGACCTCTCCAGTCTAGCCTGCTGCTCCCCTCAGCAGAGTACTTCCTATCTGCCTGTTCTGCTCCCCACTCTGTCTCTGCTGAATCCTATCACCCCCCACACCTCTGGCCTGTACTCCAGTTCTGTATGCATAAATAAATAAATCTTTACAAAAATGTTTCTCAACACTTAAAAAAAAAAAGATAATAAACACTGTTTAAAGCACACCCACCTTTAAGAAAACTTAACACTGAGCCATATTTTCCTCAAAACTTTTCAAGCACACTTTAGCTGTAATTCTGTATAATTTTCTCTTAAAAGGTAGAAGAAAGGAAGGAAGGAGAAGGAGGGAAGTAGAGAAAAAGGGAGGGAGGCAAGGAAAAAAGTTGGAGGGAGGGTTGTTTATGTTTATAATTCTAATGTACTTATTCAGCCTCCACATATTAATGTACATTATGAATTCCCAGAGTATTACTGCTATTAAGGACATCTAAGTCAATTTCATTTTTTTACAATTGAAATGAATGTTATGCTAACACAATCTAGCATAAGAATATAAAAACACAGCATTTGAGAATACATAAATTTTCACATTTACTAGATATTGCTGAATTATTCTCCAAAATGGTTTGGGAACTCTTATTTGTCTACACTTTAAACAGCATTCAGAATTGCCTGATTTTATACTGCTGTCCACCCACTGAGTATGAAATTATGTTTCAGTGTTTAAATACATTTTTTCACAATGACATCTTGATTTTCTTTGAGAATTTCCAAGTGTTGTTTATTTTCTGTTTGGAAGTCTTCCATTATATTATATTTGATATGGCGAATACTGTGAATTACCTATCTTTCTATATTCCTATCTATGGATCTGTCTACTTAATGTTTGCAATAACTGCAGTCAAAGTTAGTAGGAGAACCACCAAGACTGCAGAATCCAAAAATAATCTGTTTATATACAAGTTCATCCCTGCAAATCCAGGATGTTCTAGAACATTAAGGCTCAGAACAGCTTGTTTATACAGAAGTTCATCACTTCGCTTATTCCATAAACCCATCCCAGACTCCTCCAAGGTAGACATAATGAAATATGCCTCCTTGCTCTCCTTCTATTTATCTAGTTTACCTGTGACTTTTTCATATATTATGACCATAAGAAGGGAGTCATTAAACCAATAAGTCCAAATTAAACCTTCTGATCCATGCTCTCAAACTTTTCAAATGTTTTGGTTAATTTCACACCTGTAATGAAGAAGATCAGGAAATAATCCTCATTAATTTACTTGATTCATCACCATGCCTTGGTGACTTGTACAAGTTACTATAAAATCCCTGGCATAATGCTCTCTAATTCTACTAACCTTGTTTCATTTTACTCCTCTAATGCAGTATATTCCTCTTCTGATCAATAAAACCCTATATTTCTACACAAATTCTTATAGAAACAAAACCTAGCAACAGCATTTTTTGTTTATTTCTGTAAGCCTATTCCTAGGAAAACTTGCATGATTTTTCCCCCATGCAAGCAGTTTTTGAAGAGCCAATAGGAAATAAAAACAAACATGATGCTAGTAACACCTGTATTTGGATATATTTCATTTTTGTTCCACCTAGGATATCAACACATTGACTTTATTTTCTAGTCTCTCTTTCACTCAGGTCAATAATTCATTTGTGTTTTAAAGGGGGCTTGGTTCCCTGCTAAAATTAACAAACTCCATTTCAGATTACAAATTTCCTAAATTGTCCCAACATACGGGGACTTAGTCTACAAACTTATTGGATATTGGGGGGGCTTCTTCATAAATGGATAAAAACATCACTGTATGACTCTAGAAACCACATTATTTTTACAGTGTAGAAGTATTGCTAAGCTTTTGCCTCCTTTTTTTTTTTTTTTTTTGATTAATTTCATGCCTGACTCAGTCAGAGATTAGGCCTTGACACAGGTTATAATTAAATATTGAAATCATGAAGTGCAAGAATGTTTAATTTTTAAAATATGAGTTTTAATTTACCTCATACAGAGAATAGCTCTGGTCACCTGCAGAGATGCATTACACACTACATTGCCTAATGTAGGATGCCTGAATAAGGCTGAGCATACAGTTAAAGTAAACTAATGCAATTTACTGAACAGCAGTCAAATATTTATCCAGTTGATGAAGCAGACTTTATGTGAAACTCAGACAATAATTAAAGAGAAGCCTTGCTTAAAACATGCTTACTCCAGTTTTCACAAATACATTATATTCTTTCTGCATCATCCATTTTTCTAAAATATTTCTCTATACTTGAAACACTCCACAGTAAGCACCGTATAGTATTATACTCATGAATCTCCTGACAGTTTACGGCACTTTGAAGTAGGAGTGATTGCAAAAGCTGCCCCAATTCTTCTCCATCCTGTGGCAGACCCTCTGCAATGTGACACTGTGGGGCCTTCCACTGAAAGTGAAGTCTATTTTCCCACCATTCGAATCTTCCTGGTAACTGTATTCTTGTACTATTTCAGAACATCTGCCTCAAGAACCTGCAGGCTTCTACTTGTTCTCGTGGATCGCTGTCACAAACACAAAAACAAGCCCAGGCCACTCCTGGAGGAGGAGAAACCAGATGCTGATCATCCTAGATCAGCTCAAAGTCACTGGATCTTACCACAGTGATTCCAGTTGAAATTAGCTAAGCCCAAAGCAGGTCAACAGAGGCAACTAGATTACTTGTAGACTCATGAGAAATAGTAATTGGCTGCATATGTGTATGACAGTTTGTTCCACAACAGTGAAACCTAAGTGAAGAATTGTTACAGCTAATTCAAGAGCTAATAAACACAGGCTTGGAGATCTAAGTCAGTTTCTCCAATTTCCAGATGAGAAAACTGAAATCAGAGAGGTTAAGTGCCTCATTTACATCTATAAACTGTCAATGGCAGAACCAAGTCTAGAGATTGCATTCCCCAACACCCCAGCCAAACCTCTTTCTAGTATGTGTTATTGCTTTTGTTCATCTTTTTGGCAACAGAGATCAACAAAAGTTTGCCAGGACAATTGGTGTTTTAGCATAATAAAATGCCTTTTGCTGAAATTAATGTAAGGACCTTACATGTGTTTATTGTAGTCAGAATATACATATTATCTGAGACTCTTTTCAGATCCCTTTTCCAAGTTATATGAAGATAATTACAAATGACAGAGTGAAGATTGTTTTCAAGTAGAGTAATCCCATAATTTTCAGTCATCGTAATATTATCATGATTCCTTTTTAGAGCTTTGTTGAGAACTAAAATTTTTCTCTAAATCACTAAAACTATCATCTGGAAAATTAGTAATAGGTAGCATGTCAGAGTCATCCTCTATTAAATATTACATATATGATGAGCATTTAAGAAATCCTCAAAGCCTAATTAGGTTGAACGAGTAAGCAAAGAGAAGTTCATTGTGTCATAGGATAGCTTATTATGAAATCATATTTAGTCATTTAGTCATTATAGAGTAGTAAATTGTTCTATTTTTACTCTGTACTTACAATTCTGATGTTCTACAGTATTGTTTCCCAATGTTTAGTTCATCCAGTTACATGAACAACTTGTTAAATCACAAATTGGTGGACTCCACTCCCAGACTTTCGGATTCGATAAACCTTAGCTGTGAATTAGGAATCTGTATTTCTTAGAATACCCAGATGTGCTGAAACTGGTGGTTGGGGGACCATTGCTCCAAATTTTTCAACAATTTCTGAAATAATTTATGAGTAGCTCATCTTAGAATATATCTAACTATAATATGTATGGTAGCTAAAGGAAGAATTAAATTTTATTCAAAATTTAAATTAGTAAATGAATTACATAGTATAAAATCTTTTGATCAAAATCAGTAAGACAGTCACTATACTTAAAGAGTTTAAATGCCTTGACTTATGCCTGAGATATGTCCAGAGTCTGCCACAGGCCAGAGTAGAAGTGGGAGGCCCTTGTCAAAGAAAACGAAATATACACACACCCATATATATTGCATACTGTCACAAGACTCATAATATTTGGAATTCAGGTAAATTAACTCAAATGATCATCCTCTAAAGGCAAATAATCTACAAGAGTTTTTAAAAAGTAAAGAAATGCCTACTTCCAATCTACAGCCATTTTTTAATGAGAGCATTCACATAACACTTTCCATGACAGCTTCTGCTTTCCATCACTCAACTCTTTGTGAAAAAATTCCATTTTTGGCTTACTGACTATATATTTGGGCTTGGTCCAGAAACGAACTTCTTGAAAGGTTTAAAACAATAATTTCAGTTGTCTTTTAATTCCAGACTACTTCAAATAAAGAAAATAAACTATGAAATGGGTAGTGGGATTCTAATTGCATCTTTTGCATTTAAATATCAGATAGCTTCCTAATGGACCTTTATATATCTACAGCCTCTACAGAAATCTCAAACCTCTTCAGCTTAAAAAACAAAACCAAGATTAGAAAAAGACTGGCGTCTGAAAATGTCCTCTGAGGAAACACACACAAAAGCATATGTGTGTCCTGAACTCCTGAGTATGCACATTTAAGAGGCGCCAGCCAACTCGATCTTTCTTCTTCTAGTAAACATGCCTCCCTGGGTATTCAGAGAGCCCACTTCATGAAGGGCTCATACAGTATTGTTTACAATTTTTATCAGTGTGGTTTTTCTCCCACCACTATTTAAAAACTCATTTTTCTATTTTTTTGTGTTTGTTTGAATCGCCTTCTCTTACAAGGGGAAAAAAAAAAAAACTGCAGCGAACTCACCTCAGACATTGGACAGAAAAAACTTTCTTATCCTTTCTTTAACTTTGAACATTATCTTAGTCTACACTTTTCTCATTTTTTTTTTTTAAGATTTTTTTTATTTGTGCATACAGAACTGGGGTACAGGCCAGAGGCTCAGGGGCGGTTAGAGGCTTCACCAGAGACAGAGTAGGGAGCAGAACAGGCAGATCTTTGAAGTACACCGCTGAGGGGAGCAGCGGGCAGGTCGGGAGAGGTCTGCCATGCCATGTGGTCACCTCCGGGGCAGGCAGGAATCAAACTCATGCGGAAGTGGCTTTAGCTTCTTAGTGCTGTGTTTTAACCCGCTGCGCCACCAGAGAGGGCCACTTTTCTCATCTTTTAAGCTGATTCTCTATATAATGTGAAGGCTCTTGGATCCAGAGCAACACCCAGGGATTATCTTGAAGTGAAGAGTCCCAGGCAAAGAAACACCTCAGACAGTCTGATTCTAAAATTGCTTTCCTCTTTCTATACATAATGCATCCTTTAATATTTGATTACATCCACACATATTATGTTTAGGGACATGTTTTAATAACAACTTAAAGCTTAAACACTGTCTTTGCATTGGTGTCTTACTGGATATTGTTAATCTCTTTTACTACTAAACTGATTTTTCATCCTTCAGAGACCTGGAATTTCTAGCTGCAAATGGTTCCAATTCCTTCATAAATATTTCCCAATTAAACCCAACTCACAGTGATCCTTTGAACTCATTCGGCTTTTATTTTTGCTATGATTAATTTCATATTTATCTCATATGACCTTGTGATGTTGCCAGATAACTTTTATGGACATGGTTCTATCTACCTAATTTAATTTTAAATGTCTTGAGGACAGACACTTCATGGCATATCACCCTACTTTATGCATGCAGATGTGCTACCTGGATGGGAAATCTTTGAGTGGATCCTCTCTTTTGATGGAGGGGACAGCAGCAGTGGGTAAAAATGGTTTTCCTGCTCATTTAAAGCTTTCTCTGGTTTAAAGTCACCTCAGGACAGAAGGCTGGTTCTTACAGGGAACAGCAATTTGGCCACAGCCTACAATCAGTGTTTCCGGCTGAAGAAATGACAAGTTGAAAAGGTTGTCAGGAGATGCAAAAAGAGCAACAACTACTGTGTAAAATGAAAGTCACAGCCTAACCAACCTTGGCAGTGCCCTTTTGTGCATTATATTGGTGTGCAGGGTAGAAAAAGGATATACCTGAAGGAAGAGCTAACTCTGAAACCAGGAGTGCACAAACAGATTTTGAAGGTGTGGAGAAAGGAAGGTGCAAATAGGCCAGGAAACTTTATTTATACTAAGTTATAATCAAGTAGACCAAGAAAGAGTTGGCCCTATAAGGTACCAATTATGTTTCCTGTTATGTTGTGTGCCAGGAATAGCACCTGCCCTTGTCTGGTCAGATGTCCAATTGACTCCTCTAATATATTTCTTTCTTGTTATACTGAAAGAATTTTCCACTTTAAAATAAGGTATCATAGGGCCTCCCTGGTGGCACAGGGGTTAAAGACAGCACTATCAATATATGGCCAGCCACCACAGCAAGAATTTGATAACTGGTCAGCCAGGGAGTTGACCCACATGGCGCAGCAGACCTCTTCTGACCTGCCTGCTGCTCCTCTCAGCAATATATTTCAGTAGTTCTGCTTGTTCTGCTCCCTGTTATCTCTAGTGAATCCTCCCCCTCCACCCATCCACACATCTTTGACTTGTATCCCAGTTCTTGTATTAATCTTGTAAAAAAAATAAATAAGATATTATAGTTGTGGCAAAGGATGTCATTTCTTCAGTAATCATTTCTTCACTAAAGGTAAGCTCTCCTATGCTCGAACATTCTTCAAGGCATACATTAGAGCATTACTATAAGGGAAACTGTGCACTCTTAATTTTACTTGATAGTCTCTTAAAAAGTTACCTGACTTCTAAGTTGATTACTCCAACTGCCACACACCCTGTTCATATAATAATGTGGCTTAGTGATTACACTACCATGCATGTGCATGAGAGGGCACATGCCAGTATTACATCTTAAGTAAGAAACATAGGTCTGAGTCTTAATTTCATCATGTACCACTCAGAAATAAACATATGTGAATGGATGCCTGCACACACTTACCCCATAGTTTGTACCTAGGTCACCAAGTTATTAATTTTTATTTCTATGTGTACTTTTAAAATAATTACAAACTCAATTGCTGTAAGAGATATACTTAAGAATTCATATCTTCAAAAATGGCATGTGCTGAAGTAGAAATCTATACTGAGGCATGCCAAACGTGTAACTATGTTTATAAATGCCACAAAACAATTTAGAAACCTAAATGAAGAATGTTATATCCAAGTGAAACAACTGAAGGGAACAGAGGTCAACAAAAAGTAATTACACTCTGGGGGATTTGGACAGGACATCAACAAAAGCACAGACCATGAAATCTCCAATGACCCAAACAGTTAAAAAACTGCAACCAAGAACTGTAACGTTCACAGAGTGAGAGCTGCTTTCCTCAAGTTTGATATTTTTTTTTAATCTTCACAGTCTGACATCACAGCACATGAAGTTGGGATCTACAAAGCTGACTGGCCCCCCACACTAGTTAAATAGCAGGAATTATGGAAGTACAGTCTATTCTTTTCATATGAATAGTTGAAAATTAATGTAGAAGTAGAAAAAGAATCATAAACAAAGGATCAAATGTCTCAGTCAATGCCACCACTGCAGAGCCCCAGGGGGTGACATTTCCTTTGTCATGTCTCTGCATCCCATCTGCCCCTAGAAGGATGGCTACACAAGGGCCCTCCCTGGTGGCACAACGGGTTAAAGCACAGCATTAAGAAGTGAAAGCCACTTCAGCAAGAGTTTGATCCCCACCCTGTAGATGACCCACATGGCCTAGCAGACCAGTCCTGACCTGCCTACTGCTCCCCTCAGCAGTGTACTCCATCCTTCTGCCTGTTCTGCTCCCTACTCTGTCTCTGGTGAATCCTCTCACTATCCATGCACCTCTGGCCTGTACTCCAGTTCTGTATTCATAAATAATTAAGTCTTAAAAAAAAAGTTGTCTACACAAAAAGGCCACAGGTTCTAATTCTATCATTGCTACAAGACCTCGACAAATGACTACACTTCCCTGAGCTCCTATACCAATGTGTCTTTGTTTAGTCTGTGGATCATGAATCCCTCTGATAATTTGGTGGACACTTTCCTAGAATGAGGTTTTTAATTGCATAAATACTACAGAGGACTTTGAATAATCCAATTATTATTTTCTGATTTAGCAATAAATGTGCTTCTACATTGTAACAAATATCAATATTAGAGAGACAACTAACAATACCATAAATTTGAAGTTACAATAAATACAATCAATATTTTGAGCTATCTGCAACAACTGAATGGGATCTGAAAATATTTGTCATATTTATTAATGACAGTACGCTAAATGTCTATAATACTGTTTGCTGCTCAACCCTATCAAAAATGGGCAGAAGAGCTAAAAAGACACTTCTCTAAAGAGGAAATGCAGACAGCCAACAGGCAAATGAAAAAAATGTTCAACATCACTTCTAATAAGGGAAATGAAAATTAAAACCACAACGAGATACCACCCTACCCCAGTGAGAATGGCACACTTTAAAACAACTAGCAACAACAAATGTTGATGAGAATGTGGAGAAAAAGGAATTCTCCTACACTGCTAGTGGGCTGCCAGTTAGTACAATGATTATGGAAAGCTGCTTGGAGATTTCTCAGACTGCTAAAAATGGAGTCTCTGTATGACCCAGCAATCCCACTCCTAGGTAGGTATCTACCCAAAAGACACAAAAATATTGATTCAAAAGGACACCTGTAACTTTTTAGCATCACCTTTCACTTGGTCACAATTAAGTGTTAACAAATGAAATACAATTCATCATTAGTAAATAAGAGAACGAGAATATATATAGATTTCATGCTAGGGTTTTATGAGTTTATGGAAGAATAATTACATAATTGATTATCCTATTTGAAACTGTGTTTGTTAGTTTTATTTTATATATATATATCAATAATATATATTAAACATATAATATATATTAAATATATATATATATATATATATCATTTTAATATACTAAATTAAAGTTAGCCAGGCACTACCCTTAATTCTTTGTGAATTTATTCCTAGCAAGAGTCCTACAAAATAGGACCTATATGACTCAGGTAGATTAAAGTGTCTACATTTACCAAGTAAATATAAGTAAGTAGCCAGGATTGGTATTTGAACACAGCGATATTATACATAACTCTTATCTGCCTGCATGCCAATTACAGTACTTCTTAAAAATGGTGCCGTTCTTGAGTGTTGCTGGTGGTGTTGGAGCTACATTTCAACACTACCACAGTAATAGCCTGAATTGGATCCCTGGCCAGGGAGCTGACCCACATGGCACAGCAGACCTCTCCTGAATTGCCCATTGCTCCTCTCAGCAGTGTATTTCAGTAGATCTACCTGCTCTGCTCCCCACTCTGTCTCTGGTGAATCCTCTCACCCCACGCTGCTGGCCTATACCCTAGTTCTATCTTTAAAAAAAAAAAAATCTTGCTGCTCTTTGACATGGAAAAAATTTAACTCAGTCACCATATTTTAAAAGTTGTTAGTACTAAGATCTCTGCATTAAATGAGAAAAATCTGCATTGCATTCACTAAAGTGAATGCTCAAGGAACAAAAATGAGCTACAAAGAGGTTGAAAGAAAAAAAAAAATCTTGTCTAGGGGAAAGATGAGTCTTTGGGAACCCCACTAGAAAATTATAGTTAATGCAGTCTCTTTTTAAACAACTATTTGTGATTACAAACAAGTTAAAATAGAAAAAGTTTAGGAACTTATTCAGCAATCTACAAAAGACAATCTAAGATTTTTTTCTACAATTCAGAGCCTTAGCTGTAGAAGAACTTCAACTTCATTCAGTGTGTTTAACAGAGGTTAAATTCTGAAAAGACCCAGGGATTTCATGAAGCAGATAAGAAAAGTGAGTTGAAACAGAAAAAGTGATGTTTTTTAAAACAAAACTAACTTTTGGAGAGAGTGTGATGGACAATAATGTATTATCCAATGTTTAATGCTATTTTGAGTTTTTCTTGATCCTAGACTACCCCTGTTAAGATTTATGCAATGTCCTCACTCAGAATGGCACAACATTAAAAATAAGGGATACTAGTGCCTAGTTCAGAAGGATATGTACAATATTTAATAACAGAAATGACCAGCAGAAAAGTTTAGGTTGACTCTGGACTCTGTCATGAATGTCAATTGCATGCTGTATTATAAACAAGATAATGAATGTAAAAGAAACAAAGAATATCACTAGTACACATTTAGATGTGTTGATTTTTAATATGAAATTGTATTTTTATTTAATTTTGGGAGAGCCAAATGCAATGACTATAGGCAATCTGGAACTCAAGTCAGAAATCTGAGTTAGAAATAAGCTTCCGGAGTCATTAGCATATGGGCAAATACAGAAAATTTCAGCAAACACTTAAGGTATGCCAGAGGATAAGAGAGGCAAAGGAGATTGCAATGGAGCAGTTGGAGAGGATTAGGGGTGAAGAGAGCCCAGCACTGAAGAAATGGGGCGGGGGATGGTGTGTTGGGGTTTCTGAATGTCTTTGAGAGCTTTAGATAGATCATTTATGTTAAATGATGATAGATGATCCAGAGGTCACGGGGTGGGAGATAGGTAAAATTATAACTCATTCTATTCATGAGTTTGATGATTAAATACTGAGAGTGACAGAGAGACAAGCCAGATGTCAAGAATCAACAAATGGAGAGGTTGAAATTATTTGAAAAAGAATAATAGATGGCTAAGTTCCAACAAGAAATGAGGGATAGGACCAAAACATTAGTAAGGAGTGAGCACTGAAAGGGAATTTGGTACTTCATCTACAAGGCTCGATAAGCAGTGGTTCTCAATACAAGCAGAAGACTTGTTAAAAATTCGTAGGAGTCATAGTATTTGCCTGGCAAAATGATTGGTGGCCCATCTGTCATTGGATAAGTGGGTCTATGGAAGAAATCTTAACAATTTTTGAGGCCAAGAAAGAAAGGTCTCAGCCACACAGCTATCAAATGTCCCAAGGTAAATAATCTGTGAACATTTTATCCTACAATAAACACCAAGTGCCTCTAACTGACTTTAATCACACAGGTTTTTCAGGAATATAACTACCAGGTGATTCAAGGGAAACTGATTTAGGCTTATTCAGATCTTTATAAAGAATTGGTCATAAGTTCAGAAATTCACAACAAGAAATGCAGTTCATCAAGAAATACATTGAGTACTCCGCTATAAGAAACAAATTCGTCATATAAATCCCTTTATAGGAAATATCCAGACTAGGCAAACCACTAGCATGTGGTTTCTTGATTTGAAATTTTAGTTTCAATCTAGCTAAAATTTCTTGTCATGGGTTTACTGGCTACCATCTGGAGACAGAAACCATCCAACTCAGGGTGAGTTTTCTAAAAGTAAAATTGGATTATAAGTTGACTTTGAAAGGGAGAGGAGTATGCTGAAAAATGGCGGTGCCATAAGAAAGACAAGGCTGCATCATGTATTAGGTCCTCCTTAAAGAGAAATGAGGTGACTTACTGACTGAAGGCTCTGTAATAGGACATTGGTTGAACTGTTTTCTATCATTCAGTCAATAAAATTACATTGAACTGCTACCATATGCTAGGCACAGAGCCATGCCAGGTGCAGTGCGAAGGCCTAGGGACAAAAGATGAATGAAATATTTTAAGACCTCAGAGGAGTGCTTGGCCTCAGGAGGGAAAGTACACAATTAAAAGCAGGAAGTGAATGGAATACCAATGGTTGATTTGAAATACTCTAAAGTCTCTCCTATTCAGAGTGTGGTCTGGAGACCGGCAGTATTGGCATTCCTGAAGCTTATTAAAAATACAAAATCATGGCCCTCCCTGGTGGCGCAGCGGGTTAAAGCACAGCACTGAGAATCTAAAGCCTCTTCCGCAAG
>NW_004567106.1:49936561-50021059 GCF_000260355.1 Condylura cristata | reverse complement strand
CTGTTCTGTTCCCCACTCTGTCTCTGGTGAAGCCTTTCGCCGCCCCTGAGCCTCTGGCCTGTACCCCAGTTCTGTATGCACAAATAAATAAATCTTTAAAAAAAAAAAATACAAAATCTCAGGCTGTACCCACACTAAAAGCCAGAATTTGCATTTTTAACAAGACTCCGGGTAATTTATATGTATATGAAGTTTGACAAGTGCTACTTTAAAGGTGTTAAGTTTTGGGGTGGACTATAAGGAAAGGTTCAGATTTTGTCCCTTGTGCTTCTTTTCTGGAACATTCCTGGTCCTTCCTTTCCTTGTGCCTTGCCCATATTGTTCTTGCTCTCAGTTCCTATACCCTGTTTATCCATCATTTAAAATCTTCACCTGGGCAGAATTAATCACTCAATTTTGCATAACTACATTATTTACAAACACTTCTACTTTGGCATTTATTAAATTGCATTATTATGTGTGTTATCAATATGGATACTTCATGTCCTCCCAAAATCAAGCTCCTTGTTTTTTGTTTTGTTTTGTTTTTGTTTTTTTAAAACCTATATAATCTGAGGGGGAAACCAGAAGTCTGGTTGAGAGTTAAGATTCATTGTTAAATGAATGAAAAAAGTAAAAAGTAAGTGAATGAATTTTAGAAGATGCTCTCTGCAGCGCTAAACTGTTAAATAAAGTCAGCCCATGGGAGTTATATTCACAAACTTTACCCCTCTTTGATTTGGCTGGTTTTTAAGTACCACTGCTCTAATAAATGAGGCCTCCAAAAGTTAAGGCACTTACCCATTTAAGCCCACCTATTAAGTGAGGGAAAAACAATGCAAATACAAATCACATCTTTTTGCTTTTTTTTTTTTTCCAATGCAGTGTTTCTTAAGCAGCAATGAGAGTAAATATGTAAGAAATATACTTTTATGGAAGAGGAATATTTCTATAAAATCTTTATGCACTTCTTTAACTTGTGCTGTACTGGAACATGAAAGATTCAATGCACACTGGGGAGATACTAGGACACAGGATGTATAGAAGAGCAAAGAAAAAAAAAAAAACTAACAAAAAGCCGTAACTTTATCCTACAAATCCTTCACTTCATTGTTGGTCTGTAGAGCAAAAGAAATGCTTTCAAGAGTCACCTTTAATAATCAAGCATAGTGTTAACCCAATCCAAGGATCAATAGTGCTGAGGAGATTTTTGTCTGGTAACATTAATAATATCCCTTCAGCCCTGAGGGGAGCACAGTCTTCTAAAATATCTTTTCCTTGAACTCAATGTAAATAGAGAGGATAAGCCCTGTGGTTAAATAGGTGGTCAGCAACTAGCAGCTTTGTATAATGATGATAAATAGGATGTGAAAATTTTAAATGGAGTTTTCTTGAGCAGAAGTTCAACAATATCATATTTTTAAAGCTGACTAATCACTAGTGTGACAAAGCTGTTCTATGTTAGCCAGGGAATCCTTTAGGAAGTCCTTACTGAACATACTTAAAATTTATGTGAACCTTTAGAAATATATGCATTAACATGTCCTCACCCTCATTTTGGCTTACTGAACCATGTATTTATTAACACATGACCACATGACTCTGGGCGCGTGTATGTGTTGTATTATCACGCATGCAATAATCCATTCAAACCAATTTTATTTAATTCCTACAAAGGCTTTAAAAGAGAGGTGCCATTAATATTTCAATTTTACAGAGAAAAAAATAGAAACCCTGGAACTGAAGCATCTCCTCACATTCGCAAGCCAAGTAAAAAGCATGAACCTTGTCTATTTTTCACCATCCCATCCTAGGATAAAGTAGATGCTCAACAAATATTTGCTGGTTTATACATGTTTTCTGTCCTGTCCCTACTTACTCCTTCCCTATTGGAACCTCGGAATGCAACATCAGAGGCTTAGATGACCTTTTTTCATATAATATATCACACAAGATATTTTAATAATTATCATTAGCATTTGAACATTTCATCTTAACACATCATAGATTTCCAAAACCTTATAAACATATGACCCCCTTTTCTTTTAAAGATTTATTTATTTATGCATACAGAACTGGGGTACAGGCCAGAGGCAAGGGTAGTGAGAGGATTCACCAGAGACAGAGTGGAGAGCAGAACAGACCGACTGATGAAATATACAGCTGAGGGGAGCAGTGGGCAGGTTAGATGATCTTTTTTGATTGAAAGCTTCTGTAAAGATTATAGGAAGAGGCAATGGCTATTTGATAAGGTCACCTAAGAAGGAACAATTTTTCCCGCTGTCTCTGGTTTTGTCATTCACAGAGTCATCTAACTGCTAAGGACACCCCAGTAGATACTGGGTAAATAAATGCAGAAACAGAAGAGTTTTATAAGGGTGACACAGCATCTTTTCTTACCCAAGACAAGAAACACTCCTAATATACTTCTACATTTTTAGAAATCTCTTCACAATATCTATGAATTATAGTTAATATGAGACAACATTTATGAGGGCTGAGGTTAAGCTGTGGTTTTCCTTGTTATATCTTTAAATAAAACTCCAACTTCAAACAAACAAACTGGGTGACCCTGGAAAAAGTACTTAACATCTCTGAGTTTCAGTCCCTTTAAATACATGAACACTTGGGCCCTCCCTGGTGGCGCAGCTGATTAAAGCGCTGCACTGAGAAGCTAAAGCCACTTTCGCATGAGTTCGATTCCCGCCTGCCCCGGAGGTGACCACATGGCATGGCAGACCTCTCCCGACCTGCCCGCTGCTCCCCTCAGCAGTGTACTTCATAGATCTGCCTGTTCTGCTCCCCACTCTGTCTCTGGTGAAGCCTCTCACCGCCCCTGAGCCTCTAGCCTGTACCCCGGTTCTGTATGTACAAATAAATAAATCTTTAAAAAAAAAATACATGAACACTTGATGCCACATGCCCCTCCTGATTATGACAACAGTAATCTTAGGATCTAATTGAGAGACTCACCAACAGTTTGTAACTACCTGAAACTGGGCCAAATGCCAGCCCTGTTCAAGAACTGCAATGATAATACCTAGCTGCCAGAATTGTTGCCAAGATTTAACGAGGTGACACACTTCAAGATCATAGCAGAGTGCATGTACACAGAATGCACTCAACATGTTTGTTCCACTCCATGCCCAGTCCATTCCCTGCAACTGGAGCTTCTGAAACCTGAGTTTGTTTCATTACTGAACTTTCCCCTGTATGTAACATTCTGAACCATCACCATGTCTATGGTCCATTCCAAGGCTTAGATTTGTCCATACCCTGATTTGTCTCACTACTTTCCAGGTCCCTGCAGCTAACTCAACCACATCTCAGTTCCATGGTCAACCTTTCTTCCCCACATGTGAAAACTTTCTTCCCCACATGTGGCTACGCATTGACATTATCCTACCAACAGCATTCTGTTGTTAACCATGGCCAATTAATTCCTTCCCATCTCTAACTACAATCAAACTGTAAGTCAAATGTCACTATCATAATTCATGTCTACCATTTCTCAGTGTTGCATCTTATCCCCCCCACCCCACCCCCAGTTGACCCTGAAACAAGGGTATATCCCAGTCCCAACCCAGAGTTCAGAGGCTATATGCAGAGTCTTGAGGTAAGGAAAGAAGACTTTATTTGCTTAGGAAGCACTAAATCTCTCCATGACTAATCAGGTCTTCTCCCAATGTAAAAGAAAGGGGACAGAGTATTTTTCAAAGGACTCCCAGGTCCACATTTAGACAAAATGCCTCCCCACTCTGTTTTCCAAATGTCAAATGGGAACATCAGTCATCGTTATTTCATATTATTGCAAACCAGCCAGGTAGGTTTGTAGAGCATGTAGGAAGAGCATCATATTTCAGGGCTTCTCACTTCTTATCTACAGATATACCACTTCAAGTTAAAGAAGAAAACTTTGTGAAGATGTTGCAGAAGATTTATTGTTAAAGGACAGGAATCTAACTACTTGTTTTTTAGAGTGATAAGGGCTGGAAATTAGTGGAGCTGTGTAGGAAGTGGCAAGATTTGATGAACTCATGGTTGTGCACGAAGAGACTGAAAGAGCAGGTTCTAAAACAGGTTCAGAGTCAGGCTTGTATGACTGGCACTGGAGTAATGTTTCCCACAGAGTCTGTAGAGTTGAAAAGAGAAGAGAGTATTCCAGTGAAAAATTAAAATCTTGATCTTTGCCATGTTAAACATGAGGTGGTAATGAGACAGCAGGAAGCTACTTTGGTGAGCCAGCAGGAAAACAAGACTAAACGGCTGGAGAAGTGTGACATGCAGAGGTAAAACTGACTGATTCATTAGATAATCTTACCTTTCAATTACAGTGTATTGCTCCAGAGTTTACTAAATACTGCCAAATACATTATATGAATCCTCACAATAAGGAACTGATGTTCTGAAAAACTCTTGCTTTGGTCAATGAATCAACTGATAAGTACTGGAAGGGTGAGTCAAAAGATGGTGCTTTTCCCCCAATGTTAGCACACCTCCTACACAATTCCATGCTGGCACAATTATGAAAGCATCCCTTGCATTTATTCCCTTGGAGCTGGAAAGGCCTAAGCTCTGTGGGACCATATCCCCTGGGTAACAGCTTAACAAGTTAACTTCTCCCCAGATGAATGTCATGTGGTAAATGACCAAGAACCATAAACTGTGAGTTCAGAATTACCCCAATGCCTTCCAGATAACCCGAACTCAAAATTATTAGATGTAAGAATCACTGAGGCTTCTTCCCCAAAGTTGAGCCCTTCTTTCTTGTAGGCAAAGTCAGACTTCACTCAGCAAAAGGTAACCACAATTAAATTCAAATTGTTCCAGATCATTCAAAGGAGTCCCACCTTTTAAAATCTGTGATTAGAATTTGGGCAGAGGAGGGAGAGCCAAGAGGGTTGTGGCCAGCATTCGACACACGTTGAGTCTGCAGAAAGGGGTTTCTTGTTTCTAAAAAGGAGATCTGAAACGGCTGCCCCACATTCTCTCTGTGGGAGATGCTATGTCTGAAAGTGCTGCTAGAACTACTTCAAATACCCATGTCCATAAGTATAAAATCATCACAATAAAGATGTCAGAACCAAAAAGAGATGAAAAACACTTAAGAACTTGGTAACTTTTTGAAACTTCTGCCTTGAAAAATCTTGAACTCTTCCCTACCTCTTGACTTATTAGATGAAATAATACACTGTCATTGCTTAAGATCATTTTGAGTTGGGGTTATCTGTTTCTTATAGATGACAGCTTTTTAGCTAATAATATCACTTTGTGTCTTTAGTTTTACAAATTAATTCCCAGACTTTTGACTAGTTAACTGACCTAAATGTAGAGCTTTCCTCACAAATTTTTACCAGGACATAATTTCAACTGTCCCTTCAATAAAATCAAATGTTATATTTGTCAATGAATGATCACACCAATGGTAATTAAAAAAAAAATAAGCAAAGTACAACTCTAAAGACAGGTTAGTTCTAAAAGAGAATAGTTATTCCAGAGATATATCTATCCCTAGTCTTAATCCACTTTTACAGACCTGTAGAAACAACTTAACTTCTCCATGAACAACTAGGATCCATCTTTCCCCACCCTGAAATGTGAAATCTACTCTCAGGTGAATCTGATTTCACTTTATTCATTTCTAACTCTTTCATTCTCTCAACCTCATAACAGTAACCTCGTTAATATTAACTAATTATAGAAATATAAGCAAAGATATATGCTGTCATGGGGGAAGCAAAGGGTTATGGAGTGCTAAAAAACACACCTAAAATAAATGATTGTGCTTCCCTCAGGAAAGCTTAGGAAAATAACCTCCCAGAAAAGTATTTGTATATTTTAAATACCTTTAAAGAGTCAAAAGATTCCAAATACTTCATTTTAGGTAGTAAACAGTAGACTTATCTCTATTCAGACATTCTAAGGTAATGATAAACTGTATAAAGGAAAAAAAAAAGTTGTGCAAAGTCCAAGTGACTTGTGGTAAAGTTTAAATAATAGCTTGTGGCAATGTATACAAACTCCATTGTTAAAGTTAATAATGCACCAATTTTATATTATATAGATTCACTTGTATTAAATGTAAACATTGCCTGTGAGTGATGTGAATGTATTAGCATGGTGTAAATGATATTCATTATATATGAACTGCCAGCTTTGCTCTAGGTACTGATGATAATAAGCTGTTGCTTTTTCTCAAGTGAGTCACCATTCTTAATAAATAAAATATGGATCCTTAGAAGACTTCATAGTTCTTTCATTGAGAGGAATATTTCTAAAAAGGTAAGCATGTATTTCAAAGGCAAAGTCCTTCATATTGCTTAGCCTAGCTTAGCTTAAAAGCTATTTGTTTCCTGTTTTTTTGGAGATTTTTTTTTTTCATTACTATTGCCCATAATGGTCCTTTTAATGGACAAAGCTGGAGCCTGAATATTATTACTATTACTCTGCTATTGGATTTCCCTTGTTTTGAAAAGAAAAAAAAAGACATTATTTCATTTGAAATATATAACTGATGCCAAATTCCTATGTGAAGTTGTTAGACTGTGATTACCAGTAGAACTATAACCTTCCTTATGCAAATCACTAGAGTTCATGGTAAGTCTGACATTTACAGAATTAATGAACTAAATAATTAAGTGACCTAGTAAGTGAATTGGTAAACCAGAACTATTAATCTTTTAATGAATTCTTTACTATCACTTAAATAATAATTTTTGCATAATTTTAAAGGATTACAGTAAAGAAACATTAGAATAGGAAACCCATTATGTGAAGGAACGTTACTTTTATAAATCTGTCATTATGTCTCTTTTTATTGAATTCATTTCTATTCAGGTTTAGAAAAGTGGCAATTCCTATATTGGTGGCTAACAGTCCCCGACTTCAAAGTTTTTTTTTCCCCTTCTGAGACAGAGACTTTAGGATCATTTACTGCTTCAAAAAACCACAGCCTAAAATGAGTAATTAGCATACAACTATAATCTTAGAAATTCCCTATTTGATGGTGTGCTAGTTAACTAGCACATAAAATAAGGCCTTTACACCAGTTCCTTTCAAACAGAATTTCTCTATTCTGCACAAATGGTATCTTTACCTTTCTCTTCAAATACCCTTTTTAAAATATCAGATCACAGCTATTAAAATAACGAACTGAACTAAACAAAAGGAGAATTTAGAATACTAAAGTGTCCAAGGTTATATCAGTCAATAACAAGAAAGATGTAAAAAGATTAATTTGGGTCTTCAGTATCCATACCAATTGCTTGCAAAGGAATACTATCAGTAGGATAAGGGATTACTGAATCATAAGTATTCACATCTTCCACTAGAAGGGAAAAACTTTAAAGTTTAAATGGAAATAAAGAATAGCAGAAGTAATGGCTACAGTCGTTTCTCCAACCACATAAAAGATGCACTATGGTTCACTAAATGTGAACGAAATAAATAAATTGTGTATTTGTTACTGAAAAGAGAAAGAGTCCACAAACTTGAAGAGATTGTAGTCTATATAATACACACAAATAAAAGTTATGTAGGCCCTCTCTGGTGGTGCAACGGATTAAAGCACAGTACTAAGAAGCTAAACCCACTTCAGCATGAGTTCAATCCCCACCCTGGAGGTGACCCACACGGTGCAGCAGATCTCTCCTGACCCATCCACTGCTCCCCTCAGCAGTGTACTTCATTGGTTGACGTGTTCTGCTCCTCACTCTGTCTCTGACGAATCCTCTCACCATTCCTGCATCTCTGGCCTGTACCCCAGCTCTGTATGCATAAATAAATAAATGTTTTAAAAGTTATGTATGATAATTAATCATAACCTCAAGTGTTACACATAAAATTATGTGACTGATTCTATATTCTGTATTTCTGTAGGTTGGGGGAAATGGCTCAAGCAATTTTAGTCTGAAAATCTTGTAAGCATTAAGAACCTCTATTTCTGGGCCCTCCCTGGTGGTGCAGCAGGTTAAAGAACAGCACTGAGAAGCTTAAGCCACTTCAGCAAGAGTTCAATCCCAGCCCCGGAGGTGACCCGGGGCAGAACTCTTCTGATCCGCCCGTTGCTCCCCTTAGCAGTGTACTTCATCGATCTGCCTATTCTGCACCCCACTCTGTCTCTGGTGAATCCTCTCACAGCCACTGAACCTCTGGCTTGTACAGCAGTTCTGCATGCATAAATAAATAAATCTTAAAAAAAAACAAACTCTTTTTCTGATAATACGGAAGACTGCATATCTAGCTTTCTGATCGATAATATCTAGAAATGCTGCATGGAGTATCTGTTTTTTATGATTTATTTATTTATTTATTTTAAATTTATTTTATGGAGTACAGCCAGAGGTGCAGGGGTGGCAAGAGGATTCACCAGAAACAGAGTGGGGGAGCAGAACAGGTAGACTGACAAAGTACACTACTTAGGGGAGCAGTGGGTGAGACAGGAGAGGTCTGCTGAGCCATGTGGGTCAGTTCCTGGATTGGAGTCAAACTCACACGGAAACTGCCACAGCTTGGCTTAGCCTCGCAGTGCTAAGCCACCAGGAAGAGCCCAAAAATATCTTTTTTTTTTTTTTTTAAGCAGAATAGAACTTGCAATAGATTAAAGGAAATTCCTAAGATCCCAAGATGAAGGAGGATTTCAAAAATGATTGGTAAATGAGAACTGACTCAGAGGTTACTCTTGAGACACTTGCCAGTCCTAATCACAGGCAGAGGACGATGTCTCCAGTCCTACAAAGAGCAGGAAATTAGAACTAAAATCCCCAAATAAGGTTGGTATCTTCAAAGGGCTAGTCACTGAAACTATGTACTAAGAAACTGTCCACATGGCAAATAGAGGCAGAGCCTGAGTCCTGGGTATTCTCCTGAGCATTCTGCAAAGCGAGGCCTGCCCTTATTTGGATTCGGGGATCAAACTGATACTTTTTGCCAAATGTAGGAATTCCCAAGCCAAGAAATAACATAAATTATTCACAGGCTGATCACCTTCCAGGACACTCAGTTGAAGTAATACGAATCCTCTTGTGAGTGACCCACCTTTAATCCTAGTCTTGAAATCGTTCAAGTAAGATTCTGCTGGATTTCACTCACAATGGAAAAATTACAAAAGTAAGTTTCTTTGGAAGTAGTGAAATTTGAGCCATAGAAGATTTACTTAGCAGAAATGATGATGAAGAGATAGAAAAATGTGGATGAATTCCCAAGTGGGAAGATCATGAGGTCCTGATCCTAAAATGGAGAGGAAGACAAGAAAGCAGATTGAAAAAACAGCACACAAGGTAAATGATACAGCATTAAATGACACATACTCCCTTTTTGTTTGGCTTGTGGAAGACTGCATTTTTACAGATGTTATTCCATCTAATCAGTGAAAAGAGATTCAGACCAATGGGAATGTCTAAAAATGGCCTTATATCACTTGACCAATTGAAATAATCATTTCAAACAAATGGCTGGTGATTTGGCAGGTACATAAAATCAATCAATCTTTTTTTTTTTTTCATAAAATCATTTCTCTCTAATTATATTTAAAACAGCCCACTTGGCTCAAATATTTTTCTTATTTCTTGAATTTACTACTTATTGAATGTAATGTCAGCTACACCAAAAGGCTGAGAAATGACAGAATAATACTCTAAAGGAATGAAGAATCGGGTAAATGTTCCTTCCTAAGGACATGGTTCTCAAGCTTAAGTATCTCCAGATTTTTGTCCTAAACTATCTAAATTCCTTGGGGGCAGAACATGGTACAATTGAATGTGTTCTTGATCTTCAGATTGCTCATACTGTTACTGTGGAAGTTTGTGTTGGGGGGAGGGAGGTTGTGGAGGGGACAATGACAACATTTAAGCTTAGTTGCACTAAATATGTATTGTATCAATTAACTATTTTCATAAACTACTATCAAGGATAAAAAACAATCAGGCTACTAAAAGACAGCCCCATCAAAAGAAGGCACACAAAGAAGATCAGGCAAGATCCCAAACTGAAATTATTAGCGGAACTGTACGTTTTGAATGAACTCTACCTCCAGATGTTTTTAGGGGGATACCACCATATCCCCATTGAAGAAATATCAGACACTGAGGATTATAGCTCTCAGCATGCCATGAATCTGACTTCCTGAAGGCAGAGATGCTGGGAATTAAGGGTGAAATCAGCAGCCAGGCTTGGCATAAAACTGAACATATGTGGGCATGCTCTCTCTTGCTTTTCTGATCTGGGGTCTCAGTTCAGATGGTGC
Organism: Condylura cristata; assembly: GCF_000260355.1. Lineage (NCBI taxonomy): Eukaryota > Metazoa > Chordata > Mammalia > Eulipotyphla > Talpidae > Condylura > Condylura cristata. The sequence goes on along the minus strand of NW_004567106.1, from coordinate 50,010,837 downwards.
ACAGAAGGACATATTGAACAATTCTTTTTCTGTTCTCTCTCTTCTCATTCCCATTGTGATTAAATCTTTAAAAATGTTTTCTCTGGGCCCTTCCTGGTAGTGCAACGAGTTAAAGTACAGCACTGCGATCAAACTGCAGCTGCTTCAGTAAGAGTTCGGTCCCCAGTCCCCGGGGGTGACCCACATGGTGCAGCAGACCTCTTCTGAACCGGCAGTGTACTTTGTCAGAATCTGCCCATTCTGCTCCCCACACTGTCTCTAGTGAATCCTCTCACCACTTCCATCCACCTCTGGCCTGCACCCCAGTTCTGTATGCATCAATAAATAAATATTAAAAAAAATGTTTTCATTCTGTGCCTGTTTGAGGTCTTGTCCTAAGTTCTTAAACCCAGACCATCCTGTTTTCCCCTGGGCTGCCCTGAAACAGATTATTCTGCTATGGCTAGCATAAACTGGACATTCCATAAAGCTTTTGCGAGTTCAAAGGGAGTTTTTTTTTAGAATATGGCAAATGATTTCTTCCAAAAATGACAAATGACTTTGCACCATTCCAGAGTCAAACTCAAATTTAGTTAAAGAAACTATGTCAAATACAGCTTCAAGTTGGAAGGAAAAGACTTCAGAGTAGGTTTCAGCTCACTCCTGGGGAATTTCACTTCTCACCTGGTGCTCAGCAGAACTTAAACTCTGAAAAACATCCTGTGAAATCATGTTTTCCATCAAGTACTTTTTTTTTTTAAAGATTTATTTATTTATTTGTGCATACATAACTGGGGTACAGGCCAGAGGCTCAGGGGCAGTGAGAGGCATCACCAGAGACAGAGTGGGGAGCAGAACAGGCAGATCGATGAAGTACACTGCTGAGGGGAGCAGCAGGTGGGTCAGGAGAGGTCTGCCACACCATGTGGTCACCTCCGGGGCAGGTGGGAATTGAACTCATGCGGAAGTGGCTTTAGATTCTCAGTGCTGTGCTTTAACCTGCTGAGCCACCAGGGAGGGCCACCATCAAGTACTTTTTAACTCAAATTAGAAAAATTCTGAAATAAACTCTCGGTTTCACTTAATTTAGTCACTCACTTCAGGTTCATTGAATACTGAGTACATTTAAGCCACAGCTATCATCATAACCATCGATGTCTTCATACTCCATAACATTCCATCCAATCTCAAGCTTTCCAGGGAGTACAATCCAGTGGTCTTATATGATTCTAGTGTCAATGGGCATAAGGGTCACCTGACAGAATATACATTGCCAGGCAATGATTCAGGCAAAATGATCAGCAAGTAAGGGAGGACATTTGATAACTTCTCATAGATGAAAATAAATGTTTTTCATTTCACTGAAATTATTGAACAGGCATTGCAGGAATGACTGTAGAAAAGTATTAACATCAGAATCTGGTCTACAATCTTGAGAAAAAAAAAATTGTCTTTTGCAATTGGCCAATCCCATATTTCAAATATATGGTTTGTCAAAATATGTGTAACTTAGAAATGATGAGACAGAGCAAGTATGTTTGCACAAGTGTGTATGTACACTTAGCAGGTTTGTAAATGCTCAACTATTTTAACAGCGCCAGAAGTGGGAGGTGGGGGGAATCTGTCAGGTCATTTTAAAGATCGAATTCTTATCATTTTAGATAACATTTTAAAAGGCTGAGTCATCTCGCCTTAATTTCAAATCAGTTCTCATCTATGTGAGATAACATAAACATGATGTGGCTTATGATGTTTTAAGACTTGATTGGAATTGCAGCCATATCAACAAAAGGAAGGCCACAAAGGAAAGCTTGTGAATCAGTCCTGTGTAAAGAATCCCTAGCATAAGACCACATCTATTCATGGGCACTACATTTGACCATAGTCTAGGAACTGTCTTTATGATTAATTCCCAACTCTGCTGCTGAATCGATCATGCAGTGATCTGCATTGATTATTAAGGTGACTGAAATAACCGGATCAGACACGGCTTACCAGTGCAAATTGGCTAATTCATCAACACATAAAGATTTCAAGAGAAATGTTAGTGATTGTCACATATCACCAGGAAAGGAATTACCCTGTACTTATCAAATTTGCTTGACCAATTTTTACTGATATATTACTGCATTTTTAAAATAAACACATTTTACCTTAGAAACAGACTCAATAGTCTTCACAACTGTAAAAGCCTGTATTTAATCCTGAATCACTTAAATATAAAGAAAAACTTGCCTTTGGTGGTTGGATTATCTCTCAGGAAAATCACTAGGTATTCTTCTTTATATATCTAACTGCTGATTAGTTATTACAAAATTGCAACTTCTAGTCACCCTAAAAACAAATCAAACTCTAATTGCAATGGAAGTCAGTTTTCTGAGACTATGAACCTAATGTATAGCAAAATTAACTTGGAAAGATTCACTTATATTTCTATCCATTTCTAATAAAAATTCCCAGTGTTTAATATTATTCTTCCAGTTAAATTAGAAATGTTAATTTATGTAAAAATAAAATTGAGTTCCAATAAGATTATCAGAAAGCTAAGTTCTGAACTTAAAGAAAAACTACTAAGAAAAAAAAGAACTTGTAATAATGAAAATTTTGGCATTGCATCTGATTCTATACTACTTCGAGATTTGTGTTGGTAAAACTATATCTCTTTTATTTGATATGTAATTTAAAGAGAAGGAGAAATGATGTAGAACTATGATAATTTAATAAACTGAAAATTAATAAAGAAAGTTAAGAGCTTTTTACTTGGTGGATGGTAAATACAAAGATTTTTGAAGAATTAAATTCACTAGGAATTAGCATGACCACAGAGAAGAGTCACAAGAACTGTCCAAAGCATTTGTTACCTAATCCAGGTATTTTCCATGTTAGCAAGTATTTGTTAGTCTCCAGTTATGCTGCATGGCGCAAGTTTATAGGCATTCCATAAGGGAATATTTAAAGATAAATGATAAAATCTAGCATGCTGATAAACCAAAAGACTCCCGTGGGCATTGTTTGGAGAGAGCTACTGACACCTGTTTCACTTGTTTTTGAAAAGCGAATATGATATGATTCAAAATTACTTCCGACAGCAGCCAACTGCCAACTATTTAGATTGGCTCAACTCAGCATATGCTGGGACTCCCCACGCCACTCAGTCTTCAAAAAAAGCTCTTCAGATTGGCAGTGAGGGAATTTTTTTTTCCCTTTGAACATTTAAATAACATGTAAAGATAGAGGAAATATATAAATGCTCATAATTAAAAAGTAAATGAATAATACCCAGAGCAGAATACTTGAAAAGAAATGGTAGATTTTTATGTCCCCAGAAAGTGGCAGCTACATGTGTTAAACTCCTTTCAATTTTCTCAGCTTTCACAAATATTAGCAGTGGTAAGTACACAGCTGAGGCAAAATATTAGGAAAATTCTAGTAAATATAAATTAACAACAACAACAAAAATGCTTGATTATTCCAGAAGGCTTTCATCACATCTCCATTTCAGATTATAGTTCTAGAATGAAATTTAAAGAGAGGAGATCAAGGGAAAATGGACAGCAGGGGAAAAGGGAAGAAATCATTACTTTCTGAAGGAAAAAAAAAGGTTATGTAGACAGTACAAATTATAAATGTTTATGATTTAAAACTTGAGCTGTGAATGGGGACAGCAAAATAACAGACTATTCTGATGGTCACAGCAAAGAAGCAAGTAATCTTTTACCCCTATAACTTACGACCAGTCAACTCCGATATTTGGTGGTTTATACTAGGTGACCAGTATTGGTGATTAAAAACAAATATCCCCCTGGCCCTCCCTGGTGGCGCAGCGGGTTAAAGCGCTTCACTGAGAAGCTAAAGCCACTTCCACATGAGTTCGATTCCCGCCTGCCCCGGAGGTGACCACATGGTGTGGCAGACCTCTCCTGACCCACCCGCTGCTCCCCTCAGCAGTGTACTTCATCGATCTGCCTGTTCTGCTCCCCACTCTGTCTCTGGTGAAGCCTCTCACCGCCCCTGAGCCTCTGGCCTGTACCCCGGTTCTGTATGTACAAATAAATAAATCTTTAAAAAAAAAAAAAAAAAACAAATATCCCCTTCTAAGCATTTTTACACACTGCATGTTTGTTTTTTAATTTTAATCCTAATATTGAAAATGCCTTGTTGATTTAGTAACATCTCTAGTCTTTACACCAAAATCTGTATGTACTCTGCTTTAAAATAATAAAGCCAAATTAAGAACGGGAATGTTTAACCTTCAAAACTTCACTGAGCATGAGGGCTGTGTGAGATAAGTTTGATTTATGAGCTTGCTGCCTACTTATGTCAGAGACACTTGCTTGGGAGATTTGGGGACAGTTTCTTCTCTTACTAGTCAGCTTCCAGAGTGTTTCTGAACAACAACCATGCCTAGCAATGAAGAACATTTACTGTTAGCTCACTTACAGCTCTAATTACCTTTAAAAGTCAGTAAGACAACATATGAATGTTCCCATCTTATTAAATGACTCTCCAGATATAAGGCTTTTAATCTCTTGAGGAGAAGGCTGACTTCATTGCCATCAAAAATTCTTATTCAGGTGAAGGCATGACCAGCATAAAAATTTCCCTTTGCCCTTTTGGCTACTCAATAAATATCCTAAGGTTGGAAGTGAGGATAAATTAAAGAAATCAAATCTAGAAAGACTGAAAAGCCTTGCTGTTATAAATAATTAGGAAAAAAAAAGACAGATGAGGAGGCCAACATATGAAGTTATGAAGGATCCAAGTAATACCTTCTATACCATAGAAAACTATCTTCAACAGAAGGTGGATTTCTTATAATATGTGCTCTGCTTAAAGGCATGAGATACAATGTCATGGGTACTTTTAGTCTAGAAAAATGTTTCCCCTCTTACCAAGCATCAGATACTGTCTATATATAGGGAATGAGAAGGGCAGATGAAAGGTGACAAGCTGGCTATTTGGGAACAGAGAGGAGCTCGGGAGCTTAGTTATCAAAGGAGAAGTATCTCACCAGATTCTGGATGAGAGCGAAAAACTGCTGGAGGAATTACTGAACAGTGAGTGGACTCAACCAGGTGGGAGAACAGAGAAAAAGTGTATTTGGCAGAGTTGAAGAAAAAGAAATGTGCAAGTACTTCAATATTACTGGGATATGATGCATTAATGACAGGTAAAAATTGTTGCTTGTGTCCTCCCTGGTGGCACAGTGGGTTAAAGCACAGCACTAAGAAGCCAAAGCCACTTCAGCATGAGTTCAACCTCCACCCGCCCCAGAGGTGATGATCCACATGGTGCGACAGACCTCTCCTGGCCCGCCCGCTGCTCCCTTCAGCAGTGTACTTCTTGTTCTGCTCCCCACTCTGTCTATGGTGAATCCTCCTGCCACCCCTTTACCTCTGGCCTGTACCCCAGTTCTGTATTCATAAATAAATCTTAAAAAACGAAACAAAACAAACAAACAAAAAACCTGAAGACATGGAAAGCCAAAGATTAGCATTTTAACAGGGGGATAGGACCTCCAGGCTTTGGTTATAGCAATTAATACTCTGCATTCTTTGGGAAGGATAAATCGTAAGCAGAGAGACAAGAAGCCTAGTGTAAACTGAATGGAAAGCGTGCATTTCTGAGCCAATGAAGTTCTGAAGTGAGTAGGGGCTGATAGGAGGTCAAACAATCAGTCAGAGAACAAGTAACTGGTTTAATGAGGGCCCTTAGAAAGCCATGATGACAGCCCCTGTCTTTGTTCAGTACTGGAATGGATCATTTTTTCTTGTGGAAGTTAGACTTCTTGAATATTTCACTTTACTCATTCACTACTCACTCAGTGGTAGGAGTCCTGCTTCTTGGTCCCTTTTTAATAGCTGGCCCCAAATCCTGGAACTGGCACTCTCTCCATTTACCCATAAAGTCAAGGCCCTTCCCAAACACACCCCCATAGTGACAAGACAAGAAAGGCATTCACTTCCCCACAGAATGAGTCCAAATACCATCCTCTGGCATAATTTCTAACTGCCTCCTCTGAAATAATTTCCAAATGCCTCCTCCTGGGCTTCTTTATAAAACATCTTTCCCTGAACAATTGTCCTCTCCAAGTTCCCCATTGTTACTGCACTTTAGCTGGAAATACTTTGGTCAGCCTCACTTCAGGCTGAAGTTCTCCTCCTGATGTTGATCTTTGAAGACAATCCACAACGAGTTCATGGAAACATACTTGAACAGCCCCTACAAATCATAAGATTTCTTATAATCACAACACTTCTCAAATGATCCTTGATCTAGATCCTTCGAGAGTCACCAGGAAATCAAAACAAATGTGTAAAATCTGAGATTTAGTGACAAGTATTTAACAAGTAGTGAATTGCCAAGATTTGTGAGAAATGCTTTAAATATTTTGTTTAACCCTCATAATAATTCTCTGAGGTATGTACTGAGATTTAGAAAGGGTATGTAACTTATACAGGTCATGATGTATGGCTTACTTTATAGCACTTCTCTTTCATCTCTTCTAATTATCCTCTTTAAATTTCATTGAGAAATCATCAATTCTGATATAATCATTTCTATTAGCCCATACACATTTTGATTGTCATTGGTTTGCAGTCAGTGATTATCACAAATCATTCTCTCCATTCTCCATTTATTTAACTCTGTGTGCTAGCACTGGAATTCAAAGAGGAAAAAGAAGCAGTGCTATAAAGAAGCTCCCAATTTTCCCACTGTTAATGAAAAGAGCACCATAGGCATAACAAACTATATTTCTCAAACTTCATTAATAAATGGAGAAACTTCTAGACAATGGAGTCAAATGGAATCCAGGTAATATACAGCTCTGAACCCTATAGAGGAGTAAAAGTCTGCTACCCCAAGATATGTTGTAAAGTCTGGGTGGAAGTTGCTCTTTGTAAGAGTCATTTAAGTGTGTAAAGGAAAATCTGACTCTGTGGGGTCCCGCTCACTGTTTTGGGAAGATCTTATTTACTTAACTCTTTTTATAAGTGAAGAAGGCAGACCTAAATCTGTCTAACATATGGTGAAAGACCATACATGGCTTGGTGGTGAGTATTCTATGGTAACTAAACCTGAAGAGGGAGATTCAATATTTCCAAAGTACTAACAACCAGGTATACCAATGCTATTTAAATTTAAAAAAATAATAATCTGCACAACAGTCATCCTTTTACTGCATCCTCCCTGGTAATTCTCTCTCCACAAGCCTTTTTATTGTCTTGAGCTGAGGTTATTACGTTGGTGACTAAGTCATTTAGATAAGTTTCTCAGTCTTACTGGGTATCTCCCCTGCATAAAGGAGCTTCATGTGCTAATATTAAACGTTGTGTTGTTTGTTTTGTTTTCTCTTAACAGTCTGATTACTTGCCAGTCTGGAAGAACTCAGAGAAGTACAGACTGATTTCTCCTGCACCCACATAGCCCCTTCCTGACTTCTCACGTATACACCTTATCCACCTTCCTCATATGTTTTCATTCATTGTCTGCCTTTGTCAAAATACACAGTCAATTTGGCCATAGTGATGACTTAATACTCAGTTAGGAGCTTATACCCGAGAGAGTTGACGAGATATTTGACTTAACCGAATACATCTGACCCTTAGGAAAATATCCAAGAGCCCAATTCTATGGGTTGCACAAAGCCAGTACATGGAATTTCTACAAAGGAATTATTATGGTCCCTTTGGGATTTTGAAGCCTCCTCTGTACATTTATTTTAGAGTAGAAGCCCATCATCAGGGTCCCAGCTATGTTCTTTACAGAACTATGACATATCGAAGGTCTTCAACAAACGTGATTATTGTTAATATTAATGGTATGAGCAATAATGACAAATAGTCATGACTGCCCATGCTGTCTAAGGAGAAGAAGCTGCGCTGGATAGCCAAGAAAGTAATTATAAGAGTGTAGTTTACTTTAAATGAATTTATTCATGTTGTCATGTATTTGCTTTGCTTGTGTTTGCACACGGCAGCAGGCTATCGTCCCAAAGTCCAATACTAATAATAAAAAAAAAAATACAACTCAGCCTTTGACTGATCTGCAGATAAGGTGATGGAAATGTCTGGGAGAATTGGAGATGGGCAATTAGCACAGAGGAAATCAAAATTGTTCCTAGGCCAGGAAACGTGCCTGACAGACACCTGCATTTACACAGCTCCACTTCTTCCACCTGGAGAGACACTGCCACATGTTCAGAGAATGCTCAGACCCAGGTATTTCAGATTTAGCTTAAACCTAGTGTCATCGGCACTAGAAATAATATCCTTTCAAATACCTCTATGAAGCACTGACTCTTCTTTGTTAAAGGAGGTATCAGGCCGTGGGAAATTAAGAGTGAAGCAGAATGGGAAAATAAATATCTCCCAAAATACATGTATGCTTTTTTTTCTGAAATAAATATGAATTGACAGGTACTGTTAGCTGTGTGCCATTATCAGTATTCCCTTTTTCCTCCTTCACTCAGAGCACATGGTAGGTGGTGGCAGAAACCCCTTAGTTAAAGCACTCTTTCAGCTCCCTTGCTTGTACGGATGGTTGCAATGTGTAGTTATGGCCAGTGGTAAGCAAGCAAAATCAGAAGGGATGTCTGTGTTATTACTTTACCAATACAAGCCCTACCCACCCCTTTTCTTCTTCCTTTTCAGTGTATTCTTTCTTCCTGGGATGCACAGATGAGGCTGTAAAGGCAGCAGCCTTCTTGTTACCCCAAGTAGCTAGTGTAGGAATGAAAGCTGTATGCTAAAGATAGAGCTGTATACTCAAGTAGATAGGACATTGTGTATTGAAAATAACTGTCTTCTTATTAAGGGAGAAAATTAACTCCTTTTGGTTAAGTCAATGTGATTGAGTTTCTCTTATGTGTAGCTGAATTCTAGATAATGCACAGGATATTAAAAAAAAAAAAAAAAAGAAGAAGCAAACAAAACATACCTGTGTGTCCACAGCAAAAAAAGCCTCTAACATCTCTGTATCTCTGTTTCAAGTATGATTTAAATCATACTGTTTCAAGTATGATTTAAATATATTTTAATGAAACTCACTAAAGTTAAGTTTATCATAGTTCTTCCAATCACTAGCTTTTACTCAGGGTAGAGAAGTCATATATAGCCACAGAAATAGTACAGCATGTTTGAGATGAGAAACTAAGTACACATGAAGAATCTGACCTTACAAATTCTAGGAGTGGAGGGTCAAATTTGGGGCAGTTAGGGAGTGAAGCTTGCAGAAGTGAGAATACTTCACACATAACGTGCTGGGTCTCACTCTCCCTGATGGAGAGTGAAGCAAGGTTGTGTCCCTCCCTGGCAATTGAACAGGACTGGGGTTAAGTGATCTTTCTTCTGATTACCCTTCAGGAGGTATTAGGTATTTTCTTCCTGAACAAGCTCTGCTGAAGAAGTTCTTACAAAAAGTTCCCTGACTCATACACTCAAAGCATCCTCCATGAACCTTAAACTAGGCTAGCTAACCCTGGGGTAGGTAAACCCATAAAGGCTTTAACCACAGCATTTAAAATAGACAAGTCCCTGGGCCCTCCCTGGTGGCGCAGTGGGTTAAAGCACAGCACTGAGAATCTAAAGCCGCTTCCTCATGAGTTCGATTCCTGTCTGCCCCGGAGGTGACCACATGGTGTGGCAGACCTCTCCTGGCCCGACCGCTGCTCCCCTCAGCAGTGTACTTTGTCGATCTGCCTGTTCAGTTCCCCACTCTGTCTCCGGTGAAGCCTCTCACTGCCCCTGAGCCTCTGACCTGTACCCCAGTACTGTATGCACAAATAAATGAATCTTTAAAAAAAAAAGTTCTTTCAATCTGGCTTTTTTGTCCCATTTAGACTCTTAGGTATGAATAAAAAGTTATTTTCCACTACATGATGAACAATGAAGCTGATAAATAGTAATTAAAATGTAGTCAGACATGGGGGGACATAAGGGACTGGTGAAGACTGTGGTAATGTGGAGTTTTTACTCCATAAAGATCACAAGCATTGCACAGCTCTGAACAACTGCTACTGTATTGCTATTCACTTTTTTTTTTAATAAAAAGCAAGCTATTTTTAAGAAACCTTCCAAATTAAAAAAAAAAAATTTGATCAAACAGAACATGAATATAGGTTACATTCAACATATAGTCTGCCAACTAGAGATTTCATATTTTAAAAATTTGTGATGTAAGCCTATTAAGACAGTGTTGTTACCTCTCAGTCTGTTTCCCTGCCTATCTATTCTTTCTTTTGTCTGTTCCCTTCCTGTGGGTTCCTGTGAATTGACTACTAACTGGCCACTCCTGGGTAACCATGACCCATTTGCGATCTGCAAATTACAGCAGGGCATTCCTTGGCTGACTAGAGGATATCTGATCTCAGGATACTCTGCCTGTGATAACATTATATTTTGCTGACACAAATGTCTCTTAAAAAATGGTCATGATGCTCCCTAATCTGTCCCTTGTAAAACTTTGTCCCCATTCTTATCCCACAAACCAGACCTTATACGTCAGATCACTGCCGTGTGATCAGTTTTTACTAAACTGTATGCTTTCAATAAATGGCAGAAGAATGTCTATTCAAATAGCATTCTTGTTCCGCAAACCTGTCCCTGATGGTGTTTCCAAAGTAAAGTAGCAAGAAAGTTAGTCACCACACCTTCCACCCAAGTAGTCATTCATTATCAGGAGGATGAAGTATTACCTTTTTTAGAATGATGTGTATAGAGAATGCTCTGCAATTAAAAAAAACAAAAAAACAAAAACTTGCAATAACCAAAGAAGGATTCTATAGGCAGAATTTCACAGGAAAATTTGAAAAACATGGCTCAATGAAGAACATCTCTTATCACACAAGATAGCTTTAGCAACTGCTGCTGGTGTTTTGTCTCATAAGGGTCACACATTCCTCTTTTCATATCCAAACAGAGCTGCGTATTTTACATACATCTGTAATAACTGTGATTGCCTATTAACAACATAGAGGATAAGATGACACCCCCAAAATTGGATGATAAGAGTAAGTGATTATAAACTAGTGACGTATTTTATGTTTGTTTCCTGGGTTGAGTTTCTGTTCAGTTTGTATCCACAGGAAATGTTATGATGGAAAATTCCAAAACTGGCTCACAACTTACGTTCCAATTTGGATCAACTGAATCAGATCAAATAGGAAACAGGGAAATTTTTTTTTACTACATCTTCTTATAAAAATAATAAATCTTTATGATAGTATTTTTCTTTAGAGTTTGGAAAACATTTCATATATGTAATCTTATATGATCCACCACCCTTGTTAGAAGACAATATAAAATTATCTGAGGATGGGCATAAGACCTTTAATAAAAGTCATGGATAGAAACAAAATTTTTAAATTTACCTGGTAAAAGTAGTGCACATTAATTATATAAAGGACACAATCCACATGGAAATTTAGTGCATGAGGAAGGCAACTCAAGTAAACAGGATGCAATAATTAAAATATATATATCCATAAATTCTTTGAAACTCCTTTCATGTGATGGAATTTAAATTCTTTTGCCTCTGATTGAGATCTGGACTTAGTAACTCACTTCTAGTGGAATACTGACAAAGCAATTGCATGTCACTTCCAAGGTTATGCTGTAGGAAAACCGCTAGCATCTGTCTTCAGTATTTTCTTTCTGTCCTGCATCATCCACACTGAGGGAAGCCAGCTATCAAACCAAGTGTATACTAGAGTTCACTTTGGAGAAATTCAGATGATGAAAAATAGATAATTTTAGCCAAGAATCGATGAGAAACTAAAGTCTGCCAACAAATATGTAAATGAACTTGGAAACGGATCTGTGTGCCTCCAAATGTCTGCATTCCTGGCAAACAGCTTAACTGTAACTTCATGTGCAAACTATAAAACAGAGCCACCCAGATAAGGTATTCTCATATTCCTGATGCTCAAAAAGTTTATGCCATAAAGTTTCTGCTAAATTTGAGGGCATTTTGTTACACAGCAACTGTACAGATAATACATGAAGTCATAATGAATGGTGCAACTGGGAACTTATCTGGAAAGAAATAAACCTGAATCCATACTTTAAACACTGTCTACTAGGATAAATTGTAAATAAGGAGAGACTTAAATGCAAATGTAAAATGTTATAAATTATTAGAAAAACTTGAATTTATTGTTTAAAATGAAGGCTTACTACATTAGCACTATTGACAATTTTGGGTTGCATAATTAATTGTAAGATTCTTTTCCTGAACAGTGGAGGATATTTAATAGCATTCTTGACCTCTACCCACTGGATACCTGAAAGCTTTCCCTCAGCAGTTGAAATTATCAAAAATGTCTTTAGACATGGGATGGGGAGAGCAAGAAGACTTTCTGATTATCATTAAATCACACTTACACATACCATATACAAAATCAAGGAGCTAATGACAAGCTGGGGGTAAAAAATACTTGTATTCCCCTACCACAGACAAATGACTAAAAAGCCATTCAAAAAAAAGGCAAGGGATCAGATTAGGTTCTTTTATAAAAATACAAAAACCTTAAAATATATGAAATGAAGAAGTCCTGTTTTAAACCACAAGCAAATGTATTCTTCTCAAAGATGGGTTGTCTCTTTTTTTCTATAAGATTAAAAATGTGGGCTCTCCCAGGTGGCACAATGGGTTAAAGCACCATATGAAGCTCTCCGATGACACTGAAGCACAAGTTTGATTCCCGGTCAGGGTGCTGACCCAGAAGGCGTGGCAGACCTCTACTGACCCACACGCTGCTCCCCTCAGCAGTGTACTTTTGTCAGTCTGCCTGTTCTGCTCCCCACTCTGTCTCTGGTGAATCCTCTCACCACCCCTGCACCTCTGGTCTGTACCCCAGTTCTGTAAGCAAAAATAATTAAATCTTAAAAAAAAAACTGCATCTCAAGCCAAATTGGAAGTTGCAAAATAAAGATTGTTTTATCAAAAAATCGAAAAAAGGCCCTCCCTGGTGGCGCAGCGGGTTAAAGCACTGCACTGAGAATCTGAAGCCACTTCCGCATGAGCATGAGTTCGATCCCCGCCTGCCGCCTGCCCCGGAGGAGACCACATGGCGAGCCAGACCTCTCCTGACCCGCCCGCTGCTCCCCTCAGCAGTGTACTTGTTCATCTGCCTGTTCTGCTCCCCACTCTGTCTCTGGTGAAGCCTCTCACCGCCCCTGAGCCTCTGACCTGTACCCCAGTTCTGTATGCACAAATAAATAAATAAATCTTTAAAAAAAAAAAAATCGAAAAAAAAAAATCTGCCTAAGAGCAATTTGATAGTGGACTGAGGTTTTTGTATCACCCAACAAGGTACAAGCTAAGAGGTAGGATTCCCGGCACCCATGCCAACAAGCAGGCCCCACACCGTGATACCTTTTTCCCAACAGCATCAACTAAATTGTACTTGTAGTTTCCTTTCTCTAGCACAGGTCACTTTTAACTTAACTCATCTCACCTTTGTACAAACAGTGAGGAGAAGAACTGCTGATAGTGTGTGTGTTTTAAATAATATAAACTAAAATCCACATGTAACATTCAATTGCCTGAATGCAGCACTGGTGTACCCAATGGAAGGAATTACTGTCAGGGTGTGTTTCTTATTCCTCCAAAGATCCAGGGAATCAACTCCACTGGCCTGGAGGAGAGGGGTCCCTGCAGACTTTCCAGTGCTTTAGAAGCCCCTAGGCGGAATTTTCAATGCCAGAAGGTGATTTTGAGGGTTATATTAGCCCATAAGCATGCCCATGAGGACTAATGGGAACACTGTAAGATGAAAAATATATATATTATAAAAGACAAGGTGAAGATGAAACAGATTCCGACTTCTCTGGCAGGTCTAAATAATTTAAAAGCACAAAGCAGGCGTCTAGGATAGGTTAAGCACATCCAGCTGTGAATCAGAAGACCCGTGTTTCATGAGTTTAACATTTTGGATAGTAAGAAAGAAGGAGGGGGTGAAGGCTATTTAAGAAGGAGAGACAAGAGAATGTAGGTTTATTGCTCTTTCTTGACAGAGGAATGCAATGACTACATGGCTACTAAAACTAGAAATAGCTCCTCAACTAAACAATAAAGGGTAAGAATGAAAAAAGATTTCATTCCCAAGAACCTTTAGCATTATGTCTTGATGTAAAAGAATAGCCAACAGATTAGCCCAACACAAAGGCCGACAATTTGCTATATTACAACACATGATGTGCACAGTTTAGCAATGAACAACACATTAATACGAATGATATAACTGGATTTTGTGAGGCTAACATTTAAATACCATTGTGATATTTCAAGAGTGTTATAGGAGCCCTGACTCTGCATGGTTACAATTGGCTGGGACATAACAGTGAAGCAGAGGAACTATGTCACCCTTTAACAGATACAGGTTTCATGAACTCCACCCCCACTCCAGATACTGGAACTGGTAATCCCATCAATACCAGGGAGAAACACGCTGGGATGTGAGGGTGGATCTGAGCAGCTGGGTTAGGGTAAAACCGGACAAGTGGGCTCCGGGGTCTTTTGGACTGGTGGTTTGCGGCTGGTCGTTTGGCTCTCGATTGGTTTTCAGTGTGCTATTGGAGTCCAAGTCGGCAGAAACTGGTAGGATATTCTAGTTAACTTGTATATCTCTCTCTTTCCCCCTGGGTTGTTCCTTTTACCTTTCTCCTTGTAAATAAGCCCATTATCAAACTCTTTTTGTGTGTGTCCACAGTACGACTGAATCTTAAGTGCGTGGGTGAGGACCCACAGACAGGAAACCCAATTCACATTGGGGTGCCCTCTAACAACCCCATTACTGGCTGCTACTCTGTGTGGCCAGATGCCTTGGAGAGGGGGAAGGGAGTTAAAACTGGAACTCAAGTGGAGATCCCTGCCTTAGATGATAATGGTGAGTATGAAGGAAGGGAGGGAGGAGAGGGAGGGGGTGCTAATGAGAAGCCCCAGGAAGATAGACAAATAAGGCTTTCCCAGCTCCCCTCAAGTACTCTCATAGCATGTGGTTGGGACTATAGACAGTGGTAATTCCCTTTTTCTCCCTTCACAATTGTATTACTGAAAGGAGGGTAGTTGTGAAATGTCTCCCATCAAATTCATGTCAGTCTTCGAATGCCCTATGTCCCAAATCATCATGTCTGTGAAGCAAGTTAGGCAACCTCTACCGACTGACATATTCTGGATAGAGATGGAAGTGCTCTGAAAAATCAGAATTTCCACTCTAACTTATGTTATGACTTCCCTTTTTTGTAATATCAAAATATTCTAAGCAACCATCAGCTTGCAACCAGATTGCCTTAGCCTCATAAGGCGCTGCCTGGCTCAGGTGAGCAAGAGCTGCCCAAAGCAGAAAATTCCTCTAGAAAGAAAAAAATAATATTACAACTAGCTGATTAATAAAAACAAATATAACACAATCAATATTGTAAGACAAGGCAGTACTAGAACATGCTAAAAAGTAATTAAAGTTCTTTTACTGCCCAGACCAGAACCCAAATCTTATCACTCTACTCTCTTACTTAAGCTTTTATTGCTCAGTCTTTAAATGAGGAATCTTACTATCTCCCTTAGTTATTTATCTATCAGAAAACTCCTCCAGCCTAGTCTTCCACTTTACTTTACCCTCTTTCACAACTTCTCCTTGGCCTGGGACCTCACCTTATCCCCCTTTACATCTCCAGCTCAGCCTCCACCCTAGTCCTCGGCTTTACTTTGCTCTCTAAGATGTCTCAATGAGAATGAAGATCATCAAGTAGCATTTAAGGTTTAAAGAGATTTTATTTTAGCCAATCAACACTGTGATAAATATAACAATGTTAAACTTAAATTTTATAAATTTATGTACTTATCTTACCTTTAATAGATTGATTTTAAGAATAATGAATGTTATATCTCAGCGAAAGGGCAATACAACCCTAAACTGTTCTTAGAAAAAAAAGAGGATTGCAATCTCTCAGCCCAGTTAATGTGCTGATGTCATCCCACTGCTTGCCACTAATGCATAAAATAAATTTCTGCTAAGAGCAGAACAGGAAGACTTGCACCCAACTCTGATTCCCGTGTCTTCCTCACTCTCCTTACCCCTTTTTCTCCTTTTCCCCCTTTTCTAGGAACCTCCGCTCACCGACGCCACTCCCACCTTGAGACCCTGGCTGTTCTGCCCCCAATAATCCTTGATCGGGACAAAGAGTCTCCGACATGTCTGAATGATTGCTCTGAACCTCTCTGCCAGCATTGTCAGTTTTCTATCAACACATTTTGTAGCAAGTACCCTTAAGTACTTGGGTAAGTTGGCTTTTGTAGTATGGAATTTTTCTGTCAAGCAGTCCCAGCCTTGACAACTTTCTAAAGCTCATTCAGGAAGTCAGTGTTGTCCCTGCAAGTGTTAGGTATTTATGAGACCAGGACAGCCTCTGGCTAAGAGTAGTATAGACTCCATGATAAAGCCACAGAGGGAAAAGTCATTTTCCTTGTATTCATGTCTCTTAATGCTGTTAGAAGCTATTGACTGGTATGGGGGCCATATAAATGAAAACTCCACTTAGGTAGAAGGATATTACTTCTTTGCCCTAAATTTTAATAATATCTTTTTATACCAGATAACACTGTCATCTCTCCTAATTTTGGATATTTGTATGTTGCTGATTGAGACATACTGGATACCTCCATGGTCCATGTTTTGGAGAAAAATATTTAAAGATGTGATAATTATATAGAAGTCCTGTCTTCCGAATTGTTATCAAATCACAGTAAATCATAGTTGCGCCAACCTTTGCTACAAGTGTTAATACTACACAGAGTGTGAAATCTGGCCCAAAGAGCAAAAGAATCCCTATGCCTGCAACCAACCAAACTTTGTTAGAAACTACTCTTGTTGAAAATAGTAGGTACTGTTGTTATAGTATCAACGTATTCTTTTAAAAATAAGATTCATACATTGGAATGTTGAAAGTACCACCTATAGTGTTAAAATGTACCCCAAAGCCAAAATATGTAGATTTTTCTCACATTTAATCAACTATAAACACTTCCTCATTTATGTCTAAGGAAAAAGGAATCCCCTTGTCACTTCAGCTTGGACTCACCCAGGGGTATGAACAGTGTTACTGGTTCACTGCTAGATCCTCTGTATTCACTTGTTAATATTTGAGGAGTCAGTTCCCCTTTCCAATTCCTATTCCTTTCCAATTCCTGTTCCTTTCATATGCACAGCTGCCAAGTTTGTGGCCATTTAGCACCTGCCATCCACAATTGTCAGCTGTTTTTTTTTTTAACTTTTATTTTCATAAAACATATTGTATAGACATATGTACATATGTTGGTAAGGGAAACTGCTGAGGGTGAGCATTTGAGTGAATTTTGTTTTCTGCTTCTCAAGGTGGGGGCAAGGTAGAAAAGAAGGCTATGAACAGAGATCAGGCTGAGAACTCACTAAAGAAATAAAATGCCTTATATTGGTACGTGTGTGCAGTGTAATTATTAACAGATTGGCCTCTTAAATTCATATATATTTATGTGAAAATATTGATGGTCTGTATTACAAACTATTAACTGTGCTTACCTCTGAGGAGCATGGTAAATGTATTGTCACTGTACTTGTCTCCTATTTCCACTTTTTCTAAAATTAACATGACCACTTTAATGGGGGGAGGATACTAAAAGCCCTCAAAAATGGCCTTTGAAAAGATAAGAAAAAAATAATAAAGCTAGCTAGCTTCTTTTGCCATCTGAAAAATTTGTGCAATTGAGGTATCTCACCGGCATGTAAACTTCTAAATTTAGCCTTCCTTTCTGGGCTCTTTCAGTGAATTATTTTTCTAATTCATGTATCCAGAGTTGGGTATCTCAAATCATTCCATTGTATTTTTCTGATATTCAGCATTTAGCATCTTAGTGTGCTGTCAGCACCATTTGAGAAATGCTGACAGATTTGGGTTGTGATACACACTCACTGCCCCACACACCATACATCATCACTGTGACACCTATCCCAGTCTGCCCCCACTACCTCATGGTGTGCTTTCTCTTGGAAACTTCTTGTGTGGATAAAATCCCCAAAGACATTCAGGAGAAGTGCCATCTGGAATATTGAACAGTGTCAGCACACCACTTCATAGCGATTTATTTGCAAGTGGCATCATTGGCACCAAACAAACAGAGCCAGCTGAAAGCTGGCCCCAGGAGTTCTTGAACTCTTTAAGAGAGAAGTGGTACACAAACTGAAAAAGCAGAAATTCCACTACTCTGAAGTGACACTATTTGATGCTCACAGAACATCATGATCTCCACAAAACCTTTACGAACAAACAATACAACTATTCTAATAAATCTATGAGCTTGGTCTGATATCTAATTAACCTGTTGATGTTAACATTAACTTACATTAGTACAGAGGATTTTTAAAAGCTTATTTTATTAATCATATTGAAAATAGGGGAGACAAATATTTATAAAATGCAACTAGTATTTTTAAAAGCATTAATATAAGTTATTGATAATCTAAACTTTCAAAAATAATTATGAATACTTTACAAAGATGTTCACATTTATTTAAAAGCTCTTTTAATAACAATGCTATCAGGAAATGTGCAAGTATTTTGGCTAGTTGAGAAATGTTTCTTATAAATACAGTGTAATGGGTACTAGATGAATAACTATTAGAACCCTCAACCTCCCACTATTCCTTTTTCCCTTTTAGGATTTCATACCAAAGGAATTTGTACACAGGGAATATATTGACCAATGAAAAAATTTCACAAATTTTCAAAATGAAATTATATAGAATATCTTCTTGGCCACAATGGAATTACACAGAATCATGTAACAAGAATATAACTAGAAAAGCAACCCAAATTAAGAAAATTTAGCTTTTAACTAAAGTAAATACCCATTCTTGATTAAAAATAGACATAAATTAAAAAAAAAAACTTTAAAAGCTGTGAATAGAAATAAACTCCCTTTAACTGATAAAAGGAGTCTATTGAAAAATCTATTGTAAGAATACTGAGCTATTAATCAAAGCTTTCTTTGAGATGATACAAGAATGTCTATTGTCAGTATTGTCTTGGAAGTCCCAGTAAGTTCATACGTAATTTTGTTTTAATCATCTCAAGTTCAATCTGTTTTATTGCAAGCGGCACACATTCATCTTTTTAAATACATAAAAAAAAATTCCCAAGGAAGAACTAAAGTTAGTATACAAAATATGTTTTATTTTTATATGCCAACAACAAACAAATTACAGTTTAAAGTCACTATTCAAAATAGAAATAAAGTCAAAAAAATTCTAGAAATAAATCTAACAAAAATGTCAAAACATCTACCTATACAAAGAAAGACATACAACATTACTGAACAAGGTCAAAGAAAATTTAAAATAATTAAACTATATGAATTTTCAAGTTCTAACACATTAAATCATAAAAAGTTTAATTTTCCCCAGCCCTCCAGGTGGCGCAGTGGGTTAGAACACAGCACTGAGAGGCTAGAGCCACTCCAGCATAAGTTTGATTCCCACCTGCCTAGGAAGTGACCATGTATTGATGCAGACATCTCCTGACCTGCCTGCTGCTCCCCTCAGCAGTGTACTTCATCGATCTGCCTGTTCTGCTCCCCACTCTGTCTCTGGTGAAGCCTCTCACCGCCCCTGAGCCCATGGCATGTACCCCAGTTCTGTATGCACAAATAAATAAATCTTTAAAAAAAAAAAAAAGTTTACTTTTTCCCAAGATTTAACTTAGTCCTAATAAAAATTCCAGCAATTGTTTGGTGTATAACCAGCACTAGTCACAGTAGCTAAGACATGGCGTCAAACTAAATACCCACAGACAGATACCACACAAAAGTAATTGTGGTATAAATACTCAATAGAATACTACTTACCTATTTACAAAGATGAATGTATGCCTCTTGTAATAATATGGATGGAACTTGAGGTGACTATGCTAAATGAAATAAGTCAGAAAGCAAAAGAAAAAAGAAAAGCATTTGTGGACTATAAATAACCAAAGAAAATAAACTGGCAAAACATAACAAAAATAGCTCTGAGACTGAAATATAGGTTGTTTATGGGAGGAGAAGGGCTGGGAGGTAAGAAAGAGGGGATGCAGAGGGCAGTGTGATGGAGCAGTCATGGAAACAGCCTCAGTCGGTGAACCACCTGTACATATCAGATATGACTGTGTACTCCTAAAATCATAGTTATGTAAACGCATGGTAATAATTAACATTTGATAAATAATATTTTGAAGTGGAGAGGGCCTAGGATAACCAACACAATTATGAACAAAAAATATTGTGATTTTTATATTACCAAATATCAAAAGTTATTAAGCTGCAATAATAATAGTATAATAAAGGTATAGGCTTACACAAATTGACCATGAAACAATTTATAGACTCCAACAATAGGCCTGTCCAAATATAGTCACTGATTCATATGCTACAGTGCAGTGAAAGAGCAGTCTTACTGATAAATTATACTGGGTCATTTGGATATCCATATGGATAAAGAAATGAATATTGATTTCTCCCAAGCTCACATCATGGCTGAGAATAAATTACAGAAGAATTTTTTAAGCTCTAAATATAAAAAAATAAATGAAAGTTCTAGAAGATAACATAAGAGCTTATCTCTCTGAACTTGGAAAAGAGATTTCTTAAATTGAATGCACACACAAAATCATTAACCATAAAGAGTAAAAAAAAATGATAAACTAGACTAAGTTAAAATTAAAAATTACTATTACCAAAAGAAAACTATCAGAGGAAAAGATGTTAGCCACAAGAAATTATATATGATCTCAACATTAGTCAAAAGAAAATATAAAGAACAAATGGAATTCTCAGCATCTACTTCAACTTCAGCATTTAGGCTCATTCCACATAACCAACAAAAATGTGCATTTCTGTGTACAGAAATGTGTAAAATCAAACTCAGGGTAATATTGTTAATAGCCAAAAATTGGGGAAAAAAATCTAACTTTAAATTAATACTAGGATAGATACTTGCAGTACCTTTATACAATGAATGCACAGCAATGAAATACTTACTATAGTTATCTTAAAAAGACTGCTATTTGATAATCAATGATATTCTAGGTTAACTGATAAATTCTGTTTAATATACTGAAATATTAAGTATGATGTGCATGTAAGCAACACTGATGTTGGCAATGCTTTACATGTTTAATCATAGCTGAGATTAATGTACTTGCAATTTTATTCTCTTTCAATAGGAATTGTATATGGTTTATATCATAGGGGCTCTGAAATATTGATATCGTTAAATGTTGGAGTCCAGCTCCAACTATCGAGGTATCTGGAGGCAAGACAGGCAGGACCCTAAGGTGGGAAGGCATCAGCAAGCGGAGATTCCTAAAAAAGGGGGAAGGGGGAAAAAAAAGGGGAAAGGGGAGTGAGGAAGACATGGGAGTCAGAGTTGGGTGCAAGTCTTCCTGCTCTGCCTTTAGCAGAGGTTTATTTTATACATTAGGAGCAAGCAGTGGGATGACATCAGCACAGGAACTGGGATGAGAGATTACAATCATCTTTTTTTCTAAGAACAGTTTAGGGTTGTATTGCCCTTTCGCTGAGATATAACATTCTAAAATCAATCAAGGTTAAAAACAGGTACATAGGTGCACAAAGTTTATGACTAATA
Organism: Condylura cristata; assembly: GCF_000260355.1. Taxonomy (NCBI): domain Eukaryota; kingdom Metazoa; phylum Chordata; class Mammalia; order Eulipotyphla; family Talpidae; genus Condylura; species Condylura cristata. Next base: position 49,989,200 of record NW_004567106.1, on the reverse strand, counting down.
TTACTATAGTGGAGATCAACTAAGATAGAAGTCCCTTAAACCTTATCTACTTCTTAATGGGTTTTTGTTTTTCTACCTGAGTCATCCTGGGTGGCAGAAGAGGAAATTCCTTGCTAATCAAATCTCTGAATAGGAGACTTAGGTGAATTTCCTTGTCTAAAGACTACATAATAGCATCCTGAAAGACTAGCCAGAAGATTTTTGTGGACTCCTTTGAGGTATAGCAGGTAGAAAACTTGACTAGTTTCAAAATAGGCAACCTAGATGAATTTCCACATCTAAAGGCCAAACAATAGGAAGTCTGAGTAATTCTTTAGAAGCTGAATAGAAGGCTAGGTGAGATAATAGAATGATAAGATTTGGGTTTTCCGCCATCAGGCTGTGAGAGAGACTTTACAAAAACAGCCCTTTTGCTTTTATTTATCAGTCAGTAGTCAAGTCACTTGACTTCATGGGAATTTTTCACCCTGGTGCAGTGCTTGCTTGTCAGGGCAGGCAGGCCTTATGCGGCTGAGGCAGTCCAATTGTAAGCTGAAAGTTGCTCAGAATATTTTGATATTACAATTATACAAAAAAGGGAGGTCATAACATAAGTTAGAGTGGAAAGTCTGATTCTTCAGAGCAATTCCCCTCCATCCGGAACCGTATCTGACGACAGAGGTTGTATAGCTTGTGTTGCTTTTAATGAACCAGAAAACTTTGAAGCATCATTTTGTTCCATTTTAGTGAAATTTAATTTTTATTTTATTTTTCCATGTAGACTGCTTTTTCTATAATGTGCATACCATACTATATCTTAAGATTCAAAAAGAAAATAATTTATAATATATAAAAAAATTCATTTTTGCTTATCTTGGAAGTTGGTTTCTTTCTTTCATGTGGCTGCCAGATCAACATGGATCTTAGCATGAGGTAAAGAAGAAAAAATACAGTCACACACACACACACACACACACACACAAAACAGCAATAAACAGCATGCTGAGATAAAATTATCTACTCCCTTAAGTTCATGAGGTGTGGAAGTTATTAAAGTGACTTAGGTGAATACAAAGCAGAGGCAGTCTGGCAGGAGGGGCATCGTGTGGGCTTATTTATAAAATGTTTTTTTCTTATGGCTACTTTTGGTTCTAGCCTCAGTGCTCAATTAATAAGCCAACTCCAATTTACTATTTTGCTGATTTTACAAATCTACCCTTCCTTTTAGGTATTATCTGTCATATTTCTGTTCTGCCATCTTTAGCTTCTTGGCCTTCAAGGTATAAGTTGCCTATAACAGGGTTTTGCACAGGTGCTTATCCAGACTTTGTAAAGACATTAAAAGGAATCTCCCCACTTTTATGATTTCTTTTGAAATTGAGGAAATTATTTCCCAAAAAAGACCAATCCACCTCACCCTAAGCTCTTCTCAAGCCAACTTGGCACTGTACCTCCCAGACCCAAACTGATACTTAGCATCCCCCAAAGAAGCAAGGGACCAGGGCAGGCTCTGGGGGTAGCCTCCAGGGGATATGCATACCCTGAAAAGCATCACCACTTGCAGGAAAGTAGATACCTGAACAAATATCAGAGTTCTCTTAGAAAGCAGAGGCAAGACTGTGCACAATCAACCTTGTCTACTGTGGTCCAAGCTAGGCCGTGGGTGTCACTGCTGTGGAGCACATCCTGTGTTACCTAGGTGATCCTACCCTCTACCCAGCCTGTCATCCTCCCACCAGCAGCTAGGACCCTGCTACATCCTCTACACACTATGACAATCAGCATTTAGACCCAGCTGCTGAGTTGAATGGCAAGTGACTCCGACATTACTGAGTTGAATGGTAACTGACTCCTCCAGATCTAATTAACATGCATCAGCCCATAATGGACCAACAAAACACATCACTCCTGACCCTTCTGATCTATGCTTCAACTATTAACCTGGGTGCTCCTGCAAAGGACGTATATGTGGCTCTTATCACACAGTCTGTGATAATGAAAGGCTTTTAGTTTCATATCTGTAACCAAAGCACACCACAACTTTTTTTTTCTTTTTGTATGCTGCTTAGCTCAACTCAATTAATTGTTCTAGTTACAGTACTCCTAATTTTTATCCAGCTGATTAACTAGAGAATAATCCAAATACATTTCAAATTATAAATCTTTCATGATTTGGAAGATTTTATACAAATGTGCATTTGACAGTGCTAATTTAAAGCAAATATCAAAGATAATTAAACATGCTGAAGATAAGAGGGATAAACTATTGGATTATTTTATAGATTTAACTACCTATCATAAGTTGCTATAAAGAGAAATATCTTGATGCTCACCTTTTTTAAAAAATGATTCTTTGGGAAATGTCCAAGAAAGACTATGGAAGTGGGTCAAGAATGTGTGCATAAAACATTTGTATTCTTTACTGTGTAAACACTAATTTATTTATTGAAATAATACACTATTAAATATTTATTAAATAAATTAGCATTTTGCTGAGCTTCCCTCCAAAATCATTAATATGGTACGTGGCTATTGATATAGCCAGGGATATGATTGTTTCTCATGTCTGTCTTCCAATTGTTTGCTAAGTATTTATTCACCAAGCACCATCAGCCATAGTGTAATCTATTCGTGCAGCTATTCTTTGGAAAGCTTGTGAAGTAAAAGGTTTTTAGAAATCATTGAACTTTCATTAAACCAGAGGGCTCCTCTTGTCAATTGTTGTGATTCTACAGATGAGTCTGAAAAGAAGTTTTAGTGACTTGTCCAAAACCTTGAAATTCACATTATCTTTCACATAAGTAGAAAGTTGCTTTCAAATGGGGGATGGAGTGAGTGTGTGTGTGTGTGTGTGTGTGAATTATTCACTAGAATTTAACTTTGGGAGCAATTTAGGACAGGTTTCATAACTTGAAAAACAATATCCTTTACATTTTGTTTGAATACACGTTATTTTAGCTAAAAATTACTAAGTCAAGGTAAATGAATCCCTACAGAGAACCAGCATAAAAAAAAAAAAATGAAGTGTCCATTTGCTATTGTCCATTTGCCCTACAATTCTCAGAACTGCTTTCAGGGCAAGCTAAATGCAAACAATAAATAAGCAAGAAGACAGGTAAACAGAAACAGAAGAAGTGAAAAAGTACACACTGACAAGGAAACATTAAATCCATCCTCCCCACTGGAAAATGAGCAGAACACATTCAACAGCTGAGAATATGCAGACGCACGATGCTCTCCCAGGTAGTGTGTTAATGAGGCAGCACCCAGGGATGACATCCTCTGAAAATTGCAATTGGTCTCTCTATGTTTCCGATTTAAAGTATAATGCATACATTTTCTCTCTTATTTTTCTACTTTGTGGAATACTGGAGAACATAATGCTTTCTTTAGGTAATCTCACATAGCACATAAATAAGAAAATTTTCTCTATATATTTAATATAGTTTTTCTATTTATCATATTTGTGCTGAAAAGAATGTCTTTCTGGTCCCACTGGCTATTGGAATACACTGTCATTTTATTACAGGAACCCAAAAAGAGACACATTATATTCTATGGAACTCACTCAACAAACTAAGTGATTGGGAAGAGATACTGTAGGCAGAAAATTTTCACAATAATTCCAAAGATTTTGGGGTGATGATTTCTACATGTAGCCAAACATACTAAAAGCATAAATAACAACTAAAGCTGCAAACTTGACATTATTACCTGATCTAAACTGAAGTCATACTCATTTTTAAAGAAGTCAAATATACTTTGTTTCTTTAGATTTGTTAGTTTATTTTTTCAAAGTAAATATATTAACCAGGAGCCATTTTACCCATTAATTTAGATGAACCCAAAGAGCAATCATATCAGACAGATTCTATAATTACTCAACTTTTACAGATGAAGAAACTAAAATACAAAAAGATTAAATAACCATTCCCAAATTAGAGTCAGTGGTAGAACCAAAATTTAATTCCAAACAGTATATTTATAGTTAAAGTTCCAAATATACAACATGAAATAATCTCATAAGAGGACAGAATTGACATGTCATATAATTACATACATTTGTTACTTACTCTCAATGTATTTTCTTATTTTATAAAATATATATGTTAATACAAAAATAATTACAAATATATTATGTATTATGTCTATCAGTGCAATGTCTTCTTTTTATAGGATCAAAATACACACAAAAGTTTTATAAAGGTATAAAAGTTACTTATTCCAATGCCCAGATTGTTATTAGTATGTGACCTTATACCTCTAAATCATACACAATATTGTTAACCAATGCTACTTTAATAAAAAAAAAATCAAATAATAATTACTTCATTTTAGAGGTGGAGAATTTCCCTTCTTTTAAATTATACATAGGATTAAAGTATTTAGAATAATAAATAATTTAAACTACAAATTGGGGAGGCAATAACAAATCCATGGCAACTATACCAATGTGGAATTCTCGTATCTACTTAGATAAAATTGGAAGTTCAGTTCTATTTGTCCTAACAGAATGAACCATTATACACACAAAGAGAAGCGAAATCAGTTAACAAAAAAAAAAAAGGGGGGGCATGTTTTTACTGAAACAGACATGGTTCCAAATCCAACTTCAAGTAGAATCATTTTTCCTGGCTGGCAACAATAAACAAAACTCTTTGCAGATGAAATTCTGTCAGCTGAACAACCTAGACTGAATGTCTAGGAAAGATTTCTACATAGCCATGTGAAGAAAGCAATTTTCCCTGCTAGGTATGCTCGTCAAGATTTAGAGCTTGAAAAAGTGGTTAAGTAAAAGCAAATGAAAAGATGACCAGAATGTGGCTAACCCTTAGGATGATACAATAATAGCACTAATGACTTCAGTGAGTTAAATTTGTGTTTCTCAAAAATGCCAAACTGAACACACTCCTTTGCCTTTAGAAAGAACTTTGCTAGAATTCGGTGTGACAGTCACTAACAATGGCCATTCAGGTCCTGGCTTAAGCTTCTTTCCCCATTTCTGTCAAAACACTTATTTCTCTTCTGCCAGCACAGTTCCTAGTTTACAGTAGTGAGCTTAGTCCAGCTAATTCCTATGAAGGGGCTAATCTACAGGGAAGAGACACAACAAACTCTTTCCATCTATTATTATCATTTATTGGTAGGATTTCCAGTCAGTAATTTAACAAAATTTTTAGGAAATGGTATAATTAAAAATTAAAGGTCCAAAAAATATCCAAGAATACAAAGTCTAGAAAGTGTCTCCCAATATTTAATTTTTTCTAGAAAATCTCAAATGCTGTTAATGGAATTCTATTAGGAAGTTTAATAGACAATAGCTTACTCTACAAAGTTGCCACATACATTGAATTACAAACTGCCAGATATATAATAAATAAGTTAAGGGGCTGTGAGATATAGAATGACAACATATATTTGAAAACTGCAGACTTAACTTTCAAAGTTCTCATCAAAAAATACATTATACTAATTTTATGTCAATAAATAGTTTTAAGATAAAAGTATACACTCTAAGAAGTAAATAATAAAGTTATGGGAAGTCTTCAAGCAAAATAAACCTTTATCCCAATGAAAACTGTAATGACAAAATGCCTATTGACAAATAAGAGGAGCTTCATTCTTGGAATGGAATGTGTGTGGGAATAGGGTACAAGCTCTTTGATGTATGATTGGCAAGGCAGGAGGTAGGAAAGGTTGAGACCCACTGACAAGGGTAGATCAGAATGCATATGCAACTAATTATTTCTAATTAGAAAAATCCTCCAAAGTATAGGACATAGCTTTAAAAATGTTAAAAATTAAATACACTTTGTCATAAGTAATCATGTTGAGTGTTGCTTTTCCTGATGAGGTGTAATCAGGATATGATGGGAAACACACTAAAGTTAGCATCAGAAGTCCTGCTTTGAGTTCTTGCTCTGCCACTTATTAGCTATGTTATGTATGTGAAATTTGTAATTTTAAGGTTCTATATAAATGTAGGACATTATTAGAATCTAGGACAATCATGGAATTGTAGTCACACTCTCGAGATTACAGAATTCTTATATGCTCTCCCAAGAAAATGAAATGTGCAGAATTTGTTAAAGCTTGCTGATTTTTTTTTGTTTTTTTCAGTTTGGTGTTACAGTGAATAAAACTGTTGGGAAATCTTTTGTGCACTTTTTTGGTGGACACTTTTGTTAGATACATTACTCTGTTTCATTCAATTTATTTTTGCTTTTTTTTTTTTTTGACTGTAACGGGGTACTAACTTCTGGCCCAGACTTCAATTAAGACAATTAAGATTCTCATCTATTTCTATAGTAACATTTAATATGGTTTTAATATCGATTTGATTTTTAATAATTAAAAAGTTACTTCTGAAAATAATGAAAGCATGTGTTGATTGGATTATTTTTTATTAAACAGCCTGTCTAACAATCCTATATCCATAGAAAGACCTGTCATGAATGCTTATTGCATCTTTTATTTTTTCTTCCAAATTGGGAAGAACAAATATCCATCAAAAAGAGAGTAACTATTAATGAAATATTCATATAATTGAATACTTTAAAATAAAAATGTACATACAACATGGAAGGATAATAGTTACACTGAGTGAAAAAAATGAATAACACAAGAGTACATCATAATGATATTTTTAGGTTTAGGTTAGAGAATTTGTTTTTAAAAAAATATACTGTAGTAGCATTGGCTTATAACATTAATAATATTTTATTTAAAGAAAAAATATATATCAATTTAAGAATAGGTAAAGTGAATTGATGGTAATAGAACAGCAGTTAACTGAGAGGTAGGTGGTAGAGAGTGGATGTGACCTGCAGTGACCACAGGAAGACAGGGAGTGTAAGAGTGTCCTACAGTTTGCCTGATGGAGCTTCACCAAATATATATCAATGGAAATATTCATCTAATTGCATACTTAAAATTAGTGTTTTATGTAGCTGTTTTGCTATCATCCTGCAATTTAATAATCTTTTTGTAATAATCAAAAATATTTTCATTACTGTCACTTATCAATATTGTGCCTAACTTCAAATTTATTTTACTTGTTATATTTATGTTACAATTATAAAAATTATAAAAATATACTATAATAAGCATTATGTGAGGTGGTCTCTCTCCTTCTCTGCCTCTCTTTCTCTAGCTCTCAATACCTTATTGCAGGTAATATTTTTGAACCCAGAAGACCACAGGTCAGGTAACAGAAAGGTTGGGAAGAAAAATAGCAGATAACTATTATACTAAAAATAGCCCAAAACTAATACACTAAAGGTTTTTCTCTCAAGTTCACCTCTTTTACCCTTTATTTTGCTCTTGCTCTTACTTCTCCAAAATCAATTTTGGTGACTAGATTAAACAGGTCCTTTCTAGCAGGATGGTGAACTACATCTGGATTGTTTTCAGAATACAATATTTGTAGCTATTTTTAGTGGTTGTCTAGTTTACAGGCATTCTGATGTCCCCTGACTCACTTAATAAACACATTAAGTAAAATGATATGAAGAGGCTCTTTATTCACAGAAACAAAAGGAATGGAAAGGAAGTTATGAGTGTAGAATAAGATCAGGAATGATCTGATTGTTGATACACTGCTTTTCTCCATGCTAACTTGTAGGGAATCAAAAATACAGCTAGAGAGGATTAATTCTTAAAACCCAAGTGTAATAAATGAACAAAGTAAAAAGTGAATAATGATATGGTCACATTCATTTCCCGAGGGAAAGTGACTTTCTAACAAATATCCTGACACAGTCTCTGGACTGGAACGTAAACTCTAAGATTCAATGCAGGCACACATTTTCCAAAGTGCTTTTAATGAAGCTTTGATCTCAGAAGGTTGAAGAAGACTAAGCGCAACTTCTTCACAGGGATCATACCAACCTTCAGGTCTACCCAGTTATCCAGGTATGTAAAACATATGCCCATGCCTATGGCCATAGGAGGGAAAGGCAATCATTGTGAAGTGTTAACTAGAATCTCTTCTCTGATTTATTTACCTCATATGATTTACCTATAGTTTTTGAAATTCAACTGATCTGACCTGATCATCATTTCCCCCTTGATATATCCATCATCCTTTCAAATATACTGACTAGCCCCATTCATTTTCTCTCCTGATCTGCTCACCTCTTCATTTGTTTAGCAAAATTATTCCACAGATTTCTGTGCAAACCAGATTCATAATCAAGAGATTCTTGAAGAGGTAAATTTCTAAAACTTATTCATGGAGTTTTTACATATTCATATGCTGTCCTGCTGATGTACAGAATATAAGATGCTATCTAGAGTACATCAACTCTATCTCCTTCTCTTCTTAACCCCCTCTCCCTCCTCCTTCTGCTTAATGAAGATATCAGAGCAAAGGCAAAATAACAGTTTAGACTAGACAAGATAAAAGCAGAGGGAAAGGTTTCAGAGAACCAGTGAACTTGCAGTGTGGACTTGAGGGCTGGGTGGAATTCATCAGAGTCAAGTTACATCTGAAGTTCATATACCAGCGAGAGAGACCTACCTACTACTCACCATTTCCATGAATGTGGGTGTTATACATTCAATTGACTATTTAGAAGATCCTCCAAATCAAGCACTCTTTAGGCATTGAGTTACAGCAGTGAACACACTAGCCATACAATTTATATTCTTAAAACTTATATGTCCCCATGAAACTTTTAGGAGGAGGGGAAGGAGTTTAAAAAACAAACCAATACATAAACTGGATATTTTTAGATAGTGGTAGTGTGCTGAGAAAACCCCAAAGAGTGACAGTGGCAGGCTAACTGGAAAGGTAGCTACACTAGACAGGCTCGCTAAAGAATTACCTGTGAGTTCTGACCTGAATGCAAAGACCAGCCACCTAGGAAATGATCTAAAGCAGCATATAAGGCACAAAAATGAAGGCAAAGATCCTCATAGGGCACAAAAGCTCAGGGGTAGCGTTTTTCTTGTAACCATTTGGGCAGCAGATGGTAAAATGACTAAAGCTGAATAATGACAAAGAGATCATTCTAATTGTCTTTTAGCAAAAAAGACTAGGGTTCAGAGGAAGCAGGGAGGTAAGTAGGGAACACAGGTAGACTAGGTGGTCACAGGGGTAATTAGATGGATTCAAAATATGTTTTGGAAGTAAAGTGACAAGGTTTGCTAAAGGTTTTATGAATTGGACAGTGAGTGGTAGAAAGAAATGAGGAGTAATTTCTGGATTTGATCTATAATTGGATGTACAGTGGTATAAATATAGTTACTAAAATTTAAGGATATTTTCACATATTTAATCATGTATTGATCAAAGAACAGCTAACCTTGACAAAGGGGCATGTTGATTAATTATCTTAAACAAAGACTATCAAATTTATCTTTTCTTCTCCTATGGTTCTTAAATGTGACATTGCACGATAAATCAAGAAAAGAATGAATGAAAGCTTTTCATGTGAAATATTCTATTATTAGATATTTCAGAAAAATGGCTAGGAGAATATAAAGTAACTTGACTAGGTAACAAACTCACCTATTCTCTCTTATTGTTCATTTACATATTATTCATTTAACATTTATTTAGTTCTTCCCTTGTGTCAAGTATAGTATTATGCAAATATGTGAGTTCAACATGCCAGGGCTAGGGCAGAAAGGAATTTGAGGACAGCAAATGATAATGGACCCCAATGTGGATGGAAAGTTAAGGAGAGCTTCTCTGAAGAAGAAATTCTTAAGCAAAGTAAAGGAATGAACTTGGCAAGAGTTAAGTTCATATAATGAGAGGACCTAAAACAGCTTTTAGAGAGTGGAACAGGGAGGGGGCAGGATGAGGCAGTGAGGAGATGTAGCAGGAAAGGTGAATGAAAGCCTGTTCCCTGGGGACTTGTAGGCAGGGACCATTAAAGAAACACTCACAGGCAGTACATGATCACAATGTTCCTTGCAGAGATCAACCTGACTGCTGGTGGTAAATGACAACACTGGAGGAGGACAGCCACCCAAGAGGTGACCTCTAGTCACATTCTGTGTGCAGTTTTATAACACTCCTCACCCAGCCTAGAAATACAACATAATCTCACTATCATTGGAGAGGGTCAGATGTAAAGAAAAAAAAAGGGGGGGGGGAGAGGAGTGGAAAAGAGCAGAAGAGCAGAAAAAGGGAGAGAAGCAAGAGCAACCTGAACAGGACACTCTAGTATTAGGCATGTGATTTCAGATTTCTAGATGAAATAGTCTAGGCTGCCCAGGATAGCTAACCTCCAGAATATTTTTTGTTCCAATTTCCCATATCAAACATTAGCTAAGAAAACGCCATTATTTTTGTTAACTTTCATTTTAAACTAATGGCTTCTCCCCATCTCCCCCATTTTGAGTGTAATGCATTCCCACTGTAAAAAAAAATAGAAAATGAAATAGAAGAAAAAATATTTATTATCTCCCAAATAGACACTTAATATTTTATATTTCCTCCTACCTTTTTTACTAAGCTCTCCACTTTTTCTTGCTTCTTCTTTAAGTGTTCATCAGATTGATTTGTTTGCTTCTCTATTCACTTAACATTATAGCACAATCATTAAGATATAAAAGCTGTCTGTAATGACTTTATCCTATTTTCTCTTAACCAAATTTGTAGCTTATAGGTCACATATGATGAAGTGCTGGTCTCCTGTGACTCCTAGCATTGACAGACCTTTTTGATATTTATTTATTTTAATCATTGACAGAAATATCTGATTCCTTCTTGTGTTCACAAGGGACTACTGTCTCATTGAGAAAGGGATGTCAAAAGCAACTAAAAATTTCAGAGGCCAATTTCTTTTACATAATTCAGCTAACCACAGGTCTTCCAATAGCCACTCTGTGACTGTCCAAGTAGCTCACCTAAATTGTATAACCATCTTTAAATGTTAGGACTTAAATAAACCCACACAGTTGTGTTATATACACACATACACACATGTGTAATTCAATTCATTTACTAAAATGGTTCTCATTTTAAGACACAACTGTCAGCCAAATACACACATCCTGGAAGTACTCTTCCTTGTTCAGATTTGGAAAGTGGGATAGACTGAATAACAACATCATTTCCTCTGCCTGAGAAATAAATGAAATCCCAGTCTGCTAAGTTGCACATATTTTTCATTAGCACTTAGCTACTGTGTCTATACTAAGATTCATTTGTCTTATACATTTTTTTCCTGATAAAACTTTCAAATGCTTACATTTTGCTGCATATTGGTTGATTGGATAATTTGAACATCAAAGGAAACTTTCATTTAATTTAAGCCGTAAAGTTGTCTTTTGCTTTATTAACTCTCGATCAATAAACAAGCAATTTGGAAATGTAATCAGGAAATGCTTCCGATTGGCTGACAATGTATCAAAGCCAGGCTTCAAGGCAACAGCAGGCTGTAACAAGCAGTTTATTACCAGTAGCTGTTACTGACATTAGTCAAAACCAAGAAAGATAAAATGGAATAAGAAATGTAATGCTGGAGGAGCCTTGGGCGCTGTGTTCTCTTCTTCCTTTTGAAAACTGCAAGCCTGTCTTTGATATGATAACAAATATAAACTGTTTAAAAACACCAAATGCAGAAAAACTGAGCCTAGCCTGTCATGGAGTTAATCCTTTCCAGAGTGACACACAAATAGTGTAACATCCAGCAGATATATGTTATGGAAATATTTTGAATTGGATTTACATGTAGTGAGCAAATTGGAAGTTTTGATTTTTACCAGATATTGTAATATGCATGTTCTCATATTAACGGAATGTAATCCTATTTGAAGATAATGAGTTTTCAACAGGCTCTGCAATTGGAAGCTATGAGAAAAAAAATTGTTTGGTTTTTAACTAGAGATGGGCAAAAGAATTGAACCCTAAATTCACTAGGCAGCCTCACTTCGTATCAGTCAGCCACATGTTATTTTGCCCTCAGTTACTGATTACCAAGAGATTTCTGGGATTGATGCATTTTAGACTTTTTTTCCCCCTTTATCTCTGGACTGTCCATTGCCATGGGCAAATAGCAAAGTGCAGAGCACTTGACAGGAATTTCTCTTTGCACACATCACTTCTTATAGTCATTCTAAAGAGTCTATGCATATCTTCCATACAATTATAAAAAGGAGAGGGGGGAAATATCCCTTGCCCTTGTTGGTTTGAAAACTCCTTTAGATATTGAGCACAGATTCACAGAATTATTTTTCATTGCACTCAGAACATTATAAGCCACACTGATAGCAAAATCAAATAGACTTAACACAAAGGGGAGATAAAAAGAACCAAGAAGGGATTCTATTTTTTATTGCTTTTGGAGACATCTCTGCCTTGGCACGTTGGGCGTGCTGAGCCCGGGTGCCTTTTTATCACATTTCCTCTCATAGAGCAGTTAGAGATCTCCATATTTCAAAATAAATAAAATATATATTGTTTGATGGAGCTTTGCTTTAGGGATCTAAATATCAAAATGAATCCAAAAGACCTGCTGATGGATTGCACCAGGGTTATGACCATTATTTCCATTTTTTTTTCCTTCAGTGTCCAGGCACGTTAGTCCTTTATACTGAATAACTAGCTGACCACCTGTTCAATTTGTCCCCAACATATAAACGTCCCAAAGCAGTGCAAGAACTCCTCTTAGGTAAATTGTACCTACTTTGGTGTACAGGCTGAGACAGCTTGATTACCACGTTCAAGACAGCTTGATAACCACTGAAGAGTGCATCTTAAAACATTCTTTTAGTTTTCTTTAGGCTGAGAAGCTCAGATATATTAATAAAAAATCTATGCAAATGTAGATTGACCAGTTTCTCTGATATAATTCACTCCTATCACAATGAAAGCAAACCTCTGAGCTAACTTGGCTTCTTGGTTTTAATTGTTTGCAGTTTTCGAATCAATTTACTTGAGCTAAAATTTTTTACTTGTTTGGCACACCACAAATATCAGAGAAAGTAAAAGCAAATCAAGATTCTCATGATGTTCAACCAAACAATTAAAAAAAAAAATCTGTAGTTATAGTAACCTGATTTTTTAAAGGCATTTTGTAGGCTTTTGACAAACATTTTTAAAAATAGCATCTTATTTGAAACTGGTACTGTGAAAAGGTATCTATCTGTTAAACACCACTATAGTATATTATTCATAGTCTCTATGCCTAATGATCATTAGATTTTTCAGGATCAACTTATGATCTACAAAGAAGCGGGGGGGGGGGGAAATCTGAACTCACCAAAATTTAAAATGTGTGATTTTTCAGAAGTAGCAATGATGAATGTCTCCTCAGCTTTGTAGAGAAAGACTGAACAAGCAGTTCAGATTCAGGGAGCAGAAAATATTGTAAAAGGCAAGTAGATACCATCAGTGATTAAAATGACAAGAAACGGAGAAAATGTCAATACGTATTTACCTCCCCTTGTTTTCTATGCTCACCATGCATATAACTTAATATCAATGGGACCCTGGAGAAGCCAAAAATTATTTTAAAATAGATTTATTATTCATCTATTAGGTGAAGGCTAAATAAAAGTCAGTAGTTTAACAGTTTTGGAAGTTTTTTTTTAGATTGATCCAAAAAAAATCTATGTGAGGTTATTTATATAATCTGCAGCTTTGTGGTCTAAGACAAAATGTGGGACTATCAATGTTGGAAAAAAAAAAACTTAGAGGGGTAACATTAGATATTGTGAAAGAATAAAGGGTGTCAATTGTTTAAAGACCAAGGGCAATGTGATGCTAGAAAGAGAAAAGGCTCAAATGGTGTCATTTATTAGTTCTAGAAGATTACATGACATTTCACTGCTTTCACCATGTTTAATAGAGAGTGAAGCAATTTGTTATGAAAGTAGTTTATCTGGCATAAGTAGGAGTTTGAGGCAATGGCTATGAGGATTACACTGCAATATTTCTCTGCAATATTCCACTTGTGTATGTAAGAAATACAAAGTGTCACCTGGGATACTAGAAAGTATTGAAGTATACCATTTTGTCTCTTGTTTAAGTAAAAAAAAAAAAAAATGATACGACTCATTTCAGGGAGTAGAAGTAACTCTGAGAGGGGCCCTTTTGTAAAATAATATATAATCACCAGTCCATGAGTTATGATCTAAAAATGCAAGAGGCAATGGAATTATTTTTTTTAAATCATGTTATCTGTAAATAATATGAAGATGATTTACGCCACAGGATGCAGATAGTCTATACTTGATATTCTTATCCTAGACAAAAATTGCATAAGCAAAATTTTAATTTATTGAAGGTCTAGACCTGAGGGGAAGGGAGAGTGATAGGATGACTTAAAGGCCTGCCTGAACAACTGGCAAAGATGGGGCCATTCATTATAATGAAGATGATGGGGGAAGGAGATTGGCTTGGGGAGAAAAAATAACAACTTGCATGTTTTGGACATTCTAAGACATCTAAAAGTAATTCAGTTCAAATAGTCACATCATGAAAACTGTTGAAAATTAAGACTGATGGATGAAAGAAAAAGCTGTAGAAGAAATAAATATAGAGCATCAGCATGATTATTAGGAAGGTCATCTAAGGCGAATGAGCCAAGGAAGTAAAAGCTCTAAACCAGGATTTCAAGAATCCTTGTCTTAGGGGCTGACACAGAACAAGCAGCAAAGTAAACTACAAAGGTGAGTGCAAAATGAAGCCATGAAAGAGAGAAGCTGCTAAATCCAAAAACAGAAACATGGAAAAGATATAGACTGTGTTGAATGATCCAGGAAGAATATGAACAGAAGGATGTTTAATGGCTTTGAAATCAAGGATGTCTTTGGTGTCGTGACAAGAATGATCTCAGCAGCCTGTCTAGGTGTGTAATCTCTTAGTTTGAGTCTCAGGGATGAGAAACTGGAATTAAGAGAATCGGGGAGAAGTAGTTTTTGTTACTTTCTTCCTTTAAGGTAGAAGGCAGAAGAAAATGTTATGTTGTTGGGACTAATCCAGTATACAGAGTTAGATGTTACAAGAACATGACAATTACCAAGAAAGAGAATTAAGAATGTGGAAAACATAGTCAGGGTACTATTTGTTTCAAACTTGATATTGGATGTGGGGAGGGGTTATTTGCTGCTTTTTCACAAAATGAAAGAAGTTAATAACTGGTACAGGAAATAATAACTGGTACAGGAAACACTTAAAATCCAATAGTTACTAGAATTTGTGAGGGTAGAATATGTGCACTGTATTAATACTTTATAATTTTTGATAAGTCAAGATTTCTTCAAAATATAGGAATAATTTCAAAAAAAGTTGAAAAATGAGTTTTTTTCAATTTAAAGAGATCTTTGAATAGCCGTGAGTTGAACACACTCTTACATCTTACACCTTTAGCACCTATTACTATGACAAGTCAGTGACTCTCAAAGTATAGTCTTGGATTCCTCCTTGAGATTTGTTCAAGAATTTCCAGTGGCAAGGTCAAAACCATTTCTATAATACTAAGATTTTTCTGGCCTTTTTCACTGTGCTGACATTTGAAATAATGGCACAAAAGCACTGGTGATAAGTAAAATTTTGGCACCTTACACAAATTAAGCTAATGTCACCAATGACACAAAAGACTTCTTTACCGTTGTTTTTTTCTATCATAAATCCCCTTAAATATACAAAAGAGTGTCAGTTTCACGTAAGAATATCTTGAAGTAGCAACAATTATTAATTTTATCCTCATTAAATTGCCTATTTTATAAAATAAATGCCTTGAGTACAGGACTTTTTGTATGTGAGGAAATGGAAACTATACATAAAACACTTTTACTGTCTTGATGGTGATCAAGGAAAAGCACTTGTACAATTATTGTGAGTTTAACAAGCCGCATTTTCATTGAATATTTTTACTTGAAAGAACAATTTTCAGACTAACGATGATTTTTCAGATGTAGATTTTTGGCAGGTATTTTCTCCAGAGTGGATAAAATAAGTCTGCCATTTCACAGAAAACATCTGACAGTATTTGTTGCCAATGATAAAACTCAAACTTTCAAGTGAAAATTAGAAATTTGGATAATTTGCATTCTTTACTCTGAACATGACAGCTTCATGATAGTCTTTTCTGAAAAGACTGGAAACATTACAAATTAACATCATTGCTGATATCAATTTTTTGCATAACATATAATAAAGTGTCAACATTTTGAAACTATACAACTCAGCAAATTAAAGTTTCCCAAATGACCAATACATAATTATGTATAGGTAAAAGATCAACTTACTGGGCCCTCTCCAGTGGTGCTACAGGTTCGAACGCAGCACTGCGAGCTGGCTGCAGCTGTTTCAGTGATAGTTCGATCCCTGGCCCGGAGGTGACCCACAGGGTGCAGCAAACCTCTCCTGACCTGACTGCTGTTCCCCTCCGAGTGTACTTCCTTGATCTGCCTATTCTGCTCTCCACTTTGTCTTTGGTGAAGCCTCTCACCACCTCTTCACCTCTGGCTTATACCCGAGTTCTGTATGAATAAATAATCTTTAAAAAAAAAAAAAGATCAACTTACTATATAAAGATCAATGAATGGATTTCAATGTTATCACGTTACACACTGCAGCTAATTTTTAGGAAATTATCACTTGTCAAGTTCTAGTACAATATCAGAAAAATATCACAATTATCCAAAAAGATTAACGGAACACTCCACTTTTCAACCACAAAACTGTTGAAGATGAATTTTGTGATTCAGACAGTATGACTTACTGCAAAAGACTGAATGTAGAAACAAGCATGAGAATGTCTTATGTTTAGCATGACATGAAAGATTACAGAAAAATGTGATGTGACTCCATGATCACATATCTTACTTTGTTTGGGACAACAGTTGGTTTTCATGGAAAGTGATAATCTTGTATATAGAAAAAAGAATTGTTACTACAAGTGAAGTAATAGTACACATTTAAAAGATGCCTGCTCTTAATTTCTTCTTTAGTAAGCGTTAGTAGATGTAACCCTCATAAAATGTTCTTTGGTGCCCTCAAAACTTTTAAGGGTCTCCAAAGGGGTGGTCAGACCAAAAGTTCAAGATGCATTGCCAATACAAAATATTTAAACAGTGCATCTGGATACTACATTTCTTTTATTTTAAATATAGTTTGTAAATATTTGGTGCCCTATGCAAATCTATGTCTGGATTCTTTGATGCTAATATGTGTAATTTTCAACATGGTATTCTAAACAAAAAGTTGCTGGGTTGAAGTTGACAGGTAAGTAAGTGAGTGATGCTTTGCTCTAATATGTTCACAATAAACATGCATATATGTTAAATTGAAAACTACAGGCCTTAGGAGGACCTAGGACCTTTAAATCTCAGGACTTTGGCTAAGGCTACAGTCAGCAATGAGGAGGACATGATAATGGTGGTATAGGGTGTGGTTTCTATTTCTAGCTTCACTTTTTACATTCATTAAATTTTTTATACCCTTTAGCCCTGAAATTTCTCATATTTGTAATAAGACAATTTATCTCAATTCCTTTCAGTAACTTGAATTCCCTATAGCTAGTTAAAGAGGTTGATACAGGTCCAGTCTAAGAGTTATACCAATAAAATAGAGTTGAGCATTCAAGAGCAATTTCAGGTAATTCAAGTTCTTAACCTTCATTTCTTGAATACTACAAAGACCACAGTGGTGATTCTTACAATTATTATTTTCCATTGTAATCTGCTTCTATTCACAGGTTCCCTGCCTTCACTGGCAACACATCTCACTTTCCTTATAACTTCACCTCAGAGAAGCCAAAGAGTGGGTTTAGCAAAACAGGTCTTCCTCCAGTCTCTGCAGCCCCACTTTGCAGACACACGACTCAGTTTTGTGTGTCTTGCATTAACATACCTCTTTCCAGTTGTTCCATAATAATGTAAGCATTTCCCCATCATAGATTGTGACCAAATGTATCAATATAAAATTGCCTTTATATACTATCTTTACAGATGTACTGTAAATCTTTAAATTATGTTTTTGAAATAAATTACTGAGGTAGATACCTTATTTAACCAAGGACTGAACAAAATTTTACTCCCAACAATGCAGGGATAGGTGACTTCTTCCACAAAGCTCCCTCAAAAGATTTGCCAGATTGAAAAAAAAAAAATGTAATTTTAGCATCATGCTGATTTGACTTCATTAGTTTTTTATTAATTCAAGAGCATTTTTTTATATATCTATTGCCACTTGAATTGTTTTCTGTAAAATACGTACTTATAACCACCTTCCAATGCATTGCTAATCCTTGCTAACTGACTTTATTTTCACTACTTGCTAACTGACTTTATTTTCACTACTCTCTGACTTATCAATATTTTCCCAATATTTTCTTCCTTTTTACTGTAAAGTGTTTTTGTCCATGAAGGTATTTTCTATTTAGTCTAATCTATCAGTACAATACATATTGTTTCTCAATTTCATCATGCTTAAATGACCTAAACCTTATTTTAATCACTAAGCTTATTCCATACATTTAATGATTTGACTTTTATGCTCAAATTTTTGAACCAACTAGAATTCATTTGAGTAAGGATTGGGATAAAGCTCCAGTTTCATTTTTTTTCCAAATGGTTAGCCAGTTGTCCCAACACCATTTATTGAATAATCCATCTTTTCCACGGTGTTTTGAAAGGCCATCTTTATCATAGCCTAAATTTGTACATTTTCTTCTATCACTGCCCTCTCAGAAAAGGGAGCTACAGGTGAACAATAAGAAACTAAGGAAGAAAAAATAAAACACAGTAACAGAAAACAGTTGCTTGATTGGGAGAGAAGAGAAAATAATTTTCAGAGTAATTACTAAAACATGACTATAACATTCTTCAACTTTCCCTGCTCCCAATAAAATATTCTGTATTTGTTAACTGTTTTAAACTGGAAATATCACTGTTCTAGTCATGAGCTTTAGACTCTTTTTTTGTAAACAGTGTAGGATAAAGATAGGAGCAGTGACTGACACTTTTTTTTTTTTTAAGATTTATTTATTCATTCAGAACTGGGGTACAGGACAGAAGTGCAGAGGCAGTGAGAGGCTTTACCAGAGACATAGTAGGGAGCAGAACAGACCAACTGATGAAGTACACTGCTGAGGGGAGCAGCGGGAGGGTCAGGAGAGGTCTGCTGCACCATGTGGATCACCTCCGGGGCCCAGGATCAAATCTGCCCTGAAGCAGCAGTGGCCAGCTTGCAGTGCTGCGTTCTAACCCTTTGTACCACCAGGGAGGGCCTGTTGTCACTTTTCTTAACAATTAGTAATTCTGTGGTATCTAGAGACTTGTGTCTTGGAAAGAGCCTACAGTATACAGTATAGGTAAACAATACATAAAACAGGACTCCAGGTCTAGAATTTACAATAGCCTTCTGCCACTGCCACACTACTAAAACTACTACTCTAATTTTTATATTTTTCTGTTTTCATGGAAGGAGACTTTATAGCAGGGACTAAAATTTGGATGGTGTATGTAATGAGATTTTAAGAAAAAAAAAAGATGAAAACTACAAATGTGACCTCCTTGAAGACAGTACTTGCTAGTTTCTTGGCTCCAAGAATTATGGGGCTTTGTACCGTTTTAAGCATCTAGCAAAACTACAATGAAGTGATAAAGATGATGAAACTATTAGCCTTCCTCCCTGTACTAACATAGTGGATTTATAAAGAGCCCACATCTGCAGTCAGATTTAATGAAAAGAGTCTTTTAAATATTTCCCAGTCTACTCTGGTGGGGCAACAGGTTAAAGTACAGCACTGAAGAGCTGCAGCAACTTCAAAGCAAATTGGATCCCCACCCCGGAGGTGACCCACATGACACAGCAGACCTCTACAGACCCACCCACTGCCCCCTTCAGGAGCAGTGTACTTCCTCAAACTGCCTGCCCCTGCACTTTTGACCAGCACCCCAGTTCTATATGCACAAGTAAATCTATAAAAATAAATGAGAGAGAGAGAGAGAACCATGACTCAATTAAAGCAGAATTTTTATAAGGGTGGTTTCATTTTGGTTTTACTCTAGTGTTACAAAGTCGATAGTTTAAGATCTGCCCCAACCCTCATTTCCCTACAAGCCCCTTTAATTTTATGTGGCATTTTGTACATCCTTAGGCTTTTACATGTCCGTCTAGCATCAACATTCATGTTCATTTGAAAGAGCTTCACAGTTGCTTGAACTAAGTTAACTCGAGTGCTGTTCCCATTCATTCTGCTCAGAGTGTCCCTTGGCAGGAGGAAGTAGCCCATTTTTCTTCTCACTAGGTCACCTGGTGCCAGAGGTGCACACTGAGAGCTGTGTCTGCCAGGACTGAGGCGCATTTTGCGGACCTGCTCAGAGTTAATGGTAAGGTCTGAAGCTGCCTTGATTGTAATCAGCATTCAGAAGTTATGAGTTTCTCAGAAATTAATTCTCCCCACTTCTGCCTGACTGTTTTGGGAATACAGTAAATAGGGATGAGTGGATGAATCTGTACACTAAGAGGATGCCACTACTAATGATAAGGGCTTCTCTTATAAATTCTCAGTCTCAACAGGCATAATGTACTCTGGTGCCATCTAAAACAGGAGGCTTTGTGATTAAAAAGGGTGCATTACTTGGATCATGATATTCTACTTGCTTTTCTTTTTCATTTCTGCTTCAATATACATCCAATGATGACAGTCAATATTCTACTGCAACATACTGACAAAACCCCTCCGGACAGATTAGTTTATATCCAGCATATTGTCCCAAATAGAAGCATATTGCATAGTGTACACTGCCCAAAGAATTTTAATTTTTAAAAGGTAATAAAGTTTATGAAATGTGGTGACAATGATAAAAAGGGGCCTATTTTTGATTCCCATTAGAGATGCTGAACTAAGCCACGATGAGTGTGGCAGTGAAAGTACATTACTGATCCATGTGTTTTGTGGTGAGGTGGTGAGGTGTTTTGTCCACATCTATGAGAAGGGGTGTTTGCTCTCAAACATAAATGCAGATGAGCATAGAAAGTGCTGATGCCTTTCTTCTTTGATGCTTATTTCTCCCTGATAAGGTCTTACATTCTTTACAGAGTTGCTAGAACCGCCATCAACATCCCCTCTTAACTTAAGGTCATTTATAAAGAATCAGCATAAAATAATTTATTCTTTACAAATAATACCAAAGTTGTTCCTTGATTTTCTTTTCCTATTGCTTTTCTGAGCCATGTCTGAATCTCTGATGGAAATAATTTAAAACAGACTGAGGATGTCTGTAAGTTAAAAGGATAATATAGAAATGGTTATTGAATCAGCATATTAGCTGTTAGCCTTTCTATTTGCTTATCATACAATGGGAGCTGCTGTTTACTTTTATTCTACAAAAGGACAGGCCCAGTTTCTGTCTCCAAACAGTTAAAGGAATTAGATGAGAAATTATTCCAAATGAACTGTACACAGTTTGATTAGCCTAGCTGCGGAATATAGTTTCTGAAAAAAGAGTCATCAACACGCCGAGGTCAAATACATTCTTATTGAATAATAAATTGAAGTTCCACATGCTGTATGCAGTAGCATATTAGTGTATGTGTGTGTGTGTTTCTTCTTAGCAATGCAGTGTGTATTTTAATTGAGTGAATATTTAAAATGGGCTCTTTTAAAACTGTCCCATTTAATATCACAACATATTAAAGAACCTTTGTTTAAAATGGGTCACAAATGATATATAAAAGACAGATTGTATTATGCTGACCATTATTTAGTAAGATCTTTACAACTTAAAGCATTCCTTTTCACATTCAGTGTCACTTCATCCTCACCATATATCTGCCAAGCAGATGAGATGATGAATGTTCAGAGATCATTTCACACCAAACGTTGACCTAATGAATGCATCTATTTGTAATAAAAGAACATTAAAAAATCAGGTGATTTATATGTGTGCATATGTGTTTACATCTACACATGAATATGTATGTATACTGCTTTTGATTACATGAAAAAGTATTTGAATATTGTAAAAATTCAGTCAAATATGCCTTTTGTTACTATGTAATTGAGTAAAACTAGCTAAATATTGGACATGAAAAAATAAATTACACACAAGAACAAACAGCCTTGGTTTCCAGGGGAGTGAATATATTCCAAACCTTAGGGTAGTCTAGCACCAAATGTTTGGTTTCCTTCCAAACTGTTGATTGATTGTTGGGGTGTTGGGGAGTCTTGTTTGAAAAACAAGCCAAGGATAATATTTTGAATTAAAGTGGGAAATCAAGGCATTGTCCACATGCTTTGCTGTGTTTTGTTTTGTTTTTTAACCAATAAGACCCTAAGGGTATTTTTAAACTGATGTTTCCACAGCCCTGAGGAGTAAAAACATGTTTTGATCCTATCTGTAGCCATTTTATTTATTTTCATAATATTATTCAATAATGCTTTTCACAGATGTGAAAGTAGCTGTGTTATGCACTGGTATATTTTTCATGTTTTAGTTGAAAATTTTTAAGGAAAGAATCTTGCAATGCAGAGAGGTAGTTAATGTGAGAAAATAAAACCTTCCCAAAGGACAGAAGAGATGACCTAGGCATTCATCTCTGAGTACCACTTGACCCAGGAGATATTTCCCCGCCCTGTCTATAGAGAAAAAGTGGACAAAGAAGGCACAATAAAGCTAATAAACTGGAAGCATATAGCATCTGATGGCACACATGATTGACATCATGGGGTGCTAAGTATCATGGATGCCTGTCTGAGTCCTTTGCTTATTAAAAAATAAGTAAGCAGAAGTTACAAAACAATAAAACAACAGATATGCAATCCCGATTTCAAAACCAAAGTCGTCTTCTTCCCTTGTCTTCCCTCTTCCTTTTCTCTGCCTGACTCCAAGCACACCTTTCCAGCTCATTACTGCAAATCATTTGAATTCCAGCACACAATGTCACCTGCTCTGTAATCTGATTACTTTATGGAGGAATTAGTATGTATATTTAATGTAGAAGGGTTTTAATCTTGATGAAAATAATCCTAAGGAACTGTGATAGGGCCGCTCATATGTCTGGCAGATATGCCAGTAACATGCTAATAAATGACAGCTGATTTATGTATCTGGATTCTTTTATTTATAAAAATAGCAAGTGGACTGATTTTTGATATTAATAATACAAGTGAATCCACTTTGATTAGACTTCTGTGGAGAGCTGTGCATATCCGGCATTACAATTAAATCTTGTGATGTGGAATGGGAATGACATGCTAATGAAGCAAGCCAGTGAGCCTGAACCAAGAGTGTCCAACATCATTATGGGATATCTTAGATGAAGAGTAATTATAAGAGGAACACTGAAATGTCATTAAAAATCTTTACTAAGAGATTTAACCTACTATTTTGTACTAATGCTGGATTTTTTTTTTTTTTAGCAACATAACTGAACACAAAGTTCCTTTTTAGAAATTTACAGGAAAAAGGTTTTTAAATAGGTCTGGATTTAAGAAAAGATACAATCTAGTGTCCTAATTTAATTTGGTACATCAAAATTCAATGGTGGTATGTAATTGAAATCTCTTTTTAATAATTTCAGATGAATTAGCAATTAGGGCTTGATCCGATTTCCATGAAATTTATTAAAATTGAGGGTTGAAGCCCTTGAAAATTTTTATTCTTTTCACTCCATTAGCACAATACATCTAGTTTAAATGACTCTGTCAGTTAGTATGGTACATTCCTTGTTTATTTATGAGAATTTGTTTCAAGGAAGTTCAAAAGAGGTAATGTCATGCATATTCATAGACTATAGCTTATAATATATGAATCAAGAAAGCTCTCAGAGCTGAAGTTCCCTTCCTTTTTGGGAAAGCAAGCACTATCTCTACCTTCAAAACCAGATTAACTTCTGAGTGCTTTTCACTAAGGCTCTCTCTGGGTGACTTCATCATCTCCCCAGCTTCCATGGGAGAAAGACTTCTTCCTGACAAGTCACAACCAGGCACCTTTGAACAGGACACAGGCAAAGATGAAACAGCACTAATCCCAACAACATAAAATGTGCACTCTGAACATTGAATCCAACTTCATAAATCCAGGAGCCTGAAGTGTAAGAAAATGTAACCAAAACTAGAGTACCTATCATAATGCCATGGTGCCCAGCAGGAAAAAACACAGAGCTTCTCAGTGGCAAACAAATAAATTACACACAATCTGAAAGACGAAAAGAAATATGCCAAGCATCCCCCCCCCCCTTTTCTAGCTCTTTGTGAAGAACTGCAATTATGCTTAACAAAAAACACCATAGAACTGGTTGGCATCACTCTGAGACATAAATGTGTTTCTGTTCCAAATATGTAGCATTTTCAGAATGTTTGTATGTATTATGTGCAATTTGTTCAGTGTATCATTCTGGGAAAACCAGGTCCTGGCTGGGTAATTATGAGAAAGTAAACAGTATTTTCTGACTGTGAGCTTCCATTTCTAAAGTTATAGCAGAAAAATCTTATTTACCTTTTTGAGGAAACATTAACAACAGAGACCTTGCCTGTTTGCCTTCATCAGATTTGATTCTTATAAATAAGATCTACATTTGTTTAATGACATGGACCCCCTGAAGAAATCTATGGGGGAAGTGGCTGTTTTTCAAGGAGACTGAATGAGCAAAAGCTCTCTCAGCTGATGAGGATTCTACCAAGGAAATAACACTGATTGTCAATCTTATTGGAAAGTCCTGGAGTTTTCTATTATATGAAATTTTATTCAACGATGCTGTATTCTATGTGTGCCCAATTTACTGGAAAATGTGGTCATGTAGTGATATCTCACTGTAATATTATAAGGTCCGAGAGAGATATGCCCATGGTATTACCAAAGTATCAGGAACAGACCATTTAAGTAATTAGGCATCCGGAAAGATAAGTATGCCCTGGAGATGGCTAAGATGGGTGGTAATAGGCAAGTTAAAAAGGGTACTGCAAGCAGACGAAAAATAATGATCAAAGATAC
Organism: Condylura cristata; assembly: GCF_000260355.1. NCBI lineage: Eukaryota > Metazoa > Chordata > Mammalia > Eulipotyphla > Talpidae > Condylura > Condylura cristata. The sequence continues at coordinate 49,964,312 of NW_004567106.1, read as the reverse complement.
AATGACCATACAGTGATGGAATGTGTGTAGACACTGGAGTATCAACTGGAGCAGTAGATAGTAAACCCCACTATTTCATGGCTTCAATATTACACAAGACAAGGTGGGAATGACAACACATGGACCAAGAAGTAGCTAGAAGAGCCAGGTCCTGAGCCTTATAGAGCATGCTAAGCAAATTATACTTCATTCCATAAGAAATGGGCAGCCACAGAAGGTTGCTAAAAAGCTTGGAAAACTCACAATAATACGTGCATGCTAGCTCATTCAATCACTTTCCTGACTTTACCTTTTCTTGCACAGTAACACTTCTTGAATGTCCTTTGTCAGTGTCAACAGGTTCTGAGGTAATTTTATGACTGACAGAAATTCAGCAATGTTTTTACCAGTAAGAAATTCAGCAATGTTTTTACCTAATTGAGGACTTTTGAGTCATCACAGATACTCATGATGGCAGATCCATTCATCTTACAACACTGCTCTAGCTTCTTACATATACATTCTGTCCATGTTGGTTTTAAGCAGTTTATATATTCAAAAAACCAAGAGTAACCTGAGCTAGGCCAAATTCAAGAAGTGATTCTGAGCATGGCTAAGCCCTTACCACTGAAAACAGTTCTCCAGATGAAACCGTTTAATGTGTGTAAACATGTCTTTCCCTGTATCATTTCAGATATGTACCATGTTTTTCCCCAAGCCACTCCAGAAAGACTCCAAGACTCTGTAAGAAGTGGTTCTGCCTTGAGAACAGAATTGTTAATATCCTTTTGCATGGCCATCTTCTGATTTAGCAAAATTGCTTCTGAAAACTGACCAGTATGGAAAGTTGGGTAGAAGGGCATATAGGAATGACTATAAAACAAGTAAGAGAATAAAGAAATCAAAACTAATAATTAAAAAAAAAAACAACCTAGCAATCCAACAGCAATTTTTAAAACAGGAACAAAATTTGCCTATTGATTTTGCCAATGAGTTTTAAAAAGTCATTTTTAAGATCATTAAATCCCCAGGCACTTTACCATAAAACATTTCTACCTCACCTCCAATTTTCATTTTATTTATGTTTCACATGGTAAGGAGTAGAAAGAAAGAAATTGTTTTTAATTTGTAAAGGAAACATGACCTAGAATGGTCTGTTGGGTACAATTTGAACACTTTTCTGCCACTGGAGGGCTTCATTCAATTCTGCTTTATTTTTTCTACCTAACATGCTCATCTGGAGATCGTAAGGCAAAAAGTTCCCAACTACATTCTTGAAGATAAGAAAAAGAGATGGTTGGAAGACAAGAAGGGCAAGATTTGAATATACTGTTCTATTACTAAAAATCAAGAGGAGAAGAACAAGATCAGCACCCAGAGCCCAAGAGCCAGAGCAAGCTGAAGCACAGATAGAAAGGCAGGTAGAGAGGGCACTTGGCGAAGAACACCAGGCCAGGCAGCCATCTTCCCTCATCACCCACCTCCTTCCTGCCTCAGGTCGCCTCCCCATTTCAAAATTATCATAAGATCCAACAAAATTTACATCTGATTCAACAGAGAAAATGTAGGCTCAAGATATTTTGGAAACCAACAATTGACAACAGCCATATAAGAAAAAAAAAAAAAAAACAACACTTCAAGTGTCATACATATGGATTTGTAAAAGAAAAACATGTTTTCAGAACCCATTATTGCTTTTTTAAGGTAAAATGCCATTTCCCACTAAATGTAAAACATGAATTAATAATTTTAGCAATAATCATTTATGTTCATAATGAGAGCAATTAACATTTCAAATCAAACTAGTAATATTAGTAAAAAAGTAAACAGGATATGATTTATTTAGGGTCAACATAAATTCACCTATAGGGAAAGAGGTTTATTAGCATAGCATATACACAGTATTCCATCCTTTTATCATTGTTTTTGCTTTTTTAAAATATACTAGGCTGACTTTCCTTTGTATTAATGGAAATGACATTTTTAATCTACAGAAATTATGCCATCCTAAAGCAGCATTAAATGCTTAGATATCAATTATCAGGAAAATTTAATCAACCACATTTTTTCAAAATTGATATGAAACTGCCAAAGACGTCCACCCAGAAACATGTTTGTTTGAAATCCCTTCCCTCATAAACATTTGTTGATTACTCATTCTGTGTCAAGTACAATTATAGAAGCTAAAGAGGAGTATGAAAACATAAAATGATCTTGTGCTGCCCCCCAAATGCCATTTATTCACTATGTCATTTCCTATTCCAGGAACACAGGGAGATAAGTGACATTCGCAGTCTGGCCCTGAAAAACCTCCCCGGTGAACTTTGGTCTCTCATTCCCCCGTCAATTCTCCACAGTTCAGAGAACAGAGCCTTAGGTGGGGGAGACTCACTTCTGCTCCACAGATTGTGAGCTGAAGGAAACTTTTGTTGTCTTAACCTCCAATATTTGGGGATCTGTTTGCTACCACTAGCCAGCCTTTCCTCATCTTATTGTCTAGTAAACAAAATAACAATGTAAAATTGAATTTAATATGGCTAAAGTAAAACTAAATCACTATATGTGATCAGAAAAATAGTGCATATTGGCTATGGATTCAGTATGGCATCAAACAGAAGGCAGCAGCCCGTAGTACTCTGGAGTGAAGACCAGAGTCCACAAGACAGTAAAACAAAATGAGAGATTAAAGAAAGGACCTACTGTTGCTGAATGTCCTCCTTCATCCTGCAATGACTTGATTTTTCCTCAATCAATGGCACCTAAGAGGTTGAAGGAGATAAAACAGTTTTAAGAGCTGCATTCAACATCATGCCAAAGCAATACCCGATTACCGATTAGCTTACTTAACTAGAAAATTTATTTTGGCTAGATAAAACACTGAGTAATATGATGGCACTTTCATTATAAATTGAATTCATAAAAAAAAAAATCCAAGGTTTTTCAGAAATGTCAAAATTTTCTTCCAAAGAGAATGTTCTCATCAATAAGGCATCTTAGCACCCATGTCTAACATGTGCTACCTCAGATTCCAGATATTTCCTGGTAACTAGGTTGAGTTTCAAGGTTAATGTTATGATACCACAATCTACAGCTGCCAAGGGCAGCTGGAGCCATTTACATTGAATATCTTAATGTGGGTGTGCAAAGTTTCCTTCAAGATGAAATAAAACCAGTGGCAAAAAATCCGAACTCATTTACTATTCAGCAAAGTGGTATTTTCTGCATTGGTCTCTTCTTCTGAGGTGTGAGGTGAAGGCTCTGCTGTGCATTGTCTAATTTACTTTTCAGGGAAGGATGCTTGAATTATGACAGAAAGAACCACCTGTGATTTTGGGTAAAATGAAGAAATCTATATGAGAGACAAGTGAATATGTCACGGGCCTTATCACTGAAGGGCAAAAGGTATCCATTCTTAAAAGGCACTTGTGAGGGTACTGAGTTACAGGAAGCTAAAGATTGAAATGAAAAGATTCAGAGCATTGGGAGATCTTTGAGGAGTTTGATCTGTGGATACCACATGATAGCCCTAGAAAGTCAAGGCAGAAATGAGTGACAGTTCTGCAGGGTTGAGATTTAAGTCATTTCTAAGGTGGACTTGTAGTACCGCAGTTAGTTCTGTGTAGTGCAGGTGAAGGTGATGGTTTTTTCCTGAACAAAGTGGACCAAGCAGAGGGGTCATTCTGGTAAAAATAATAATAAAATAAAATAAAATAAAATAAATCACTAAACAGACTTTAATTTTGTGGTTATGACTCTGCATTGAGGATTTTTAACATAATGACCGACTTGTGTGTTTATGCATATTACTACTTGAAAAAAGTTTCAGATAATCCCAAGAAGAAATAATAAGGACTAGACTAGGGGGAGTTTCCTCCTGAGAAAGAGTGATGTGGGAATCTAGTGTTTTGTAACATTGCATATTTGGAGTGTATTGTGCATGGGTTTTGTTGAATTACCATGTAACATGTGTTAATCTAAATTATTCGCTAAAGTTTTTCAGGTAGTCATAGAAATATTTTATGGATTAACACAAATCACTTCTCAACTATTTTCTTTTTCACTAACTCTTACCTCGTAAATCCTATCCATGTTCAAGGTCCAGGGCTAAGGCCTTATGAGTGGTAGTTTCCAAGGTAACCCAAAATTCAGTATTCTCTTTCCCTTCTCTAAACCCTCAGGATAAGTGATCCACGTCAAAAAAATGGGTCCTAATCAAAAACTACTCACTGAAATTTTAAGTATAATTGTCACGCCTGAAATTTAACTTTCCACATATTGTGATCTTGCTTCACCCACCAAATTACATACTCTTTTGGTGTAGGAACCAAACTATGAAACTATAACCACTAATGTTCTATATCTCCTGCAATGTCTGACAAAGTTCTTCTGGAAATATTGATTGATAAGTAATTAAGAGGGTTTATACAGACACTATCACACTTTGTACCTGAGCTTAATTAAATCTCCAAAGATCAAAGACAGGATAGAAAGATATTCTTTCTGTAATGACTGTGTCACAATCAGCTATCAGAATTTTAACACTGATGTGCAGTCAAGTGACTTTGAGATCTGGAAATGGTTATTTTCTAATTCCAAGTGAGTTTAAAAGATTATAGAGAAAGAATATAACTTAAGGGTTATGTTTAGTGATCCTTTTTTTACCCAGACACACTCCAGTGGGCAGAAGGAAACCATCACCTACAAACAATATAGGAACTGGTGCTAATGACTAGATTTAAATTTTCAAAATCTTCTTAATTAGACTCTATTCTAGTAACATTTGATAAAGTTGTGTTGGAGAAACACTGTCACTGCACATTTTCAGATGACATAATCTGTCACAGTTCAGCGAGTCATAACATTAGCTTAAAAATCCTAGGATTAAGTCACCATATTGTATTGAACAATAAGGTAGAAGTGAGTTATTCTTATCTTGATTTTTAATGATTTTCCCATATGCCTATATCTATTTTATGGCCTGACAAATACAGGATGGTCAAGACAAAAGAAAATAATTTGCCAGGAATCAAAGCAGAAGATGAGATAGAAGATAATGAGTCAAATTTTGAAGAGCTGCCTCTACAACTCTCTCTCTCTCTCACACACACACACATATAATTTTTTTAAAGAGCTATACAATGTATGTGACGCACAGTGTCAAGAATTGAGTCTCAATTTTATTTTACTGAGAAAACATTAGATTACAATGTTGTTTTATTTTTATTTTTTTATGGAAGCACCTTTGGTTTACATCGTTGTATTTTGTAAGCATAGAATTTCTCCCTCTACCCCCACCTAGCCCAGGTGCAATCACCATACTACATCCACCACAGCACCCATAGTTGATCACTGTCATCTACTGTGCTCTCCCCCCAGTTCATTCTTGACTCCCCCCCCCCCCAGGTAGCCTCCATTCTAAAGTCAGATTTCTAGGGTTTGTTATTGATTTGGCTTTATCTCACCCTGTTCTTGTGTTCTCTGTATTCTACATATAAATGACGCCATCTGGTATCTGTCTTTCTCCTTCTCACCTATTTTTCTTAGTATAATCCCCTTCACTTCCATTCATGTTGTTGCAAGTAACAAGTTAAACAAACAAACAAGTAAATCTCAAAAAAAAAAAAAAAAAAGTCCCTGAATACCCAGGATGAAAGATGCTTGGTATATGTTCTCAGAAAGCTTATAATTTTAGTAAAATGGATTATTCATTCAATCTTTAATTATTAATTATAAGGACACCAGTCCTTAGATTGGTTCATTCTAAATTAGTATGACCTCATCTTCATTTAGCTAATTATGTCTGCAAATATCTAATTTTTTTAAAAAAATTACTTTTATTTATTTATGCATATAGGAATTGGGGTGTAGGTCGGAGGTGCAAAGAATCACCAGAGACAGAGTGGGGAGCAGAATAGTCAGACTGACTGAAATACACTGGCCAAGGGAGGCAGCAGGTGGGTCAGGAGTGGTCTGCTGTGCCATGTGGGTCAGCTCCCTGGCCAGGGATAGAACTCATATCACAGTGGCTGTCTATAGCTTGAAAGCTCTTACCTCAAACCCTGCACTATGGGAAAGCCCCTGCAAGACATGTTTTCTAAACAGGGTCACATACTGAGGTTCTGGGTGGACAAGACAGAACACTCATTTTAGAATGAGTTTAGACTTTCACCTCAGTTGAAAAAAATCACACCCCCAAATCATTTCCTCATTCAGATGTCATTTTAGATAATCTAAAATTATCTTTAGATAAGAATATTCATGTGATAAGCAAGTATGGGTATGATATTGACATATCTTAATTCCGATATAAAAGAGACATACTTGCAACATCTATGCTTTCTATTCAGAGACTGTGCTACTGAAAATGTCTTTTTTTTTTTTTAATATTTATTCATACAGAACTGGGCTACAGGTCAGAGATGCGGAGGGTGAGAGGATTCACCAGAGACAGAGCAGGGAGCAGAACAGGCAGATTGACAAAGTATACTGCTGAGGGGAGCCGTGGGCGGGCCAGGAGAGGTCTGCCACGCCATGTGGTCACCTCCAGGGCAGAAGGGAATCGAACTCATGCGGAAGTGGCTTTAGCTTCTCAGTGCTGTGTTTTAACCTGCTGCGCCACAAGGAAGGGCCAGTGAAAATGTCTTTCTATTGGGGCACTATAGGGCTAATCGAAGACTGTATTTTCTGTATTACTTTATTATTGACATTACTTTTTGGACCACAGAAAAGTTAAATTAATGAGTGATTCTTTATAAGCTTAGAAACCCTACAATGTTTAGACAAATTAAGCTGTTTTCCACTGATTTATATAAAGTGTAATTAACAAATTAATAGTATGAAGATAACAGAAAGCACCAAGCAATAATGTAGTTTTGTTTTGTTTTTGAAAATTACTGAGTAATGGAAAAGCTACTCTGCTATAAATTTCTTTTAATTAAATAGTGTTTGGAATAACATTTTTTTTCTCAATTCAATCTATCCCAAACCATTCTTGCATGTTTTTCATCGTAACACTCAGGAAGTACTCTAATATGCTGCTATTTTCTGTATAGCATCATACTTCTTAATCATAGAGTAATTGGACTATGGTGGTGCAATAATGTTTTAGTAAGACCTGTTGCTTTCAAACCAAAAGCAATTTCTCAAATGATTCTTGCTCATTTAAAACAATTTAAACATCCCCACCATAATAACCAATCATATATTCAGGTGGTTAAAAACTCATCATTATAAAGTAAATCACAAAAATTGGCTTAGCTAGGTGGCATAATTTAGCTTACTACTTATGTGAATTAATATTACTTATTAAGTCATTGTAATTTGTATGAATATACTAAAGGCTAGTGTATATAAACAAATAATTAACCCATAGGAAATAATTTCTGAACAATTATCTCTTCAAGTGTATCAAAAACAGTAAACAGTATAGTAAACTATAACACCAATTAGTGGTTACCAGAAGGGAAGGAGGAAGGGAGAGTGGGTAAATCCAGACAAAGGAGATAATGGTGTAATGAACAAGAATAGGTCATTCAGCAGTTGTGCTGAGTTTCAAAGATGCACCTGAAATTTACATATGTATTTCTACTTCAGTTAAAATAGTAAGTCACAAAAAAGATAAATGTGATGAAATAAGACTTATTACTCATTGTATATATCATCCTCGGAGACTGTGAGAACCGGAGAAGTACGACTCATCAAGGGCGCAAACTCTGTAATCTAATATTTAACAAGCGCTATGATATTCAAGCACAAGTTGAGCATTGCCCTTTCTGTCTAATCCGGAGATTCAGACAGCTGTAACCCTATTAGGGGTGTTAGGGTATCTCAGCTAAATTAAATTGGAGCTGTCCTTAATTTACAAAGGCCATAAACAATTTTGGGGAATCCCAGGCCCACTTTCATTACAAAAACTGAATGTGGCAAATTTATGCAGCGTCCTCTATGATACCCACCCTTCCAGGATGAAACCCAGGACTAGTATAGCCTGCTTGGAACGGGAGGGGTGGGGGTAGAGGGCAGAGTGCCATGCAGTTTCGAGCACAGCTCTCCCCAGTTTAACTTCCTGGAAATTTTCCCATCACACCAGTTCTTGGAGCTGTTAACTCCTTGATCCATGCTATTTTGTAGAATACACCCCTTAGACCCTACACTGGTCTTGTCAAATTCCAGAGAGATGGGATTTTTCCCTACACAGAGAACTAAATCATCCTTCCAATAATAGTGGTTTGAGGCTGAGATGGTAAGGTGCCCATGCATAGAGTTAAATGGGCACCTAAAACATTAGTGAGAACATTTCTGATTAAATATATCTACCATGAAATGCCTTCAGCTTTGACCTGCACCAATAAATCCGTTTCTGAACAGCAAACTAAACTCCTCATGGGTTTCTGGGTTTTTCTTCAACAGCTCTCTTCCTTCCTCATACCACAGAATGGAATGACTTCCCCCAGAAATTAGTCAAGATATTCTTCATTAACTTAGGGGATAACTTCAGACATTTAAAAAATAACTTAAATTTTTAAAAAACGTAAAATATAGAAGCAATTTCTTTCCCGGTTTCTCCTTCAACATTTTAATATGAACTACAGAGATCTGTAGGCTTTGATCCTGGAAAATTTAATATTCAAAGAAAAAACTTCCCTTCCCTGTGTAAACAAACAACAAATTAAATAAATTATTCCTCTACCTGTTGAGTTATTTAGCATTACATTATTTTGTATACAAGTAATTACGCATACATGTCAAATAGTTCACCTATTACTTCTTGGATTACTTTATATGTTTTTGAACTTTTTAAATTTTATATATCATTTGTGAATGACTTGCTCAACTTTTTCATCTTTTTGCTAATGTTATTTGTAATTTTTATTTTAAATTTTCAATTTTTCTTATTGTTAGTTGACTTTTTCTTAGCACACTGTATTTTCCCCACTCTGTAAGGTAACCATTTTTCTAAAAAAACAAAACAAAACAAAAAAAAACATGGTATCGGGCCCTCCCTGGTGGCGCAGCGGGTTAAAGCACTGCACTAAGAAGCTTAAGCCACTTCCACATGAGTTCCATCCCTGCCGCCTCCAGAGGTGACCACATGGTGTGGCAGACCTCTCCTGACCCGCCCGCTGCTCCCCTCAGCAGTGTACTTCCTCGATCTGCCTGTTCTGCTCCCCACTCTGTTCCTGGTGAATCCTCTCACCCTCCACATCTCTGGCCTGTACCCCAGTTCTGTATAAATAAATCTCTAAAAAAAAAAAAAAAGGTATCATTTTCCCCCTAATGTATCCATTTTCCAGTATCTATTGTTTTTGCTTGTTCATTTTGTTTTTATTTATGTTGCCAGCTATCTTCAAGTGAGTGCTATGTCTTTTTCCTTCACACAGCTGACTTGAGGGAGTAGATGAACAATCTAGGTAACTGCCACAGAATTTCCATATCTGGCACATAACTGTAATGTGTCAAGTATGGGGTCCAACAGAATTAACCAGAAGGTACATTCATGTCTTCTCAACTTGACATTAGCAATATAAGGAAGGCCTGAACTAAGATGGCAACCCCAAAGCTAGGATCCCTGGTCAATGACTCAAGTATGACTTGGTCAGCAGAACCACATGGAGAGACAAGTGACTTTAATTTATACCTGTAGAGGTATAAATTCACCTTGAATACAAAAGTTGTTCTTTAGGGGTAAATGAAGAAAGTACAAACACCCTATTCAAGGTCTCATTGACAAATACTTTTTCCAGCAAAAAAAGGTCTTTCATACCCAATATGATAGAACATTTACATATCTCACTATAAACTTTTGGCCAGTACTTTAAAGACAAATTTATTTACATCCCCTAAATTCAATAAATTTTTAACAAAATGATGTAAATGTCTTAACATGCATTGAAAAAGAATTGGTAAGGTCTAAGAATGTGAGTCAACCCTTTTCAAATGCCAGCAAAGAGAATATATATCTACACCAAAGCTCAGAGTGTTGTCATTATAATCAAAGCAGCTGCTTGTCAGAAGCTACTTTAGGCATCAGGAAGTGATGTTTTTAACATTTAACCTTTTAAAAGTTTGTTACTTATCAGTAGTTAATTGTCTATGTCTTAGTTACATTTCAGGTCATCGGTTGGTATTTTGATGTTGACACCACATAATCATTCTTAGTTAAATAAGAAAAATATGCTCATAGTTAATATTTTTGCATGGCATATCAAAATTTAAAAATATTTTCTAGTGTTAATTAAAAGGGGCCTGTATTAGAATTTTTACTGGAATTTTTTTCTCAGAATTTTTTTTTTCAAGATTTATTTATTCATACAGAACTGGGGTACAGGCTGGAGATGTGGAGGGTGAGAGACTTCACCAGAGATAGAGTGGGGGGCAGAACAGGCAGATTGACAAAATACACTGCTGAGGGGAGCAGCGGCCGGGTCAGGAGAGGTCTGCCACGCCATGTGGTCACCTCTGGGGCAAGCAGGGATTGAACTCATGCAAAAGTGGTTTAAGCTTCTCAATGCTGTGCTTTAACCCACTGCGCCACCAGGGAGGGCCCTCTCAGAATTTTTTTTTAAAGATTTATTTATGCATACAAGAAGTGGGGTATAGACCAGAGGAGTAGGAAGTGAGAGGATTCACAAGAGCCAGTGGGGAGCAGAACAGGCATCTATAGTGAGTCACACTGTTGAGGGCAACAATGGGTAAGACAGGAAGGGTCTGCTGCACCATGTGGGTCAGCTCCCTGGCCAGGGATCAACTTGTGCTGCAGTGGCTGATGATAGCGATAGTGCTGCCCCTCCAGGAAGGGCCTTTCATTTTCAGCATTTTGATGCTATATTTTACAATGTAGATGATATCTTAGTATAGTATATTAAAATGTAACTTAGAAAAATAATAATAAAAAAAACAGTCTTTGAGTTAGGCTGAGAAAATTTTGAGAGCAGACAATATAGGTCCATCACAAACATCTTGTAGTTAAATTTTTGGTCTATTATACTAGTTTCTGCTTCTTCTCCCAACTGGCTTCTCCTTAATTGCCAACTTTGGGAAAATCTGCCTTGTAAAATGACATTTGCCAAAATGAAGCAGGCACATTTGAATCTGATAAATTGCAAACCCATGAGGAATGATGCTCTTTTTGCCTGCCCTATCAGGATCCCCCAGAAAAGAGACATTCTCTAATTAAAATCAGTAGCTCCATTCTTGCTTCTGTAGTTTAATCCCAACCCCAAATTTTTATCTGTAGAGATACAATCTGAGGGACCCAATTCATTTGAGTCATTTCATTTGAACAATTGCATACTACTACCACATGAATAGCAACCTTGGAGGGTAAGAAGTGAGTGGAGAATTTGGAGGAGTTGCAGATAATTTCAATCTCAGATGGGCAATGACTCAACCTGAACTAAGATGGCAACCCCAAAGCTAGGATCCCTGGTCAATGACTCAAGTATGACTTGATCAGCAGAACTACATGGAGAGACAAGTGACTTATAAATTTCAAGGTAGGGAACACTACCTTTTCCTGTGACTGCATTTTCAGTACCATGACAAAGGCACAAGGGTCCTAAAGTTATAGGATAAAATGCCCAATCTTTAGCCCAATGTCTAAATGAGAAATGTAATAAAATGAGAAAATGTAATAAAAGATTCCAGAATGCAAAATTAAACCGAGAATAAAAATCAGGGGATATTATTCTAGTTCTGAGCCAGATACTAAGGTGAAAACAGTAGGTACAGCACAGTTACTGGAAAACTGTTTAAGCAAAGGAATCAAAAAGAAATGAGAGAAAAACTTTGAGGCACAACATGATTCAAATGAAGGGGGAATCCAGCCACATATAAAAGGTTAAAAGATAAAAATCACAATTCCTTTTAATGGAGAGCATGACATGAAGGTCTGATAGAACAAAGCAGAAAACAGAGGCAGTGGGGTTAATGAACGTGTTTCAAACTATGGTTCTATATTCATCATGGCCCTATGACATCATTTTGACAATGAGATAAGTACCTTTGTATGAGATACAATGACTAGAAGTAGATTTAGAAGCACAATAAAAGTTGAAAGCAATTTATCCCAATGCGTACTGGGAACTGTTTTCGGTTGGATGGACAAAGCCAAAAGTTACCCCAGGCTGTTCCCTTATGCCTTTGAAATATATGTAAAGGGAAACTTGTTGGCCACTGTTAGAGGTTCATGTTTTCTTATTAACAGGGAAAGACATATAGTCATGAATGGTGATCAGTTATATTTAGAGAAGTTTAGACTCTGCTCTGTAGCATGTCATGCAGCCTGATGAGCCACCAGAGTAGCCAGGGCATTTGAAGAACAAGCGCCAGGTCAGAGCCAGTGTGAGCACAGCAATGGGAGAAGGTAACTGTATCGTGGGCAAGCTGCAGAGAGTGGGGATTTAGGCTGCTTTCTACAAGTCAAAGCAATCATGACAATTCTGTCTGTCAGGATTCAAGATGTTCTGAAATGCTTTCTGTATAAGGACAGCAAGCTGCAGAAGCCAAGCAAGCTTTGAGAACAATGCTGAAAGCACCCTTTCCTTGCCCTTTCTAAGAACCATTCACCAAGAGGACTCTGGACTCACTGCTACATCTGGAGCAGATTCATTCAGGTCAGCAGGAGCAACTTGAAACTGCTTCTGACCTCAGCCGTCCCTGCCCTCATTACTGACCAGTTTTCTCAGGCCCACCCTTTCTAATGGTAAGGCCCAGGAGAGAAGAGCATGGCATATATTCAAACTGGTACCTCGATACCCTTGCCAGGATAAGGGACACTTTAGCCATGTGTAGCTGAGTGGTGATAGGACCTATAAAAACAGCTGCCAAGACTTGGTCTGAATGTGTTTGAAATCCATGGCCTATTTTGCCTTAGTATGAATCTGCAAGGCCTGTTATCTTTCCATTTTAATTGAAAAATCAATGCATTTCTGGCCAAAATTTGACAAAAAAAAAAAATAGTATTTACTCAGGCAGTTCTGAGCCAAGAGTCACATCCTCTCACCTCCTCTACTGGAAAGGGAACTGGAGTTAATGCTTTCAGGACAGGAATAGCATCAATTTGAGTATCACATCTCATACATTGATCCTTCAGAGCTTTGAACAAAGAACAGAATATTAGTCCCCTCATTGCCCAAGGAGGATGTTAACCTGCACCCCTGCAAGAGCGAGGACACCACTAAAGTCACCTTCCCCCGCTGGATGGGCCAGCTGCCAACTGTGAACGGGAACTTGGTTAGAGTAAAAGATTCTTTGTCAGAAATGTGGAAATTGTGACATTAGGGACTAGCCTGGGCTAGAGGATAAAGCTTCAATGAAATTTGCAAGTTCATTTTGGTTTATATACCTGTTGGAGCTGAGACATTAAATGCAGAAGGCTTTTAATCTAGGTATTTTAAACACTACTTGATACCATGGACTAGTGTCACTCAACAGAGAGTACTTCAAGGACAGAGCTATCTCTGAACCAGAATAAGACCCCAGGAAGGCTGATTCAGCCCAGAGCATTTGGGACGGGGTTATTTTCTTTTGTTTCAACGTTCACTTTTGACAGAACTGGCTTTTCTCTTTGCCCCTGCTGGAGAGCTAATAACTTCCTTCACGTCCACCTTACTCTAGTCCCCCCACACAGGCAAGTGCAGCTGACTCGATGTGCAGGCTTGACACATATTTTATTTACTTTATTTGTCAGTCATTTTCTGTCAAGATAGAGAGAGAGGGATCCTAAGTAATCAAAAGCAGAAACAGGTCAGGTAGATTAGCCTGACAACAAAACAACATGGAAGACATAGCCAGAAAAGTAGGCTGCAGCTCGGGATTAGAGCAAGTGACAAGCAACACAAAAAGAAGATTACAGCCAGACCGTCTACTGTCTCAGGCAGTGCTATTTGTTCCTGAGATTTCTAAAGATGCTTTCAATTCCTGCACACATCTGAGGATTTTATATCTGTAGCTAACATTGAAAATAAATAATCCAAATCAGCTTGTCCATATTAACTGTGAAATCCACTTTACTAGTGAGATAGAATTTACTTCAGGCCATATAGGTCAATAGCCTTGGAGAGGGAATTCCAAAGATGAAGGCCCTTCATAGAAAATGTTCAGCCTTCAGACCTGTGTAGTTCTAAATCAGAGGGCTTCGCACCTCCAAGCCCTCCAGCTGCTGTGAGGGCAAACCCAGGAAAGAGGTGGTCATTGGATATAACCTAAATCTCCTCTCTGCTGCCTCTCCTCAACCCCTGAAACAGAATGCTGTTGAGGTCTGCTACCTTGATTCCCCCTGAAAGCAAAGAGGCAACTCATGAGGTATGGAAGCCTGGAGGGAACAAAGGCGAGAATGAACGTTTGTGAGCTCATATTTTGGCATGATGAAAAGTAGGTACTCTTCAAAAGGTCTGCTCTGTGGCAGAGGGGCTCGTTACTGAGAACTGAGCTTCACTGTCCACACAAAGGCAAGCGGGGAGGGACGGGGCTCAGTGAAGTTAGAATACAGACAATATGGAACCAGAGCTCATCGAATCCTAAAATCTGCCAGCCACTAGCAAAGCTATTTAAAGATATTGGCAAGAGCAAATAATGAACTTGGCTGGCAGGTATTTTTCCTGTGTAATGCTTGCAAGGGTTTTAAAAATTTTTTAGTTTTACCACAATGAGATATTACCTCATCCCAGTGAGAATGGCACATCTTCAGACAACAAATGTTGGCGAGGATGTGGAGGAAAAGGAATTCTTCTGCACTACTGGTGGTAATGCAAACTAGTACAACCACTATGGAAAACTTTTGGAGGTTTCTCAAAATGCTAAACATGGAGCTTCTATATGACCCAGCAATCCCACTCCTAGGTATCCATCCAAAAGGCACAAAAACACTGATTCAAATAGATACCTGCACCCCCATGTGCATTGCTGCTTTATTTACAATATGAAAGACACGGAAACAATCCAAATGCCCAAAAGTAGATGACTGTATTAAAAAGATGTGGTACCTATACACAATGGAATGTTACTCAGCAACCAAAAATAAACAAACACATTCCTTCTGCAGCAACATGGATGGAGCTGGAAAAGATCATGCTTAGTGAAATAAGCCAGAAAGAAAAGGAAAAATACCAGATAGTTTCACCCATAACAGGAGTATAAAGGACCAGGGGAAAAAATAATAATAATGAACAACTATATACCAGAGACATTTTATGGGGGTGGAATGAGATCAAAAACGGTGGAGGGAGGGAAATAAACTGGACTATGGTGATGGCATATGGGTGATTTGGTGACAGAAGTCCACAGGGATTAGAACTGAGATGGAAAAAGCACAAAATGATGTAAACTATTACTTTTTTAAAAAATTAGTTTTTTTAAAAAAGTTTATCAGTTTAAATGAACAGAAGTCTCTGGTAGCAGAACAATGCCCCCTTCCTCCAAAATTATCTGCATCCTAATCCTGGGAACCTGCACATATGTCAGAATATATAGTATGGGGGGAATTAAGAACATAGATGGAATTAATGTAGATAATCAGGTATACCTAAAATGGAAAATTTATTTGGGGTTATCCTGATGTGTCCAATATACTCACAAAGCTTCTTATAAATGGAAGAGGGGGGCAGATGGTGTCTGAGTAGTTTGAGGGTTTGACCCTCTGCTTCTGATTTGGGAGATGAAGTGAGAATGCCGCAAGCCAAGGAATGTGGGAGGCCTCAAAGGCAAAGAAACAGATTCTCCCCCAGGACATTGCCTTCAGGACAGAACAAAGTCTGGCAGACACCCTGATTTTACTTCATTGAGATGTGAGCAAATCAATAATACATTTGTACTATTTTAAGTCACTGAGTTGGTGGTAATTTATTAAAGCAGCAAAACAAAACCAATCCAGTGTTCCAACAGTCACCTTGGCATGTAAATGGTAGTTCTTGCACTAGGGTTTCTCTGGAAGGAGGACTTGCAACACACACTTGGTAGGGGTGGAGGGAATAGAATTTGTTGCCTAAGTGGAAGACATGCTACACTTTCTGGTTGGGTTGGCTAGCAATGTGGTTTCACCCACATTTTATGTGGAAGCCTGCTGGGAATGAGAACAGCATTTAGCACTTATTATCCCAGAAGCACTACTTTCTAACACATAGTTGACCCCAACAGTGCCAGAATGATCCTGAAAGATGACTTGTTAAGTCATCAGTCATTTAGCTAAAGGCCATTTGACCAAAGGTTGGAATAGTCCTGTCATCTTGGGTTTTCTGAAGCTCAGCAGTTGCAAAATGTTTTTTCTCTGAACACTCAGAAAAAAACAAAAACAAAAACAAAAAAACAGTAATTCTTGCTTTACTTTGATATTCAGCATGAGACTAAGGAATGGAACTATGCCTTGCCTGTACCTTGTTCAAGGTCATTCTAAAAAAAAAATCACTTTTATAGTTAGAAAAGAATTTCAGGACATGGAACATTATATTTTCAAATCACTAACACATTCACTCAAGAAAGGAAAACTAAATTAACGCCAGGTGGGATGGTATACAGTGGCCCCGCTTTTCTTTAAAAAGGAGTGACTATTTGTGCATCATGTAAATTAAAACCATTTAGAACTTGATCCATGCCTGTGACACCATACGTTTTAAAATATAATGGACTGTCCACAATGCCTAACATAACTATTCATTAATTACCAGTGTCTTTTGATGGAAGATTCTACCAGAGGTGTTAGGAAAAGCTAGGGGGAGACATTCTTGGCTTGTTAAAGTCAGATTGATTGAAAATACAGGCTCTTTCATTTGCACCCCAATGATTCTCATCACCTGGTGGCCTTATTTTATGCAACAAGTGGCTAATAGGACTGGACTGGTGCTAACTGAACTTAGGCTTGAAGAGGAGCAAGTGTGAGCCCTGGGGCGTGGTGTCCTCTGAATGAGCAAGCACATTTTCAACACAATTGGCTGCCTAATCGCGTGTTGCAAACTTGGCTGATGTGTTTGGATGTGTAAGCAATTATGTTTCCACTAAAAGCCTTGGTTGGTAATGCTTTTGTTCTTCTTTCTTACAACTGAACTAATAGAGTGAAGAAATTGGTATGGAAATGATTTTCAATATGTTTTGTTTTGCTTTTTAGTGTTTCTTTTCAAAACATTTTCAATTAAGCTAGCCAATTTATCCAAGGTTTATTTTACCTCCAAAACCATGTGAAATGGATAATAAAAAGGAAAGAAAGAAAACACACTGGATAATGAAAGTAGTCTTAGCAATAAAACACCTTGTGATAAGAAGGCCTACATATTGGCATTGATCCATATCATTTCAATTGATTACTTGTACTGAATACTTCTGTACTCCCTGCAGCTCTGAATACTGATAATGGGTAACACACGTGGCCCTGGAGGCCAAGCATATTCTCAAGCAGGCCTTTTTGACAGTTAGTCTTGAAATCTGAACAACCTAAAGTTGAATGCAACAAGACCCTTTATTTCCAGAAGTAGAAACTCAAGCCCTTTCTTACTTTGCTTTCCAATAACTAGCCCTATCACAGCCTCTACTAACATGTTCGTAGTTTACGTAACACATTCTGGCTAACTAATTCCAGAAGTATTGTGCATTAATCCTTTGGAGCCCAAATCACATTAGTCATGTTGCTGCCCCTCATTTGGGAAATTAAGCAGACCACAAACAAATTTTAAAACAGTCAACACCTGACACAGAAATACAAATTTAATTTGTAACCACTTGTTCATGCATTGAATTTCTGCAGACACTGCACCTAATGTTTCCATAATCCAGAGAACTTGAACCTTTGGGAATTTCAACTTCAATGAGAATGTATCATCCCTTCATCGAAGTGTCCCCCTATACAAAAACAAACTCACATTTCACTTGTTAGCACTTGTGGGAAAACCAACTCTACTC
This sequence comes from Condylura cristata, assembly GCF_000260355.1. Taxonomy (NCBI): domain Eukaryota; kingdom Metazoa; phylum Chordata; class Mammalia; order Eulipotyphla; family Talpidae; genus Condylura; species Condylura cristata. The sequence continues at coordinate 49,946,447 of NW_004567106.1, read as the reverse complement.
AAGAATTCCAGCTCTGCCAGCTCTGAGTTGATGGAGCCGCTGTAGTGCTTTCAGTCTGTTTCCCCATCCACTCTTGGAGGGGGGGGCAGTTGTCAAAACATGTTCATGAGCAGCAAACGCCACATATAAGCAGGTGCCTACTTGACAGAAGCAGCCCCAAAATCACCTTCCTTGAAAACCAAAGTATCTGAAGACCCCAGGCTCGTGAAGTATTAATGAACTGAGACTCTGAAAGCTCGCCTGAGTCTAATTCACCTGCCCTACAGCCTGCGCAGAATCCTAGGTGCAGAGGCCCCAGGCTCTAAGAGGCTCACTTTGCTGATCCTGGTGCACTGGCCCGAGGGGGCGGTGTGTTTCTGGCAGAATCTTGGGGTCTGCAAGCCCTCTGCTCCCCTGCCAGCGGCCCCGCGCCATCTTGGCGCTCCCCCTCTGCCCCGCCTCTATTCCCTCCACCTGGTGGTGTCACCTTTATGTATTTTTTAAATGCTAGGCTGTAATGGAAGTTGAAAAAAGTGCTGATAAGATTTCAAAAATGTATTTGTAAACTCTGTCAAAGAAAGTTTACATGCCGTTCTGTGACAGGCTTCATAATTAAGACAATTATATTAATTCCTCTGGTGTTTAGGAGTCAGTGCTGTTTATCTTACCAACAACTGATTAAAAAAAGAATCAATGGGCCCTCCCTGGTGGCGCAGCGGGTTAAAGCACAACACTGAGAATCTAAAGCCGCTTCCTCATGAGTTCGATTCCCGCCTGCCCCGGAGGTGACCACATGGCGTGGCAGACCTCTCCTGGCCCGCCCGCTGCTCCCCTCAGCAGTGTATTTCATTGATCTGCCTGTTCTGCACTCCACTCTGTCTCTGGTGAATTCTCTCACCCTCCACATCTCTGGCCTGTTCTGTATGCACAAATAAAATAAAATCTTAAAAAAAAAAAAAAAGAATCAATGGGCAAAATATTACCTTTAAAATTTACTGGCCAGTTTGCCAATCAGTACAGGTGATGAGCTTAGCTTAATTTTTTAATTTTAATTTTTATTTTTACTTTTTCTGAAGTTCCTCCCCAGTAGTCAATTATTGGTCATGGAAATAAAAAGCAAGATTTAACTTTTACGGTGTTTACTCTCTGGACAGTCACTCGTCAGTTTGCGCACACATTAGAAATCAAGTGACTCACACACACTTACCCGTCTCACCCTCAAGGCATCTTGGCCAGCTCTCTTGCTCCGTCTCCTCGCATCATTTCCTTTGCTTCAGCTCCAAGGTAATGCCATGAGTACCCGTAGCACTCTGGCTGTGGCGTTTTGGATTTATGGGCACAGTCTGGACTAAAAACCAAGGCCACACCAGGTGCTCACAAGGCATCTCACATCGGACGGTGATGCAGGTGGGACACGACAGTCCTGTCTATCGGGCAGTGAACCCGAAGGACAGTCCTGGACCTGAAAGTTCCCCCTGGACTTCACCCTCGCGGACCCAGCATCAGGGCAGAACCATGAGCAAGCTTAAAACCCGTGCGCAGGCGCGCCAGAGGGCGCGGTGTCCCAGCCGCGGACATGGTCAAGGTGATTCAGACCCTCAACTGAGGCAAAGCCAGAAGGCCCTGACTCCGGAGCCAGACCCCGCGGACCAGCGAGGTCAGAAGAGGGAGGTCAGAAGAGGCACCGATTCTGGCAGAGCTCCGCCGTGAAACAGGCCCCAGCGCTGTTAGTTCAGAAAGCGGGTTAAGCACTGACTACGCTTAGCTGTGCGCGGAAGGGCCTTAGTTCCGCCCCGGCAGCTCCTCCGCTAGGAATCCGCATCGAGCTAACCTCTCCGTGTGCGCCTCTGGGACGATGTTCTAGTGCCAGCGCGCAGGGCAGGCGCACCACTAGGCCTGGCGGCAGGACAAAGGGGTGTCCCGGTGCCTTTGTAGTCTCTGCAGGCTTTGATGGACTTCTGGGGCACCAGGACGCAGGCGCTCCGGGCGGGTGGGGGAGGAGGGCAGGCAAGCAGTGGAGCCTCCCAGCTCCCCGGAACTTAACACTTTCTCTGATGTTCTCCGGAGGTCTCACCTCTCTGTAGTCACACGGCTGTCCTGTCACCGCAGCTGTCCGGACTTTTATGCTGCCTGCAGGCTCAAGTGTGCGCCCTCGCACATGCGTGGACACTCTTAGTCCAGGTGTCCACACTCAGGAACGCGCGTCCCACGCCCACGCGCCTAAGTGCGCCTGCGTCTACAAGATCAGAGCCGCAGGTGACAGCCACACTGCCTAATTAGTTTACCTCACAGATATTCAAGCTTAAGTTTTCACTGGTAAAGAGAATTGGGGGAGGGCCCTTCCTGGTGGTACAATGGGTTAAAGCATAATGTTATGAAGGCATCTGTAGCCACTGCAAGACAAGTTTGATTCCTAGATAGGGAGGTGACCCAAATGGCGCGGCAGACCTCTTCTGACCCGCCCGCTGCTCCCCTCAGGAGTGTACTTCATCAGTCTGCCTGTCCTACTTTCCACTCTATCTCTGGTTAATTCTCTCACCCACCCACCCCTCACCTCTGGCCTGTACCCCAGTTCTTGTATGCATACATGATTTTTTTTTTTAAGAATTTGGGGAGACAACTATTGCCTGTTTGGGAGAGGGTAGGGAGACTGCCGTTTTCCCATTCTAAGCCTAATCGTAGGTGGGTTTATAGAAGACAATGGCAAAAATTAAATGTATTCCCTGAAGTTGGGAGAGAACAAGTTCTGGTGTCTGACTCATACTGACAAGGTGACCCTGACTGTGGTCTCAAACCCAATTTCCAGCAGGAAGAGCTAGGAGCTAGAGAAGAGATAAATATTTTTCTGTCAAAACTGGAATGGATCTGCTGACTTGTATTCACTGATGAAATGGGAATGAGAATGTCTTCATAGACATAATCTGGGCTACATCGATAAGCCGCTGTGGGTTTGTTGGGGTCCTTCATGGTCAGGGTTGTAAGAAACTGAACAACTGTCCAGGATGGTCCCTGCTGGGTGTTTTCTTTTTTCTTTTCAGTTTCTTACTACCCTGGCCATGAAGGACCCCAACAAATGAGATGCAGTAGGCTAGTCTGCAGCCTAGCCAGCTCTAACTTCAACCTTCAGTGACAAACACTCTGGTGTGCAACTGAGCATGAGATTCAATCCCCTAAGGATGGGCATCAAGTGGCACACTCCCCAGTAGCCACTCCGCACCAAGATTAATATTCAAGCCTTTATGTCTAAGAAAAATTCACCAAATCAAATATTTTGACTAAGTATTTGCTACCTAACCTGTTTTGACACCCAGTATGCTAGTTGCATCTGTTAGGCAAATCAGTAACTTGTGTCCCGCTCCTGTCCCTGTCCTTCGGGCAGACATTACTCGCAGATTGTCACATTTTCCCCTTAGGAAATGTATGGAGTATGAAAAGAAAAAAAAGTACTGGATGGTTTTTCACTCATAGCAAAAAAGGGATCAGGGAAAAAAAAAATATATATATATAGTGATTGTAATAAAGTAAAAACCAACATCAACAAACAACCATAAATCAGAGACATTCTCTTTTTTTCTTGCTATTCATTTAGAAAGATTTTTTTTTTTAAACATCGTTCTTCATTTTGTGCATTTTCTCATCTAGTTGTAATCCTCATGGACAGGGGAAGAGAAGGGAACAGGATCAAAACTGGGGCAAGAAGAGCTCGTGGGACTATGGTGATGGCACATAGGTGAAGTGGTGGTGGTAATTCCATAGGGATTACAATTGAGATGAAAAATGTACAAAATGAAGAATGATGTAATATATGTATATGTGTGTGCATGTGCGTGTGTGTGTGTCTATATATATATGCACATATATATATATGTATATATAATAAGTAAGTAAATACAAAGAAAGAAAAAGTATGGAGTAATATATCCCAACCAGTTACTTCCCCATCAGTGCCTTCTCTTTCAAATGGGTTGAAAGAGGCAGCCTCTTGCAATAAAAAAGTCTCTATTATTGTTTGATCAAGAATATTTTGAGTAATGAAACTCTATCATATTTCTAAAAGTCAAAAGGTGAGTGGATGGTTTTTGTGGTTCTGTGGGAAAATAAAACCATTGACTTAAAAATTCACCTTTTGAATGGTTACTTTATCACTAATTATAAAGTTGGTGTATTCATCCCCTAATGGGTTTTACTATCATTGTTTATAAAGCAAAGCAATATTATTGCTTTCTTGGTAACAGAAAATGAATTCCTTTTTGTTCAAGTCACATTTTCCGAGTTCTTTGACACAAAATATAAAAACATTTTCTTCCTTATTTTGATTAGGTTTCTTGGAAATAAACCCTGATGTGTTATTTAACTTCTGCCAGGGTACTTGAAGCTTATTTTTAGATGCCTGCTCTCAATGTGACAGTCTCTCAAATTTATGTACCATATCTGTTCAAGTGACCTAATAATTTTTCTAAGTGTTGGAAATAACAATTGTCGTACCTGAACATCCTTAAAAAATTAGGATAATAATAATCATCTGCCCAAGACAGCGCCTTCAGCAAAATGACAGCTACTGATACACACATTATCCAATAATAACACCTTTAAGTTACATTTTAAGCAGGGAAGACATTAATGAAATATTTCAATTTTTACGATGCAAACTACTGCAGTAATATTTCTAATATTATGGGGAAATGAATGGTGAAATAAATAACAAACATAATTAGGAAACGGGAGTACTAAATCAACCTCAGCAGTGGCAAATAAGTAGAATATATATGAGAACCATGTGTTAGGAACTAGAGAAGACCAAAATACTGGATTGTATCATGGAACTTATGAGAAGCCCTTGGTTTTTGAGAAACCAATTCAATCTGCAAAATAATTTTACAACTCATTTAATTATTTGTAATTTATTCTTTATGATTAACTTTCAACTAATCTGTTTTTTATATTAATACAATACTTTTAACCTCTAGGCCTCGTATTTCCAGATGACAGTTCCATTGAGATTCTATCATTTTATGTTCTACTAGATGAGTTATTGGACACTAAGTAGATCACTTACATTTTGGTGTAGCATTTAATTCTAAGAACTTTCACCTTGATGCTTGCCTTAATTTTTCTCAGATGTTCCTTTTTTTTTCTGAAAAGCTTAATTATTTGGCACATGGAGGGTATGTTAATATATAATCATAATAACTGTATATTAGGGAAGATGTATTTTTAATTTTATAACTTTCCACTGAGACTTCCAGGTAACTTTTTTTTTGCATATTTAATCAGAGGATAGGTAACTTGTAGATTTTGAATTTTCTATAGCATCATTTAGATCTGTTTAAAGGAGAGTTGTGGGGGCAACTGTCCCCTCCCTTATCTCATGTGCTCTGCAATGTCCTGCTATTAGCTGCCTCCCAGGAACGAAGAGAAGGCAGTTGTGCAGCATATTGGAGACCCTAAATCGTATGGAGGAAACCTGTGGGCAGCGCTGCACAATTCCCCAGAGCTATATCAAATTGCTATGAAGCATAGAAGGATCTACAAGTGATTGGGAAAAGAGTCACATAACTAGTCAAGTTTTAAATTGATGACCTCTTCAGTTTTATAATTATGACATTAAAAGTCGAAAAATCTTTTGGTCACAGCATATTTTAACAGTTTTTTTCTTTTCTGTTCTCCTTCCCATGCACCCTGTTTGGTGGATGTTCACTTCCAAACCTTTGCCCTCAGTGAGCCTCAGTGTGTAATCATTTTTGTTGTGTAGATGTTTTAAGTTTCTACAGGAACACTGGAAACTATAGACCTATGAATTGAGAGATAAGATCCACTTCAATAAAGGGCAGGTTGGTTGATATTTATTTCAAAGACTCTCAAGTAAACCTCAACAGCAGAGTGTGAATTTAACAAATTGTTAAGGTTGCAAAGTTGTTTCATTTCAGAAGTGTGTGTGTGTGTGTGTGTGTGTGTGTGTGTGCCCGCACGCAGGCATGTTTATATTTGTATAACACATCAGCCAATGTAAGGTGCAAATTCCAGGGAAGATCTCTCTCTCTCTCTCCCCCCCCCTCCCCGACCCCCCACTACTGATGTTTATTCAGGTATCACATTAGTCCTTGCAGTCTGTAAGATGGTAAGTGAACAAACAGAAAATAAACGAAACTATATATTGAATTCAGGATCAAATTATACCATCGTCACAAGTTGCACATTCTCATGCTCTCTGGTGTTTAAAAAGTTTTGTATGAAGTTTAAAAACTGGTTGTTAGGGGAAGCATGTAGCTTAGTTTCTTTTCCTAGATTCCTTCATCATATTGAAGCTTAGAATTTATCTGAAACTCATTTTTTAACATATTTGGAATAGTCAAGAGTTGAACACTTAATTTTTATAACTTCTTCCTGGAGAAATGTTTAGAAGGTGACTTTTAGTCTCTCCTTCTATTCTGTTTCTTTAAAGTTGCCATTATCTTTAATTTTACAAACTCAAAATAATTAGTGAGGGATATTTTACAAAGTGGCTAAAACCTTCTTTGATCCAGTACATTATGTGTCTGGGCAAAAGTGTTTTCAAAGAGGACACCGTGAGTTTGAATTTAGGTTTCTGTACAAAACATTTGCCACTTAGGTTTCTGTACAAAACATTTACCGACTCAGTTTTACTCCTTTCCAAATAGTTTTAATCTCTAAAATTGTTTTCCTTACACTAGAGCATAAAGAGTGGTAGGATTGATTCCTCCTTATTATGTAGCTTTTAATACACTAACAAAATATACCGGACAAGGGCAAGTTACTATTCATTTATTTGCAACTAAATCAATAGTGAAAAATGAATTTTAAGGCCTGAGAAAATTAATCTCATGTTCACACTTTTTAAAGCATCATTTATCCTGTGGAAATCTCTTTAGGCAGGATAGTCTTTCTATGGCATGATAGAAAATACTAAATTATGTATAAAATAAAAATACCCTCAGTATGTTCATTTTCATTTTACTTCTGATTAGGACAGATTTCGGTATATTCAAATTAAAGAAAAAGGCAAGCTTTCTTTCTGTTGAAGTGTTTGTTAAATTGCTTATTTTTCCTTCTGACACAGGCATGGGACTAATCCTACAATGCCTACAAAGCATTCCCTTCAAAACCTACTTACTCTGCCCCTGTATTTTCCTCAGCCATGCGGGATGCTAGGGTGCAACTGATATTTGGAGACAAAAAAAAAAAACAAAAACAGAGGATACGATTTAAAAAGTTTAGAAAGGGTAATTTTGTTATCCCTTTTTCTTTTCAAGTTTCAGAATTTATGATGTCAAAATCTATTATAATAAAGCAACATGAAAACACGAGATGATTATGTGAAGAAGCAAATTATGAACTTCAAGATAGTCATTAATGGAATATGTTTGACAAACAGCCCCCACTTTCACTGACAAATTTGAGTTTAGTCTAGTTTCTAAGAAAATGACTTTAAACAAATCGTGGGGCATGTGTACATGTGTACACAAATTTATAACTTGGCTGTGGCATGAAAGAATGGTCTCTATAAAAGAATAAAATCCTAGGGGTTATAAATGGGTCAAAAAGAATTAGATATTTTATTTATACTTCAGAAATGTAACCAAGTGAATGAAATGTTTTCATATACATTTTTACATCCAACAGCAGTGACACACTGTTCATACATTAATTCTATAGGAAAATTTACATCCTTTTTTTTGCTAAGATTTGCCGAGTGTTCATGGACAAAAAAGAAAAAAAAAAACCTTTCTTTGCAACCTGAACTATTGAAATGAAAAGGGTAAGACACATTCCTTTCAATAGCTTTATGGTGTTAATAAAGCTATTGTCCAAATGTGTGTTAATATTGGCATGTGTAGGATGAAGTCTCATAAATTCTCCAATATGTGAATGCCCAATTTGAAAACTTTACAAAATAGTCTAATGGATTTTGTGACTGAATCTGCCCAGGGACATTAGAGTCCAGGATGGTTTATTTTAAGTGTACTTCTGTGCTGACTATTCTTCGATTCCCTAATCACAAAGAAATGCATTCTTATGAAGTTAAGCAGCTATAGACACAGAATGCTGATGACATTCTCTCTATATCTGAGTTATCTAAAGAAAACCCAGTTAGTGGTAATTCTACCAAATACTTGTAGCATTCACATGAAATTTTAATTGATTTTCAAACAGTACAAGTGTGCCATGAATCCAACCACATATAATATAAGCCTTAAGCCCACTAGGTTTAAGCAATTGTGTCTTTTGTAGACTAAAACTATGTAAAATAAAATCTGATAACTCCCTGGTGTTAGAGGTAGACAGTTTTCTTTCAAATCCTAGGTTTGGTCCTTTATTTTATTCAGCAGTGAAAGCCATGAATACAGAACGAATAACAGCTGTTACATTTCTCAACCATGACTTCTAACGTCAGAGAATTCAAAGTATGAACATAGTACACAGTAATGAAAAGTATCAAAAATTAGTTTACCTCAAAAAAGATAAATAAAACAGGTATATTCCACCAATACATAAACAGATGTTTGTGCTACAGTTAAAATTTGCTGTATACAAAAGATCATAGTCTCCATAATTAGCTTATGATAGAAGCAAGAATACATGAGCCATTTAAATTGTCAGACATTATGCTTTATAAGGTATGCACAGAAGTTCAAGCAATAAATACATACATTAGTTCAAAGCCTTACAATAGCTACGCAAAGCAGATGCAGAAAAGCAGATTTGCTATTACTAGCAAGCAATGATATAAGAGTAAAAATTCATGAAATGCATTAAAGCAACATTTTTCTTAGAAAAAGTCTGGTCATTTATGGGTCCACCAACATTTTTACATAATATGCACAATTATCAAAATACAGACCAAGCATTTCAGAAAACTCCAAAAAACCTAAAATCTATTTTCAAAGCAATTGCAGTTTTGGAGGTTTTTCTGGTATAATGTGCAAGCAGCTATTTTTTAAAATTGTATTCATATAAAACCCATGCAAAACTCTACAGGTATATGCATTCTGTGGCTGAGACTTCCTTTCAAAAGTTTTGTAACTGAGGTATGCATACTTTAGCATTGTAGTCTTAGGCCGCCCTCCAGATGGTACAGCTCTCACAGTTACTTTCAGTCCATCAAAGCCTTTTGAACATGCACCTGAAAGACCCATTTTCCCTTCAGATAATCCATACAGTAGGATCCCAGATGACTGAAAACTTTCCTTCACAATACCAATCTTTCCTTTGATACCGTATTGTAAACTTCCCGTTCGTTGATCATGACCCAAAGACAAACATAATGAAAAGTAGCAGTTACTGTGACGTTCTCACATTTCATGCAATCTGCCATAATTGTTCTAATTTTTTTCTTTTTTTTTCTTTTTTTTCCTTTTTTTTTTTTGCAGAGGTAGAAGCTTTCAGAAAGCCTTTTGGGTAAGTGGGAAAACCCTTTTGAAAGCCGTTATGTCCTTTTATTTGGTGTGATAGATGACTGGGTATCTTTCTAACTCTATTTGCTGACTTCAGCAAAGAATAAATGATGAGCTTAGTTTGCAAGAACCAGCTCCATCACATGGAACTGGTTCGTATGTTAAGCTCTAGCAGCCACCTTCTGTCAAAACTGTTTGTAAAGCAATAACCATAATCAGGTTATGAGGTCCCTTGGTTGGGGGAAAAAGTATTATCAAGACTTGGCACAGCACATGAAAAGCAACACGTAAAGTTTCTAGGTTTTAAGCAAACATCTGACTATGCTATTTTCAACTACACCATAATGTTTTATCATAGTTTTGGGGTTTGGAGTTGTCAAGAAAATCAGCATTCCAACAATTTGGCCTGTGCAAGTCTTTGAAAGGGAGTGTATTGTTAGTGTTAATATCCCGTATAAGCAGAGGCAGAATTATATGTAACTTTGGTTTGACTG
>NW_004567106.1:49911561-49929061 GCF_000260355.1 Condylura cristata | reverse complement strand
CGGCTTTGAGGATAAAATGCTTGGGTTTTCATCCTGGCTCTTTTAATTCCTACTTGTGTGCCTTTTGGAATGTTGCATGACATTCCTGAAACCTCTATTTGCTGAAATCATTTCTTAATATATGTAAGCTAGATGATGCATTGCCTGATTTGTATGTGATTAATAAATGTTTGATACAGTCATTATTGTAACTTAAAAAACTTTAGGAAAAAAGGTGTGGCATAAATACATGAGTTAGTTTTTAAACATTGTTTGAACTTAATTTGTTCTAAAAATATTTTAGTTCTTTTCCCAGAGTGAGTTGTTTAATGACTATATCTGAAAAATCATATAACAATGATATATGTATTCCACATATCAGATACCAGCATTACAGTTATTAAAGTAATGGCTTGTGACACTTCTTTGAAAGTATATTTAAAATAATAAAAGGAACTAAAAATGTAACTTATTACTATATTTATTCAAGTGATTTATTACACAATTCTAAACAATAAACACAAAGCCAAAAGTCCAAGTTATATCTGAAATCATTCCTGAATCAACACAGAAAAGTAAATTTCAAAATGGAAGGGCTGTCATTGAAATGTTCTATACACAGAACCTGGCTATTTATTCTCCTTGGCCAACCATTCAGGCCTCATCATTAGCTTGTCATTAAGATCATTAACAAACATGATTGAATGGTCCAGATCGGCATCACATTTGCTGGGCACATTTGGGCTTATGAAACCTGATAATATATATTCACCTGGGAAACCTTAAATAGATGAAATCAAGGATAAACTAAAAAGTGGATGTTTTGAAAGACCCATTAATATATATAAAAAGCCTGTTAGAAAATGAATATTTTTAAAAAAATTTATTTGTGCTGTGTATTGAGTCAAGTCCCTTGTGTCCACAGTAATGTAAAAACCGTTATTTTCATTTTGACAAGAAAAACCAAAAACATATTACCATTGTTACTTATTGTTAATCATTAATTCAATAAAAATGTATTGAGTGCTCTCTCTAAGTTACTGTGGGAGCATGTGAATATCAATCAAAAATGTGCATTCTAGTATAGAAGAAATATGGAATCAAATAACTACATGGGTGTCAGTCATAATAGTGCTAAAGAAAGTAGCAGTTAAGTAGAATTGGAGGAGTTAATATCTAAGAGAGATTATTTGCCTCTAAGAAGAATCCAGTGAATAGATACTTTTTAATGGAATTAAAGCAGTAAAAGTTTCACACAGACAAAAGAGGAAGTTTTGACTTTCTTGGTGATAAAACTCTTTTAGGGTTTCAAGAAGATCTACTCTAGATGACTTACACATTTACCATGTCATTTTGCCCCACTGATTTCAAATGTATGCATTACTCCTGTCAACAACTTCCGTCAACAACTATTTAAGATATTATGCAGATTAAACAGCAGTTCTTCAAAGGGCCCACAATAATACATAGAGTAGAAGGTACTTCAAGCAATCAAAGGATCAGTTGTTTCCAGGAGTAAAACAAGTAACATTTTTAGTTTTTAATTTATTTCAATTAATTTATTTATATATATTTTACATCGTTGTCCATTTTAAAACAATGCTTACATTTTTCTTCCTTCAGGTGTAGACCCCATAGAACTCACCCCCCATTCACCAATGCACTGTTGCCACAGTCCCCTGTGATCCTTCCTCCCACCTACAGATCCTTCTACTGCAGGATGTCTCTGGTTTATAATTGTCTGTTTTTGTTTAAAACAAATGACATTTTAAGTGAGGACTTAGAATACTTTAAAAACTTATGAGCAAAAAGAAAGAAGAAAAAATAGAGATTGTATTGTTTCATTTGTGAGTAAATAATAATAAGTGATTTGTTTTTCATATATATTAAGGCTGAAGTCTACACAGTATGGTTGGGTGATTTACCAGCCATGTGGTTATTTGTGCCAAGCATCTGTATTGTTACAGATTTAAGAATACCAACCTTGGCACAAAAGAACACCAATACAAGGGAAATATGTGATTACTTTGATAGTGATTTTAGTCATTCTTTCAAACCTGATAATCTATCATATTTTAAAGTAGATTATGTAACCTTATATTTGATATTAGAGACAGTTATCCATGTGTCAAATAATGGCTATCTTTTCACATTAGAATTCAGGAACTCACTGTAAACAATTTAAAAAGTGTTTTTTCTATGAAGCAGAGATTTCAAAATGAACTATTTCTTTAGTTTACAGACTATTTACTATGGAAAAGCAGTTGAAATATTATGTTTTTCACTTAAATGAGGCTTACCAACCTACTAATTTGATATAACTTATACTCACAGATAATTTAGGGGAAAAATAAGTACTTAGTGATGGAGAGATATAAATTCTGTTTTTATTTTCTGACAGATACAAAGGTCAGTAACAATATGTAAGTACTTCTATATGAAACACTGGACTTGGGGTCAATATGGACAACAGGTCCTGTTCCATAGAGTTTTTAGTCCAGTAGAAGAAATTAGAAGCATATAAAGTAACTTTGCTACCAGGCAAAATGTGGTCTTTTATTACAGTAGACAGAGTTCTGACAAGAGATAAATTTTGCCCGTATAGTAAGTGAATGTTCTAAGGAGGAGGGAGGTGTCATTTCAGTGGGCTTTGAAATATATGGGAATGATGTTATGCAGAGTTGAAGAAAAGGGCATAGAGTGAAAATGGGAAAATTGGAGAATCTTGGAGAATCTTAGAGGTACTGTGGAAACCTAGGAGTGTGTAGAGGCTCTGGAGAAAGGAGGGGTAGTAAAAAAAAAAAAAAAAAGTGTTAGAACACAGGTCAAGGTCAGGTAGTGGAGGGCCCTTGAGTTGCTTTTTATGGAGTTTAAAATTTATCCTCTGCCAACTGAAGGACTATTGAGGATTTTTGAGCATGGCAGTGAAAAGATGGAAGTTTTAGAATATTAGGACACTGGAGGTAGTTTACCATTTGGGCACTTACTGAACTGTGTTATAACGATGGTCAGGATTAAGGAGGCAGGATTAGAAACTCGGGAGAAAAATGAAGAACTTAAACCATAGGTTTTATAGTAAAACGTTTTGCATTGGTTGTGCCTGTGAAATCGTTTCCTTTTATAAATTACCAAGGAAACAGAAGGACTTAAATCTTTTCTTTTTATTTTAAAGTCTGGGTTCTTATGATATTTTAAAGAAAACTAGTTTGAATTTGAAGACTTGAATATCAAGGGAAAAGAGCATAAACATGTGCATTTTTGCAAATGCAAAAATCAAGTATTTCCAAAGAGGGCTTGCACAAAAAGAGATAACTTACCTTTTTAAAGGTAAGTATGTAAATCTACTCTGGTCTTGCTAATAATCTCCAAATAATTTGGTGACTTTGAAAAATACCCCTATCTTAAAATCAGTTTGAAGAGGAGTGAACTTTAAAATATAGATCCCAAATCCCTGTTTAATCTTCCTTTGTAAATGTTTCTCTCTAGGCAGCTTGCCCAAGCCAAGACAAAGGAATTATTATCTAGTCTGTATATAAGGCAATGTATATGTATGTCTTAGTTATCTTTATGTATATCCTCATATCCTTTGTACCAATATTCTCTTTCTTCAATCCTGTTTAATACTAGGATGAAAATTTTAAGACTCCCATATTTAAGGCAAAAAAGGTTATCAGTAATTTCATAAAGTTCAACTTAAAAATTAACTTCACGTTGGGCTCCCTGGTGGTGCAACGGGGTAAAGCACCAAATTATGAAGCTCTCTGAAGCCATTGCTGCACGAGCTGACCCACAAGGCACAGCAGAACTCTCCTGACCTGCCCGCTGCTCCCCTCGGCAGTGTATTTCAGTAGATCTGCCTGTTCTGCTCCCCATTGTCTCTGGTGAATCCTCTCACCCCATACCTCTGGCCTGTACCCCAGTTCTGTAAGCATAAGTAAATAAATCTTAAAAAAAAAAACACTTCATATTAATAATTCAAACTACGTCTCTTAAGACTTTTCTGATTCTCTTGTGTATGCACACACTTAGGTCTCTGAATTCACAATTTTGTTATGATCATCATTATTATGTATCTATCCATCCCTGTTTTAGAGTTTTATCTCTTTGTAAGTATAAGATCATCTGCCAGTTTCCAGTAGAATATAGTGAATTAGTAAGTGCTCAGTAAATGTTCTTTCAGCTCAAATGAATGAAACATCTCTCTTCCTCAAAGCCTGTAGCACAGTAGAATGCAAAATAGCAGTTGATTTTATATTATAGTTTAATCTCTGTGTTATAGCCTGTCCTCTGTAATGGCATATATCAAAAAACAGAGAGGACATGCTACATTAAGTGACTATTTTGTTGCCTAAAGAAATGTTGCTTCTTTAAGTTGTGAAATTTATAAGTACCCAAGGCACCAATGAAAGGAAGAAGAAATTATAATGTTTGCCTACACCCTAAAGCAAAAAGTCAAATTATAATGAGAAAGTTTATATTTTCAGATTGTGGTCACACAATAGATTCCCCAGAGGAATGTAAATTGTCTTCATTTCTCTTTATTTAAGGTTAAGTAAAAGATGCTATAAATTGTTTTCTTTAGAACAAGAAGGTATTATGAGCAAAGTTCTCTTAATATGTTCAAATTTTTTTATAGTTAATAGATATCAGAACATAGAATCTGAACAGTGTTTCATTATTTAGTTATTATTAAATGTAATGATTAAAATATTTATATGGTGTAACTTTATGAGAATTTCAGTAGTGAATACAAATTTCATTATATTTCAGAAAACAATATTTATTAATATCATAAAGCTAACGATAAAAATTTAAGTGTTAATATTGTTATAGATATCATCAAATGCTATCAAGAAAAACTTTTAAAAACCATAGTTCTTATCTATACTATGGGCAATTTCAGGAAATATAAAGTTAATTTTTATCAAACATTTATAGCAAAGACTAAATGTCAGGCTGATTGAAACTAAAATTGTTTTTATGTGGCTTACTCACTATAGGATACCCCTGTATACAGTTTCTTTAGATAATTTTAGTTTTGAGAAAATATTTAATACACTTAATATAATGTACCTATTGAGGAAAAGATAATTCATGGATTTTTACAAAGAGATATATTTAATAAAAATCCTGTGAGAAAAATTTTAAACATTTCCTTTGTCCAGTTGTACCTGAGGGATTTAAATATTTCCATCAGTAACTGTAGATCATTAGCATAAATATGTTACTTGGTTAATATTCAAAAAGCTATCTTTAACAGTAGGGCCCTAATGCTTTAATTTTTTTTTTTAAGATTTATTTATTTATTTGTACAGAACTGGGGTACAGGCCAGAGATGCGGAGGGTGAGAGGATTCATCAGAGACAGAGTGGGGTACAGAACAGGCAGATGGACAAAGTACACTGCTGAGGGGAGCAGTGGGCAGGTCAGGAGAGGTCTGCCTCTCCATGTGGATCTCCTCCGGGGCAGGCAAGGAAACAAACTCATGCGGAAGTGGCTTAAGCTTCTTTGTGCTGTGCTTTAACCCGCTGCGCCACCAGGGAGGGCCCCTAATGCTTTAATTTTTACTATAAAAACGGATTTTGTTTGACCCATTATGGCACTTTTCATTTTGTAAAATTAACGATATATATATATATATATATATATATATATATATATATGTGTGTACTATATATATATATATATACACACACACATATACATACATGACTTTGTGAAACACTGAATGTATTAAAATTAGTGTAACTCTTCATCCATGCATCTATTTTCCACTCAATTCAGTGTATTCAAGTCCTTGATTTTATGGTTTCTTGATCTCTCCTTTCATTGAATTTAGTTCTGGTATCTTTGACTTACATTAGATAGATTGGCTACTCCAGTAAAAAAATGTTTATAATCATATCAATTCTTCTTTATCTCTTAGTTGTGTCCTAATTATTGGTTGATGGCTCTTCAAAATATCAAAATAGACTAAATATTACTTCACACTAATGCTGTCTGTTGCATAGGTTTTGAATATTTAAGAGGAGATACCCAGAGAACTTGGAATTTTCTTATTTTTTTTAAGTAGATAAAGTCATATTTATTACCTGGCACTTATTTTTTTTAAGGAGGTGAAATGACATTTATTATTTACCATACTTTCTAAGAGTCAGGTCACTGAAAAGAGCTTAGTTAATTTATTCTGGCTTAAGATATCTCATAAGTTGCAGTCAAGATATCACCTACGGCTTTGGTTATCTAAAGGCTTGACTGGTGTGTGGTAACATATACTTCAAGGCCGTGATCTTACACCTGTAAGTCAAATGCATTGTTACAAACTAATGTTATCTCAATTAAAAAAAAAGTCTTGACTGGGCTGAAGGATCTGTTCCAAAGTTCATTCACATGGCTATTGGTAGCAGGTTCTGATGTGGAATAACAGTTTCAAGATGGGCTTTTCTTTCAACTGTATACAGTGTCTATTTATTTAGCACAAAGCTGCTGAATGAATAGTGATAATTACTAGTATGTGTTTGAATAATATTTATTCAATCAGTTCAAATTTGCCAATAGCAAGACCTTCATGCTTACTACATAAATATCATTGTTTTGAAGATATAAAATTGAAAGTATACACACAGGACTCTTTTTTTTTTTAAAGATAGAAATATTTAGTTTCATGAGGCTTAATTTTTGTTTATGTTTGTTGTATTTTTGAGTAGCTAATATGCATTCACTGATATCTTAGAAGATCTAATTTTATCAAACAAAACTTTTAAGTAATTTTCAATAGTTTTGTGGGAAAATTAATAAAATAACTGATGCTCATTTAAAAAGCATAGGAAAAAAATGAAGATGGTAACAATTCAATTTTACTCATTTCCTTTTAGTATACATACAAGAAAATGATATTATATACATATATATTAAATATTTATTTATGCACAGAGAACTGGGATATAGACCATAGGTGCAAGGTGGTGAGAGGATTCACCAGAGACAGAGTGGGGAGCAGAACAGGCAGATTAACAAAGTACACTGCTAAGGGGTACAGTGGGTGAGAAAGGAGATTTCTGCTGTGCCATACTGGTCACCTCCTTGGCTGGCGATTGAACTCGTTCTAAATTGGCTGCAACTGGCTAGCATTGTAGTGCTCTGCTTTAACCCATTGTGTCACCAGGCAGAGCCCAGATATAATTATATTTTTAATTTAGTAATTTATTTATAAAATTGGTGAATCTAGTTAGCACAATTTGTATAAAGTCAGCTTAAATGAGAACCAAACCTTGTTACTTAAACATTTGAACTTTAAGAGTAATACTTTGTTTTCCATTTAGGATGTATTTGTTTATTTAATACATCATAGAAATAGCTAATATGTAAAATTAAAGGTTTAAGTGGAAAAGTTTTATTTTAAAAGAAAAAAAAATAGTACTTTTCAAATGGAAACTGATGTTAGGCTAATGTGAGTAATTAAATAGCTAAAGTTACTCATATGTCATAAAGGAATTATTTAATTCTACCTAACATTTTATTTGTTTTAAAATGATAAACCTGATTTCTTCTATTAAAATCTTGCCTTTATATTAGAAATTTATGCACACAGAAGAAAACCATATAATTAAAAACAACTAGAGATGATAAATTAGTACTTATTTTATGAATTTAGAAATCATACCACATCTTTACCAATGTGGCTCATTGTTTTCTAACTTATTATTTTTGAAGATTGTTTTCTCTCCTGTATATTAAAGTAATGCTTACCAAAAAATTCTAGTGTGAAATGTGAAATGAATCGATTTGTTTTGAATTGAATGTAACATTTCTTAATTCTGTATTTTTTTTTAAGATGTAGACATTTAGTTTTGATTGCAAAGCATTATTTTCAGATAACTGTAATAAAAGTTTCTCTTATGACACACTGCCGGATATAAGGACACAGTTTATAATTGTATCCTCTATCCCAATAGATCTGACTCCCAGATAGAGTCTCAAAGGTCCACATAAAATCAACAGAAGTTCTAAGAAATATAACAGAAAGGTTGGTTAAGGTTAATGAAATATTAAGTTTATAAGTTGCATGCATAAACATGTATAACAAAATTTCTCATTTCTCTAAGATTTTGTGTCCTTAACTTCAGCATTATATTGAAATTTATTCAAATTTATGCACCATTGTTTAAAGAAACTGGATATTACATGATTTGGAGGCCTACTCCCAAATGATTTCAGATAGCTTTACTGTAGTGCTGATTGGAAACACACACACACACACATACTCACAACAAAATTCTTTAAGATTTACCATTCTATTTGATTTATCAAAGTGATAGATGTGACCAAAACAGTTTTAATGAAACAAAAATATATATCTAATTATTTAAATACTGTGCACAGGCCCGCCCTGGTGGTGCAAAGGGTTAGGACATAGCACTGCAAGCTAGCCACAGCTACTTCAGTGCAAGTTTGATCCCCACCCCAGAGGTGACCCACATGGCACAGCAAACCTCTCCTGACCTGCCCTCTGCTCCCCTCAGCAGTGTAATTCCTCGATCTGCCTGTTCTGCTCCCCACTCAGCCTCTCACCACCACAGCACCTCTGGCTTGTACTCCAGTTCTGTATGTATAAATAAATAAATCTTTTAAAAATAATACAAATAAATATTGTGCCCAATCTCAAAACCAAAATAAGTTGACACTTGGGATACAATTGGTAACATTCTATTTTGTGTGTCATTAAAAACAAAAAAAACTTGCTAGAAATACTCAAATGTGAGTGTGTTTGCATAGCTATTCTCTTGAAAAGAAAAATAGACATACAACCATTAAAGTCAGCCTTGCTGCTACTCCAAAATGCATCTGAGCAATTCATTCAGAAACTATATTTCTGCCTGTTACTTAGACTGAATTACAGTCAGAAATGTCAGGAAGCATTGTATGAGTACATAAGGTTGATGTTCTTATTTCTGTTTCTCTGCTTGACCATTTGGATTCAGGCTCCTTGAATATCTTTACCTCAGAGACCTAGAGTTGGGTCTATAGCTATGGCAAGCCCTTCCCAAGGGCTTTTTCCAGACTCTTGTCCATTTCCCTTGGCCAAACTGCCTGATGGGATGCTGCCAATCTACCGTTGCTGATGCTGCATGAAGCTGTCCTCTGTATATCTTCACAGACTTCTCTCAGGAAGATTATAATATATTTCTCATCATCAGGTCAAACTAATCACTGAGGTTGGTTGCTGGAACTATTTTTTCCTCATATTAAACCATACGACTGACTCTGAGTGTGTTCTTATTTTCCTGAATATACTTAACTACACTCTTTATTCTAAACATCAGAATGCCATAGAGAGTAAATACAATATTTGATTTTTAGGCTTAATCTAGAACATTAGGTATATCTCTGACTTAATAATTAATAAAAAGGATCTTATCTTTAATATTGCAAGTATGAATTTATTAATAGTAAGATAACTGTGTGACTACTGATTATGTTTCCATTAGTGTGTTGCTGATGGTATTCCACTTTTAGTCTTTGAGGCATGTTATGCTAAACTGTTTTATTACCTTTGCTTATATAAATGATTTAATTATATCCTAACACTAGAAAATGCTTATAGGTTGTAGGAATCCTGAGATAATATTTTAAGCTATGTTCACTGGTGTCAAAGTATTCAAATATATCATAGTACTTGGATGGTCAATTTTAAATTCTTTCAAAGTAGTTTAAAAAACACATATTATTTTAACATACACTGAAACACAACCTAATTATGTAAATTGTCTTTACATCAATATTCTACAATGAAGTTTACTTTATAGTATTAAGTATTTTTAGTTATAAAACGTCTGTGGTCCACTTCCCAAGCCCAATGACAAAAGCCAAAGTTAAAATACCATGTGGATATGCAAAACCTTCATTTTTATCTGGCACTAGAAGTTAGAAAACATTAATACTGAACAGCAATATCCATGCTTTAAAAAATTTAGTCAAAGACTTTTGACCCTTAGAAAAAGAAAATTTCTAAGGCTCAACTAGTGTTAGTGGAAATGATGATGTACCTTCTAACAAAATATCTCCTTTAGATATAAAACAGAAGCAGTAAGCTACAATACTGTCAGCTAAAATTTTTAGACACACTTTGCCTAAATTGTGGGGATTCATACCACAGATGTCAGATATCATCTGTATGTAGTTCTATAAAAATCCTTCAAAACCCTATAGGAACCCACAAATTTCTACAATTGGCACTGTGGGGATACAACACTTTTTAGCTGAAGGCACTGTACCTCTAGGAAGATCTTTTTATTAAGAGGAACTAGAATGGATTGTGAGTGCCACATATGGGGACTGGAATAATGTAAAAAAGAACAGCAGCTACTGAACCATACTTGTAGCACTCAAAAAAAAAAAAAGATGATAAAGAGCTGACATAATCATAAGTTCTCTACAATCACTTTAGAACAAGTTCTCAAAGCTAACTAGCAAAGTTAATGAAAAAGTTTAGAGATTAAATAAAAATGGAATTAAATCATAAAAAAAAACATTATGAGGCCCAGAAATGTTAGGAAAAAAAAAACACAAAAAACTAAAGGTGAATGAAAACATGTGAATTAGAAAATCTGTGAAAATATCTGTAGCAAAAAACTGCTGTAGATTTAGAACTTCATAATGCAGCTTAATGATTCAAGCTATCAGGGATTTAAAAAAAAATAAAGCAGGTTTAACAGGCATGAAAACAATGAGAGCATTCCATTTGCTCAAGTTATCTATCACTTTCAACTGCTTTCTTCTAAAATACAGAGTCACTCCCATTTCAAAAATGCTTCTGTCCACAGAGAAATCTAAGATCTCTAGATGTTTTATATAAAATATTCCTAAAAATGTGTATGGTCTGTATATGTAGCTACAATTATTCATTTAAATTTTAAGGCATTCAAAGAGAATCAGGGTTATATCATATACTTGAATATTTTCATTATGTTTCCAAACAATTCACAATTTATAATAGATATTCAATAACATTTTACAAAATCAGAATCTGCCTTTGGATGTCAGATATTATTGTCAGGAGAGTCTTAATCATACCATTGGAGTCATATAACAACTAAGATTCTCAAGAAGGAAAGGGTGTTCTAAAGATAGCTGGGATGTATGATATATAGAAAGTTCTGGGGCATAGAAAATCGGTGTTTATTAATCTAACAGATTAATGTCCTCTCCAATGTGGCTCTGTAGTAATACTACACTACTCCTTTAATGTGATGCATTCAGCCTCTGATTCCTTGCCCTAAAATTTTGGGTTCTAAGGATACAACACATTTGTTGAGTCTTATATGAGCCACATTAATATTCTAACTTTATAAAGAAGATCCTTAAACTCAAACTTCAAATAGTTGCTTTAATAAGAGGGAGAATATAACAATCACCTGCAACTAGTATAGGTATTAGCAAGTAGAACTTTCAAATGACACAGAGGCTAAGAGGACTCAGGATGACTAGTAAGGAATGATCTCAACACTCTAACAGTGGGAGGCTCCAATAATCAGAAAGGGAGCTACATGACAAAGGAAGACTTTGTGCATGAAAACTTCAGTACAAACCAGCTCAGGAAAGACATTTATTTTGATCTCTAAAAACAAAATTTGAAAGTATAAAAATGGGAATTTCACTTAACATTTTTATAAGAAAAAAAGGCAATTGAGTCAATGTACTGATAGTGTGAAAGTGAAGAAACAAATGCTTAATAAATACACAACCAAACTGAACTAACGTAGTCTGTTCATCATTAAATTCCTCTTTTTGCTTCAGGTTTGGGAGGAGAGAAAACAGACTGACTCCACCAGTATGAGTTCACTGTCCAGGTACTGCAAGTGTTTTCTTTTTTCATCCACTTAAGTCTAACTTGTGGGTAAAGAAAGTTAAGTTGAAATCATTTGCATTTAAAAACTATCAATCCTAACTCTTTAAGTAGTTTTTAGATAGGCAAGTGGCACAAAATGTGAATCTTAAGTCATTTTTTATCCATGTTCTACAGAAACCTGAAAAGTGAAGTAATCTAAGAATATTTCCATTGAGATGCATAAGGAGAAAGTATTCTAAATTGTGGAGGCCCATAGCTCAGATTCTTAAATGTTATTTTTTTTAAGGTGCAATAGAAAATAGCTTTAAAATTTATCTGATTGAAAAGTGTCAAAACAAACTTCAAAAATTATTATGTAGAATTTATATGATACCTCCTGGTTCTAACCTTTCCCATTTTTTGCTAAAATCCCTGTGAACATTCATCTGAGTTATATATATTTACCTCAATAATTTATTTTTTTTCTTTTTCAGTTCACCTTCAACAAGATTCAAAAAGAAATTTTTAAAGATCTGGGAGGATAATCACAAATGAGGTGAAGGGGTTTGCTACTTTGTATTCACATACATTTAGGCAGCTATAAAATACATAATAACTAAATAACCAAAATTAAAAAAAAAAACAAAAACGAAAAACTTCACTAGTGTGCTCTACAAATACTTAGAAAGTCTTGTGTCTCCCTTATATAATTAAATAATTATATTTAACTATCTCCTCTTTCACAAAATCTAGTGTTTTGCCTTTTTCTTCAGAGTCCTAAGAGAACCCTGTTTTTTTTCACTTTCTGAAGTTAAACCATTTCCAATTAACTGTCCCCTGGCACTTGATTTTTCATAATCAGTGTTACAGTTACAATCCTACCTTGGATGGTGTAATGTGCTAAGGGTTTTAAATGTAATGTGTCTAAAATGCAGACATTGTCCTTAATCTAGAGACGATGCAAAATGAGCAGGTTTCCCTGCACGAACACATGTGCTCACACACATGCTGTATTCGTCCTAGCAATGGGATAAGGAGCAAGCATGGGGGCACAGTGCAGGTTCTGACAACAAAATTACTTTGGAGAGCTTCCTAGGAAAACAGAACTAGGCCCTTAAGAAAAGGTAGGGCTGGGGTAAAGGAAAGAAGATGGAAAACAGAAAAAGCAAACTGCAGAAAGGCAAATTGTTAAGGCAAATAAGTGCTTGTCTGGCAACTTCTTCATTTAGGGCATTGTAACAGTGAAAAAAAAGTGGATGGCAAGTGCTAAGTGTGGAGCATTGAATTGAAGAAGGCGGGTAATCATGTGGCCTCACCTGCTGTCCAAAACCAATAGCACCAACCTAAACTCCACACTCCTAACCCTTCAAAACATTCTCTCTATCAACCTCAAGGGTAAATCTATATTTTTCTTATGTTGGATTTTATTTTTTGGGTGTTGAATGAGACTAAACAAGCAAAAGTTTTGGGTGTTTTGTTTTTTTTTCCTAAGACCATTTCCTTGGTCTCAGCAAGGGAAATGCTGAACTCATGTGACCTGTTAAGCCTGTCCTCTCTTTCTTGTTGTGGTCTTTGAGATACTATGATTTTTCCTAGTTTCCTCTTTGATCCAGGAGTTCAAACTGGCTCTCTTGTTTTTGTACTTCCTTGCATAGCACTGCAAAAATTAAACTTCTACTTCTAGTCTCTACCAGCTCCAGCTCCAGAAATCCTACCGTGCATGAGTTTCATTCAGCTGAATTTCAGCACAACTCCAGATTACTCTTTCTTTTTTCTTTTTAATTAATTTAGTTTTTACATAATTCTTCATTTTGAGTATTTTTTTCTTTTTGGGTATAATTCCCGTGAACTTCCCACCACTAATTCACCCATGTGCCCTCACCATAGCCCCGTGTACTCTTCCCACCCCAGTTTTGATCCTATCCCCCTTCCTAGCCCCATCAAATGTCTCTGGTTTATAGCTGTTCACTTTTACTTTATTATGATTGCTTTTTTTTTTTTTTTTTTAGCCTGGTGCACAACTCAAGATCATAACATTAACCATCTGTACAGATGAAACCAATATTATAAATTGACATCGGAGACACTCAACTATCTGGTTCACTTCAGATACTCTTAAATTCTATATCCCTTTTTAAATTTTATATTCCTTTCAAACCTAATATGCAATGTTTTCAAGCCACATATCATGTGTTTCTGTCTGGGTTGGTATCTGTTTGAATTGTTCATTACCTAGAACCTCAGTTAAGGTTTCCATATCTCAAAAATCCCTTATCCTGCCACCTGAGTAAAGTGCTCCCACCATAAACTTCAGTCTCCCATTGTTCACTTTCATGGATATGAGAACTCCCATGCAGTATACGGGAAGGAGGGAGGAAATGAAGAGGGACTGTCAAGAAAAGTAACCACGTACTTACAGAGTGACTGGAAAATATAATTTAAAGTGTGAAATACTTTTATACTGTTTATAGTAACAATGAGGTCTGAAAAGGTAACATAAATCACTAACTATGCACATAACACTAGGCGGGACACAAGAGCAGTTATTATGTCCGAGATACTTGTTGCATTTATCAGAATCCTATGAGGTAGGCATTTTGCTACTTACCTCATTTTCAGCTGAGAAAACTGAGGAAAGAAATGAATGCTACTCAGCTGTGAAGTGCTAAACCTGGGAATGGAAGCCTAGAACCTATCATCAGAGCCCAATGCCAATACACTAGACCTCGCTGCCATTAATTTATAGTCCCATTAGTATAACTACTATTCTTGAAAATAACAAAAACATCCCACGATTCCATTTCAGGATACAGAAGTATACTGTTTAAATGTATAAAAATTCACTTCCGTTTAATTTTCAGAGTACTCTGAAATGTACTCTGAAATGAGCCATTCTCACAATCAATTTTTTCTTTGCCTCATAATGTATGGAAAATGTCTTAAGTTTAAGCATCATAAAAATGTAAATTTATATCTTTCCTGAAATCTATTTCCAACAATCCTAGGAAAACGTTCCTTTTATCTCTCTACGGAAAATACACATAAATATTTTTCACATGCTCAAATTCATAAAAATATAAACTGTAAAATACATTGACTGTGAACACTTTAGTTTTAAGACCCCACAGTGGCAGTATATCAGCCATTTAAATATACAATTTTTAAACATTGTTTTACATTATATGCATATTATTTTTTTCTTTGAGATAGTTCACAACTAAACTGTAAAGTAATAATAAAATGAAAAACCTAAATCAGCAAATATCAAATGAAAAAAACTAATAACTTAAGAATGCCATCATTTAGCCCAATTATTATTATTTTGGATTCTGAAGTATAACGTCTAATATACTATCTTATTTAATCATTATATTTTTATTTTAATATTTCTAACACTGACAATTATGTTAAAAATCACTTCTTTACATATTTTCTATAGATAGTCTAAAATAGCCACTTATATAGCGCCCACTGGCACAGGGAGTTACATCAATAGCTTAAACACTTTTATTATGAATGGCTTTCGTTTCTGTGAAATAGGTCTTTTTTTAAGAGGGAGAAAACAGGATCTAACTCTTGTTTGCTCTTTAAAGTTTTATTGTTTTAGCATTTTATACAGGGAGTGAGCATTAGCATACTCTGGAGAACTGCTGAAAGTAAAAGGCCTCAAGCTACCCACTGCATGGCAGATAGGATAAAGCAGGGATATAAAAACTTTTGTCTGATTGCTCACTTTCCTTGTTTTAGAGTAGTGCTACTCTCAAGAGCATATATTCATGTTCTTTCTACTTCGAGTTTTATTACTTCTTTTGTATTATTTAATACATCTAAAGACACTTCCAAAAGACAAATTTTTCCATTTTGAAAAAGTAATGGTTTGGAACCTGATAAAACACATTAATGTTCACAGTGTGTTTTTCACAAAGGTGATAGAGTAAAAGTGCTATAAAGCAATTAGGCACAAGATCTAAAAGACATTAATATGTCAGATAGAATAAGATGTTTAAAAAAAGTCAACAAAAATAATATCCTGTGAAAGGTCAAATGGAAATAGGCACGTATAAAAACATATTTCTCTTTTAGATCTTTAACTAGACATTTAATGGAAAAATAGGAAATATAAAAATGAGAGAAAGTATTATTCTTACCTTAATAACTGAGACTAGAAGTATATGATGTTTAACTCTAGGGAAGTTTAGGTATAAGTTAAAACTGATCCCATTTCCTCAATGGCATATGCACTTCATTTATTCAAATTCTAATTTTTTCCTCCTGAATTCTAAGTGTTACCAAGGTCAACACTTTTCAGTAAACAATAAACTGATATATTTGGCCTACTGAGTAAGGCCAGGCATTTTTTAAAGTGTCATACACATTTCTGAAATCCACAATACATCAATTTTTAATACATCTACTCTCTCAGCTCCATTAAAAAGATGGTAGGGGAAAGATTTTAGAGTAATTAATGATATAGTTAGCTGCTAAATATTAATAGGAATCGTAGTCTTGCATAAAATATAACATATAAACCTTGCCAATACAGACGCACCAGTAATTAAAGTTGAATATGTAATTACCCTGATTTATAAGACAGGCAAAAAGTTACACTTTACTAGCTTCTATGTAAACTGTGGGTAACAGTTAAACTTTGCATTTTACGGTTTATAAAAATGGGCAATATCTTGACTACAGTTCATAAATGGTTTAGAGACATATAATAGTAGTAAAAATTACGACAACTTATTCCATCATGAATATTCTTATTGCACCATACAAACCAAACTGTGATAATAACCCATAAGATGTAGACTCATCTTAGATACTGCTTTACACCCAAGAGAATATTAATACTACAAGGAATTTGTGAAGGACTACTAGGAAACTGGAGAGAATCTAAAAGATGTATTTAAAACTGCTTTCGATGCATTTTATCATATTATGAACATGGTGCAATATAGCTCCACCTAAACTTATATATATATATATATATATATATATATATATATTTACTTACATGGCATTAAAACCTCAGAAGAATACTAAAATTTGGCATCATATGAATATAGGTTCCTCTGGCTACCGAGACATAAACCGCACTTACATGTGAGGCTGAGGTGAGCAGCCCGGACTGCTGTTCCCATTGCTGTCAATGTGATCCAGGGAACCGTTGAGGTCTTCGTGGACAGCCTGAAGTAGGCCACTAGATGCATTATTGATCAGTCCGGGATTACTTAGCAAAGGTAAACTGCTCTCTGCCAAGGCAGCCTAGTAAAATGAAGAGGGTGTAAAACAACTTTTGAAAAATTCCTTAAAATAATTTTAAAAAATACATTATCTTCCTTTTAGTAGGTTCAGGTCACAATGTAGATATTTGGAAGCATTTAAATAAAATGTACGGGAAAGGCAAACATTCCTAATTGGCAACTTGTGGCAGAGATACCATTAAGTGAAATTTTAAAGGAAATAATGTGAAAATATAACAATAGTTCTCCTAGCTGAATTTTTTGCTCATATTTCAGCTTTCCACATAATGAAATGTTGTAGCCTCACATGCAGTGAAATGCTCCAAGATAATATAAGCAATTGCTCTGCTTTTTAAAAATGACCAGAACTTAACTCAAAATAAAGAAGTCCTGACATTTGCCTCCTCTGCATAAAAATTATATATTATAATTAAACTTTAAAGTTTTTGCC
>NW_004567106.1:49899061-49906561 GCF_000260355.1 Condylura cristata | reverse complement strand
AAAGGGAGTAGGGTACAGAAAGGGACAAGAGGTAAAATTTTGTTCCATGCAAACTTTGCCTCTCATTCACATCTTAATCCAAGAAACACACAGGCCTGAGGAGCCGTGACAGGATTTCATTTAGGCAGCACCTTGATAAAGACTGATTCATGTAAAGCCTGAACTGTCTTGCATAAAGCAATGGTGCTTCATATATGTCCTTTTAAATGCCTTGTCTCATATAGTCGCAGATGTTGTACTGCTATAGTTTCTCCTCGGAGATCAAAGGATCTCATTGAATTGAGGTGGTAATATGTGCTATCCTGACAACACATCTCTCAATGTCTCTAATGGGGAGAGCTTTCTTTCCTGAACAACCATTCAGAACAATTCATCATGATGTGCTTAGGGAATCGCCCCTATCCGCATTTACCAGGAATAAAACAATTATCACTCCATAAATCATGACTTGAGTTGCCATGTGCTCTGGAATGGCTCATGTACAGTTGCTTCAGCTATAGTTTTCCTCTCCCAAAGTAAAAGAGCTCTACTGAGCATTCATATCCTACCTGATGACATGGGAATGTTGTATTTGTCTGAATGTCGCCTTCGTATGGCTCCCACATTGGGCACACTGGCTGGGGTGATTACTGAGGGTCCCTGGGTAATCGGGGTGACTGGGGCCGTTGGTGTGGTAGGGGTTTGAGGTAAGCTCTGTGGGGATGTCTCCAACATGTTCTTCGACATGGTGACACTAGACACCAGATTTAGCTGCAAAGGCCCAAGAGAAGGGCAGGAAAAAGGTAGAGACAAGAGAAAAAGACTTAAAAAGGTTTGACAAATGAGAGTGGATTCACTTTCTACAGCTGTGTTGCCACTAATAAGCTGCAAAAGGAAGCAGCCAATCTCAACTAATTACAGGATGAAATTGTATCATAAGAACTCTAATTAGAGGATGCTGTTAGAGGTTATCTAATAATCTTCTGCAATGTTACTTAGGACGAACTCCTTCTTGTCCTACCAGACTTCAGCGAAAGTATATTTCCTTAAATAAAAGCCAGTTGCTGATTATTGACTGCCCCTGTTGTTAAACAGGTCTAGCCCCCAGTGAAGCAACAACAACAGCAATAATGAAGGATGCAATGTTTTCAACCAACAGGACTTAAAGTAAGTTGCTATTCTGTTGCTGCCAGAATTTTTTTTTTTTTCTCCATAGTCCCAAATCTCAGCTGAGAAGCTCCAGCCAGCTGGAAAATTTTACACTGACCTTTAGTCTCCTTGCTAATTTGGTGGAATGGTAATGACATTACTACATATTCAAACAAAATTGTCTTAATTGCAAATTAGCCGGAGGAGGCTGAAAATTTTCAAATTAAATCTGATTGGAGATGGAGAGAGGGAAATGGAATTTCCTCACTAACAATCATTTGTGGCATGTGTTAACAAATATAATGAAATGTCAAGTTTGCCAATTCCTCTGGAAGTATCATTTTCAATTTATGATTACAGTGTCACTTAATGCTGATGTACCCTGGAAAGTGGGTGTCAGGGTAGAAAAAAGGAAAAAGGTGAGAATGTATGCAAGCTGTTTAACAGTGTGCCCTTCACTACTTCCCTCAGAAAGCCCTGTTCTTCATTCTCAAAAAAACTCATATCACCTCTATCATATTTACCACACATCTTTTGTCATAAATAGCATCCAATTAGCAAAATTTTTACACAGGGCAGCACATAAAAAGATTTCTTCCTTATTTTTAAGTGGTATTCATAAGAGGTAATCTTGAGTCCTTTTTTCACTTAATACCGTAATCTCTACACCCCAGCAAGAAAACTAGTTTTAATTGTTCTGTTTCTCTATGAAATAACTGCTGAGTGGCTAAATGGAGAATATTCAGCTTTTGTATATAATTTAGTAACACCTGCCTTTTCAAATCCCAAATACACTTCTTAAGATAAACCTTTTTTTAATGGGGAGAAAATGATGTGTACAGCATTGATTGATCTTTCTTTGTGGATTTGTTTTACACATTTAGTCAGTAGAGAGATTTGTTAGGGAAACAAAAATTAACATATGCCAGCTAATTGTTCTTCTTTCTTGGGCAGCAGCCAGAAGAAGCACATTAGCAGTCTAATAATAACGACTGGCACCCTGAAGGCATCCCCAAGTGCATCTGTTCCCAATAAACCACAAACTGTTATTCTGTTCGTACTCTAAGCCAGCAGACTGGGCTGGGAATTCTTTGTTACGTACATAAATAAAAGCTGAGATAATGCTACTAAATGCTGCATTTAATACATTTACAAAGCCACTGGAGTAAGCTTCTCTAGGATGCACAAAAGTACCTCTGTATAGTTTGAGAAATGCAGAAAGATGCACATGCATCTGTATGTGCGATGTTGCAAATGATATTTAAGAAAATCAACACTAGAATGTATAATAATGTTATATTTAGACTGTATCATCAGCATTGCATATTGATATTATGACTTAAAAAACCCACTTCTCCATACTTTCAAAAAAAAAAAAAAACTCAGCTGAATGGTTACATATTCACTTTTTGAAACTCTAAACCAGAGTAAGATGGCACATTCAGAAGTCGGAAAACGCCAACATTGCAAATCAATGAAGGATCTATCTTGACGAATACCTGACAGGACTCTGTACATTTAACATGGTAAAAGTTATCAAAACAGAAGAAGCAGCTTTTTCTATGCAAACTACTCATGTTTACAATGTTACTGTAACACATTTGGCCATTCTGCAATAATAAGCATACCATGTTTGTAGGCGTGCAATCACAAACTGATAAAATAGAATTTATTATTAACTAAAGGGAAGCATGTAAAAGCCAGGATGAGCACTTAGCCACCTCGGCTCATCTGAATATAGTCAAGGTTGGGTGAAACTCATTATTCAGGACTCGCAGCCTTGATAACTTTGATTTTCATCCATCCATAGCATGGCCAAAAGGTACCATTTAATGAAGTACCATTCAGAGAGTAAATGGGGTCATATAATAGACAGTGCGGTTGCACCTTGTGTTCATGTACTGATAGCTGTTAAGGGTGCAGTGATGAACCAACAGAGCTCATTTCTTCTTGGTAATAAATTCATGCTATTAATATTTATCAAATGTGTGGGCCGTCTCAACTGAGCCACTGCACATGAGACCATAAATCTCTACTATCATATCAATTTTGAAGCTTCTTTTGTACAGTGTATAAATTTTAAGGTTTTTTGAGGGGTGTGAGGATGGACCACTTTTCTTTCAGGCCAATTGAGGCTAGTATTGAAGTTCCCCACTTCTGATATCGCTAGTTCCAAAGGGAACTTTAAACTGTGGTTTCATTTTAAATCGCTCATCTAAGATTCTGTATTAATTGCCCACCATCAAACGCAATTAGCAATTCTTTCATGTGTGGTTTATGTAATGTAATACTTCAATTACATTATTCATTCAGGTTCTGTTTTGGATTATAGGCTGAAAATTCTTTATTAGTGTAGATGTAACCATGCTGCTGGAGTTTTAAAAAATTTACTGATTGAATAATTAATTGGAAAAGAACAAGCTGCAGATTCCTGATGGATTTATGAGACAATTATTCTGTCTTGTGATTATCTACATTATACTATAGAAGTAATGAGGGAAAAATCTTCTTGAAAATAAAGTCATAAATAGAGTATCAAAAATGCACAAAAGTTTATTTTTCTAATTAAAAACTCAGATATTCTGAAGTTAAAAAGCACTATGTCAGATTCCAAAATAAATGCCTCTTTTCTCCTATTAGAATCTGTTTACAACACAAAACTCTATAATTTTAGCAGAGCTATAATAAATGTAGTCTTTATGTAAAAAAGTAAGTTTTGAATAATATTAGTCCATGAATGATAGCAGAGACACTCAGAGAAAAAGCATACAATATATCCCATCTATTATCTTCTCCCCTACTCCAAATAATCTTTTTTTTTTTTAACCTACGGAAATGGAGGGAGAGGCATTCATAGCTGGCAATCACTAATCATCAGGCTATCCAGGGGCCTTAATAAAAGGTGTCCCCACAAACTTTCATTAAACTAGAGTTATCTATTTGATTACTTTAAGTTTCTGTGCAAACATCAGCTGAGTGAGATAAAGTAAGTATATTCTTTTCAACAGTGTGTGTATCTGACTACATTATTGGGTTGTGCTCACATCTCATATATTTTGGGGGGTAATTGCAGTTTTTATTTTCTATAATCATTCATTTCCTTTGTTGTAAGCTCTTTAAATCAACACTGTATACTCTATAGTGAAACGTATCAATATGTGTAATACATCTTAACTGAAATAACAACCAAAGAAATAGGATGAAATTGGCTATAAAAATGCTTTGACATTTTGGCCAAAATATTTGATAAAAAAAATCTATTTGTATGTATCTTATGATTGATCTAAGTCCTCTTAGGCATACCACATACCTTTCTATTTGTGATTTGTACTCTTACTACTTTTTCAGGTTGCTCAAAGTGGGTTTCCTTTTAATATCTGTAAACCTATCACAGAAAGATATTCTCTCTGGCTTCAGCCTCAAGGCAGTGATTTGTGCGCTGATAGGTGTACTTTGTTTAGTGTCACCCATGGTGTAGATTGGATAGATTTTGTAAAAGATAGCATTACTTTAAAAGAAACATACAATTTGACAAGCGATTGCATTTTACTTTCATTTTATTGCCATATTTTTCATCACACTCATTGTTTTCTAACTGTCACTAAATTGTTCATTTTCTTAGTCTGTTACATCGGTAGAGCTATTTACTGTTTATAAAGCAATATGCACTTACAGGTTTGGGAGATGGTTTGGGCTCTGAGGGTCGCATGTGCAAGTGGGTCATCATTGCTTGAAGACGTTCGCGTTCTTTAGAAAGCTGTTAAGAAAGAGTGAGATCAGAAGCATTTTAGAAATGACTGATACAGCTATTTTATTGCAGTGATACATCTTATCATTGAGCTTGTCTCAGAGTAATGATTCCTGCATATAAAAGTCTGTGTCAGTAGGAACTTATCTGGGAGGAAATGCAACTTTAGCTATGAGTGGGGAAAAACTTTTATAGCTTTCCTTATGTTAAAAGGTCAGAGAAAACAAATAACACTTCATCTTTTTGTCAATAAGAGAATTGAGGTCACAGTTGCTTCGACAGTAACAAGTTACTGAAACCATAAATTAGAAGGCCCGTGGTGTCTCTTTAAAGTCCTGTGGACACTGTTAGCAATGGACTAGTGCCAACAGCTGTGAAGGGGTGAAGGGTTCTCAAAGCAAAGTGCCTGCCAGGATTGTCTACACACTTCATGCATTCCCACTGAGGTCCAGTTAGTGCCCCCTGCAATCTGCCATCATCAATCTAATTCAATAGAGTGACAGAGACCAGGCAGTGTGAAACGCTGAACTCTGCCACGGAGTCGGCATCTACACTTGCACTGGGTCTCATTACAACTGACGGACCTTACTTTTCCATCAGTCAGACAGCAGAAAAAAAAAAAAAAAAAAAAGAGGCATAATTGGTCAGACTGCAGACTATATCATCAGCTGAACTCTTATGTTTCAGTCTACCTTTTATAAATGGTAAACAGGCCTGCAAAAAGCTTTCTAAATACGTCAAGGATGATGCTTTTTATGTGTTCTTGTTTATTTGATGTCAGCATCAAAATTTTGAGTAGCTCTCTAGAGAAAGGCAACAACATGAAGAAATTTAAAACACCTGAAGACCTAGTAAAGTGTGAAAAGAAATCGTTAATGAAATGAAGCAACACTATGGCTTGACTGAGAAAAATTAGTATTTAACATGAGACATGATACCTTAGAGTAAGTAAAAACATAAGAGTGATATTTGGGGTGATATAATTGCTTTGTGATCAGACTTATGAGATCTGTATATTTTGGGTTAAATTTTCTTTCAATACTAACAGAAATTATATTTTACTTAAATTGCAGCATTTGACACATTATGCATTACCATCTGTGATGTTATAAAGGATTTTCCATTACTCCAAAAAAGACAAACATTATGAATTTTTGCAATTAGTTAATTAAACATACACCAGGGGCAGAAAAAAAAAAAAAACCACACACACATGGCATTATATTACAAGGATGATACTGTAAAGATACTTTTGCTATAATACAAAGTCTCATGAGCAACAAACAATCATGATTAGTTCACATAAAAACTGTCTCCACAGTGTTTTATTCAACTGGGTACTTTGGTCTAACCTCTGGTAGAGAAAACTCAGATTTTACATTTCTTAGGAATACCCAAATGTATATGATGTTAACTAAAGCTTATATAAGTTTTAGTGGTAAGTGCCTTAGATGATAGCAATCTACCTTATCAATTATTACCATCATTACAGATAATCTAAAATCCTATATACATCCAATAGTTTTATGTTCAAAAGACTCAGAATCTGCCCAGAACTCAGATTAACACACCAGAAATCCGAGAAGTCCATTAAGGAAGCAGTTGACAAACCTGTATTTCTAACTGTTGTACCACCTGCATCTGCACTCGACACTGGGCGGTGCTCCGGTCATCCAACGCGTGTTCATTGTTAAGGTGCCTTAATAAACACACACAAAAACACAGAAAGTTAAGCAGGGTCTATCTCACTGGTCTATGCTTTGTTTAAAAAGCACTGAACTGAAGTAAGATATCCCTCCACGGTGGGAAAAGGAAATAACTTTAAACTACACAGAAAAAAAGTTAAACATGCTTATGTGTTTAGCGAAAATTATTGATGTAACAGAGACCTTTCAAATGGCAGAAAAATGGCATTACTTCCAAGCTTATCAGTTATTACAAAAAATATTTTCCCCAAACCAGTTACAGAATAATAGCAGAAATCACTAGATGTATTTCATATATTCATGGCATTTTTTTTTAAAGGGCACCTTATAAATATATGAACCAAAAGTAATTCTGAAGAGAACAAAGGCAATCTCTATTCCATTTCTGTTAAAACAGTTTGTGGTTCCTATGATGTTATTTAGTAAGTGATGGCTTATTTCACCAGGATGTGGTGTGGATCATGTAAAGAAGGCAAATTATTATCCCACGGAAACATCAATACTTATGAAGAATAAATACTTGCTATTACTAACAAAGTGCACTGAGGATTCTGATAGTCAGAATCCTAAGATTAGTATTTCATGTCTAGTGTCCTATTTGGGAGATGTTGATCCTAAAGTTATATAAAATTGGTGAAAGATAAGACACTCTTATTATTTCACCCTAATCTTAATCACATATTATTTATTATTAATATCTCTTTAGTTAGTGGTTTGTTAACATATCCAAGTAATTATTAAAATAGCATCTCAAATACAATTGGATTTAATAAAATGTAGTTTGTAATCTGAAATATGTAACTTATTTGCTACCTTTCAAAATTAAAAACAAAACTTCAAATAATTTAATATCCCTTGGCAATGGGCAAACTAAAGAAGTGAGTTAAGATACAGTCTCGTTAATGCTTATAAGTGAAA
>NW_004567106.1:49884061-49896561 GCF_000260355.1 Condylura cristata | reverse complement strand
AAACTGCATTGGATCTGTAAGCTAGGTAGGTAGTATGAACTAGAAAAAAAACCATAAATAGGCAGTCAAGTTCTTTTCTAAAAAACAATTAAGCACGCATTTCAGGAAGACAAAAAGTAGAAAAGGATCCTTCCAATTTATTTAATGCACAATTCTCTTTAACGAAGCTTTTAAGGTTATGAATGCATGTAGTAACTTCAATTATATACTCCCCAGATTAGCAATTCAATTTTAACCTCTAGATTTTTCAGATTCATTTAAAGTTACATTTTATAAGCTAAAAAGGGATCAGATTTAAATCCAAGTATGTCAGAGACTGTTTTAACAAAATGTTTCACTTGCATATCACTGGTGTTTGATTTATTTTGCATCAAGCTTTTTATGTTTAAACACTGACAGGAGTTTAAATACAAAATGTTAGCTGTCACTATTCATTTAGCTGATTATGTGAGATGCCTTAGTTTTGAGAGATGGGGGCACTGTCACCAAAAGAAACAACATTCTGACAAGTTCAAAGAATGCCTTCTTGAGGTCATAATTTTGTAGCCACACTGCCTAGTCAAAGACAAAGAAATAGACAATACACACTAAGTGAGAGCATAATTTTTAGAGAAGTCAGATGCAAGAAAAAGCACAACAACATTCCATTAAAACTACTGTTTCTACTACCACTCCCATTACTCTTTACACAGTATCAAGCCTTAAAAAAATGAGTCTTTGTAATAAACCTATACATTTATGCTCATCAACTAATTACTCTTTCACACAATGAAATTTTTATGGGCCCTAACCAGTCTATCTTTCTTCAAGGAGAGCATTTCCATCGTTGTACCTTAGCTTATGTTTTGTTTGCTGGCAATGGTGCATGCAAGTTCAAGAACACTTGTCTGCTAACTAGAATGTTGTTGCAAACCTTTTGGTTTAAGCTCTAAAGTCAGTCCCTTTACATTTAAGCTGACCTACATCAAAAAGATGATAGTTAAATTTGCAGAAAAACGACTTTGACATTGATGAGATATTAACGAAGAAATAACTTTTAGTGATCTAGGGCGATTCTCAATTAGAGGTCAGAGGAAAGATTAGCTTCTGTCAACATCTACTTATAGCAAAACTCAAAAATTTTCCGAAACACCATTTTAGTCTGGACTTCCTTCATATTTTATTTTTCTGCTTTTCTCTTGGCTGTTGCAATGTATAGTTTCTTAGTCTTATTTTTTTTTATTCAACAGAAAAGAATACAGCAATTGAATATTAATATGGAAATAAAAATACATATATGTGTGCACATATATATGTGTGTGTCTTTATATAGAGAGAGTACATAAACAACTGTCTTCTGGTCGATTTTCTTTGGTGCAGAGCAAAAGAGAAGAATTCTATCAGTTTGTTTCAGGATGTAATATGAGAAAGGGAGTTTAGAACACAATGTACTTTCAACTATCCTTTGTTATTTAACATATGTTGGCTAAATTTGAAACCAAAGTACAAGTTATCTGATGCCAAAATAAAGCTGAAGTTATATACAATTTATTTCCAATGAATTTTAGAAATAAAAATGCCACATTATTTTCTCAAAAACCAAACCTAGATATAAAATTTCAGGAAACTGGAAAAACAAGAAAACTGAGGGCTTTTTGAAATGTCTTATATACCATGCTCTACCTCATTCCCAGAGTCTCAGTTCTACTCCATAATTACACAAGAAAAGCTAAATCTTCTTTCCAGGAAAATTTGTATAAGTGGTAATGCTCATCTTCACTTCACTTTCCACACAGAGACTAAATAAACTTTGCTTTTTAGCATGAACAACCAAAATCAATTAATTTTACAATTTTTAAATTTTTTCTTCAAATTTCAAGTCAATGCCAGCATGGAAATGTATGTAATATATTTTATTTTAGTACATTATACTGGCATTAGCTGTACTAACAGAATTTATCACAGATCTTTGAGTCAGAGAATCTAAAGCATATCATAACAAAAATGGACTGAAAGAAAGGCCTTAAAATCTACTGTCATTATTTCTGTCATCCCTATAAAGTTAATGGGTTGGAAAAGTGGTCAGTCTTTGGAGCCAAAGTTGATATTTAATTGAAAGGAAATGCTTTTTTAATTGTAATTTCTTCAGTTAAGAAAAAAAAAAAAACACAACAACACTGGCATGAATATGAAAAAGAACCATGGAGGGCAATATGAAGGTTAAAATCAACCTGCTTGTTAGTAATAAAAACACAGGAATATTGAAATGAATAATTTTTTCCCATGTGCTACAGAGGAAATTATACTGAAGAAGAGATATCTGTATTTTCTTAAACACGTATTTTGAATTTTATTAGAAAAAAAAAAACTTAGAGCAATAAGATGTAGGGTGAGTGGTCTAGCCTTAAAGCTCAAATGACCAGCTTTAGAAATATCCAGAATAATCTAAATAATCTTGAGATAAGTAATAATATAACATACTGATATTGAACAATTTTGTAGTTGTTAAAAAACTGACTGGCCTTCCTGTATTCTTTGTTTTAAAGTATTATTTGTGTTATTTTGCATAGCAGGAAAACTTTAAAGAAGGTATTTAACATTTTTAATACTTTTTTGTTCAGAACAATGTCATCAATTTTATACCACCAAAACAGTACCTTACAACTGTTTTGCAAGCATAGGGATGTTAATTTTCATTTAAGACCATTTTTTCTTTCAAATTATCAGAAAGGATAAAATGTAAAAATCCTTTTGGAAGTCTCACTGTAATTCAGCTATAAAGTTATTATGATGCCAAGTACTTGTGCCTTGTTGTTGAGGTGCTTTTGCTCTATACCCTGTAGTCTACCATTTGTAAACACATCCTTTTGATGTTTCTGCCAACATCCTGGCAACAAAGCAGTGCAATTTCAAATGAGCTAATTAACTTAATTGTTGATGAAGCATGAAACAGTTCATTCACCCTGTTAGCTGCTCCATGACAACATAAGACTCTCAGCCTGTGAAGTTACTCATCTCCATAAATCTATCTGTAGACCTCTGTTTAGATCTCCTGCATACTGGAATTGTGCATGGAAAACATTTCATGAAAGATACATGTTCCCATTTGAAAAATAATCCCTTTAAGAATTAAAAAAAATAAGTTCTATTATATGAAGACATTAAAGATACAGAAAGTTGTTGTTTTTAAGCTAGAGAAGCCATGTACAAATATATACCCATGTGTGTATCTTTGTGATTCTGAAGAAGTAACTATTTTTTTAAAACTTAGCAATTTTTACCTTTAATTCTTAGTCTTGTTATTAAATACACATATTAAGTATCTATACTTAAAGAACTGTAAAGTTCACAATGTAAAATGACATGAAATTTTACTTGAATTTTTCATAAAAAATCTTGTAATAAAGTGAATAATGCAAATTTGTTTAATGACATTAAATTGTAGGATACTTTTCACTCCTACAAAAACCTCTGCTGGAAGTTTTATAAAATCTTTCTGATGAAAAAGGTAAAGATGAAGAATTAACCTCCTTGACTTTGCTAACCCACTTGTTGAAACAGAAAATTTTTAAGTGTGACTTATGAGAGACCTCATTTTGCCCTCCAGCTTCTTTTATTTACAACAAAATACCAAAACTCTCATATAATCCAAAATTAAAAAAAACCTACTTTAAAAACTGTCCAAAATCTTCACAAATGCTTTCACAGCCTGGCCATTTGCAAACTCCATGGCCATAGAGAGTGTGAGAGGCCCCAGTCTCCTCATGTGACGAGCTGTAGTGAAAGTAGGAAAAGAACTCTGCATCAGATTCATCTCAAACAACCATAATCGTTGCAGGCTGCTAGCGCCTGTCAGGTTACGATCAGTGACAAACAGGTCAAAACAGGTCAATTCAGCTCAGAGCAGTCAGAAAAATTTAATCGTTCTATTGAATAGTTCAACTGCCAAGGCTAGATGATGTTCCAATTAGAGGAGAAATAGAGCCAAAGATGACTGTTAATAAAGGATGAAAAACTAAGAGGACTGTATAATATCATATGCTAATCCTGCCTTATGACCTTAATGTAACATTTACCTCTAAATAAAAAAATATACATTCACATGTACTCAAGTGAAAAAAATATCTTTTTAAAATAAAGTAACAGGCCCATCACTATAAGATATTTCCATCTTATTAAAGAAGATATGGACTTTTTGGATAATTTAATTTATTTAAGATTTATGAACAAACCATCTATATTTTCACTGTTTTGGCTGATCTAACGGAATTCAGTAACTATATATTTCCACATTTATCAACACTTTCAATAAATAAGTATTCTACCATACAGAGAACCTTAGAGAAGGCAACCAACTTATGAAATATGTAATCACCTGAATCTCAATCAAAACAACAGCGTGGAAGCATTCAGAGGCATACCTTTTTATAATAAAGAAGCTAACAACAAAAATTTCATGACATTCAAAGGAAGACCAGAAGCATCACAAAGTTAGAACATTCTATTTTGAACCATCTTGTAACTAACTATATTTATTTATTTGAAAAATATTTGCCTATGAGAAAGAACAAAATACCGACAAATTGATATTCAAATTACATGACAGAATAGTACCCATCTACTAAACGTAATACAAAGTTTAGTGCTATACAGCACAGGGTCCTGAATTACTCTAAGAAATTATACACTGCAGTTTAATTTTTTAAAAGGTATTTTTTTTGTTGTTGAGTAATAGTTTAGCCTATAAATTTCATGTACATAACCTTAAGGAATATGATTAATTAGTCATAAGCCTGAATAAAAGGAGTAAATTGATATAGTACATGGGTGCTACTTGTACAAAGGCTTTTTATACAACCAAAATAGAACACTGGCTGAAAATTATCTCACATAATTTTCTCATTGTTGGTAAATGAAGTAAAAAAGAATTCCTTGTGAATTTGAGTCAGATTTATATTGAAAATTAGCACCAAAATTCATTGTTATATACTGACAGATTACATTATGCCACACAATATAAAAGGCAAACCAGATCAGCTATTTACTGGCTTGTAATGTTCATGTTTATATGTTTACCTATTCTCTGGTTTCTAAATACTTGTTTGAAAGACATAATAACAAAGATATGTATTCACCTTTCACTATTGAAACTGGTCCTTAGGTTAACAAATGCCAAAATATTCTCAACAGCAACAAGTTAATCACAAGATCCTCGTTATAAAAATATACTGAAAGTAATTCCACACACATTTTTTAAGCACAACTTTCTTCAGAAAGTATAGAAAATAATTCTGTACACCAAATTGTTGGTATCTAACTTATTTTTGTAATGTGTATATTATCATATCATATATATGATAATCAAAGATTCCTGTTAATTTTTTTCCTCTATGCATTTTCCCCTGTTATGTACAAATCAATTATTTTTTAGTTTTATCAATGGTGACAGTAACATTTGGCCATGAGAAAGATAGAATAAATCTCATGAGATTTACCTGTCTCGCCTTGCATTTAGGACTGAAGACTGTCCATTCACTATGGAATGATGGGTTATTGGTGGTGATGCTTTGGAAGTGGTGGAGGAGGTAGTCGAGGAGGAATTGTTAGTAGTGAGGTCTAGCCCTCCATGTTTAATGCCATTGTCTTCCATACTGTGAACTCCAGTAACTTCTTTCCATAACTGCTGAATCTCAGCAGGACTTAAGCCAGCTACAAAATGAAAGAAAGCCCCACTAATATAACAAGGTATAGTTTATATAATGAGCTTAGTGTATTACTGGATTAATGCCAACAATGATGTCACCGACACAATTAATATACAATAATAAATCACAATGCCATCAGTATCATAGATTTTCCTCTTGAGTAGCTAATTATATGCTAAAGACTGCCAATTTGGGAATAGTAATGAGAATAATATCAAGAAATAACACAGCAACCAAACTATGGTATATGAAAATTAAACTATTCAACTTTAAATAGTAGCTAGTATTAAGTAGCTAATAGTTGCTAGTATTAACTTTGATCTGTAAAGAACAGAAAAAAATGGAAATAAGACATATCAAAATAAATGAGAAGGAAATAATGAGGGTAAAACCATGTCATGAAAACCAGTAAACACTCAATTTGAAAGAATAATAGATTTTACAATTATCTGATTCTTTTTATCTTTCTCAGAAAGACAACTAACATAACTGAATTTCATTTTAAGGTCATGATGCTAATATGCTTACCCATATGGATCAATTCAGCAGATACTATTTAAACATTTCCTTCATTTTAGGGCTGACAGAATAAATCAACTACTCATTCAAATATCTCCTTAGTTTAGATTATGAAGATTACCTGATTTATGAAGAATGAAATGCAAATGCTAAACACAATCCTTTAGATTTGAACTATAATTTTGAAATAAATATTGAGAAATTTATATACATAGTACTTGACTTACAAAATAGCACTTTTATGTGCCAAATTTACTTATATTTTTTAATATGCTTTATTAGAATCCTCACTATAATCTAATCACTACAATACACTACAAGCCAGTTAATGGGTAAGAAGACAAAATGAAAGAGAGGTAAAAATATATATTCTCATGATCATAAAGCTTACCCATAATAAAGCTATGATTTCAAGTCAGGTAGTATGACTTGAATGTCTTTGCTCTTAAAATATTATATTAAAATATGAAAACTACTAAATA
Source organism: Condylura cristata (assembly GCF_000260355.1). Classification (NCBI taxonomy): domain Eukaryota; kingdom Metazoa; phylum Chordata; class Mammalia; order Eulipotyphla; family Talpidae; genus Condylura; species Condylura cristata. The sequence goes on along the minus strand of NW_004567106.1, from coordinate 49,889,876 downwards.
AAGATATACAGAGGAAAAAGTAGTCAGAATTGCTATAATTTAATGAACATTTACTACATTGGTGCTCAACCTAGTACTATGCACTCATAAACTCAGTTATTCTCAACTGAAGTTAGAGATCATTGCATTTTACAAATGAGTTTATGGAGTTTCATAAGATTAAATATGTTGCTCCAAATCATCAAGCTCATAACCAGAGGATAGAATTGTAATCCTGTTGCTCCAAAATCTGTGATTACTATGTCCACCGACAACATACAAAATATAAGGATGGAAGTGCCGATCAAATTAATTCCACCTCACTACACCCCCACAATTTGAGATGATATAGTGATGACCATCAGTAGAGAGGCAAGTGGAGGTGAATTGGGATGGAATATACAGAGGAGATTGGGGGAAGACAACAGAATATGATGATGAGGAAGCCCTCTCACCCCTACCCCTGCAAAATGAAAAAATAATTCATCTAGATATAGTGATGAATTAATTTAAGTGACAGAAGAATTTTCAGGGTTCCAAACATGACTCTGATCATCACAGTCATATCTTAAATTGTTATATCTGTCACCAGATTGTTTTATTTAAAGCTATCATTTTAGTGATTCTTGTTCCTTGAGGTTTTAAGACAAAGCCCTAGACTAAAGACAAGACAAGGTAGCTCAGGTTTCCAAAGTTATTAAAAATATTTTTCTGAAAAACAAAAAAAAGAAAAAGAAATGAGAGCCTTAAAAAAGGCATTTCTCTGTTACAGGGGAGATAATTTTCTGTAAAGATCATCAATTACTGCTTTAATTCTAGCTTCAATATAGGATTTTGAAACTTTCTAACTCTTTGATTACCTGTCTGAATCTGTTAGGTGGCCTAAGAGCAAACTCCATCAGCAGATCCTTTTCTGTGTTAAAAAACAAGTCACAGGGTGGGAACACACATCATCTTGCTTGCTCAACTTTCAACTCTTCCCTGATCACTGCTACAGCTTCCTGACACGGTTTTCTTACTTTTCCCTTGCCTTCATAACATTTACTCTTCATGTATGGGCCAAAAATTCTCTCTTTAAATGTAAACTAGACCATGGTGCTTCTCAGACAAACCCTCTAATTGTTTCCAGAACATGTAGGAAAAACAAAACAAAACAGAACAAAAATCTAGCTTATTATGGCCTTTGATGCTGGCATTTATTGCTTGGCTCTTGCTTGCTTCTCTGGCCTTATCTACTGCTCTTTTTACATTTCATTCTACCTTTGACTTCTGTTCCTTCTCAAATGTATCATGCATTTGCTCACTTTCTAGAACCTGCTTGGTTGTTCTTACACCTTAGACCACTTGGACTGGAGATCTTCTCACATGCTGCCTTTTTTTTTTTTAGTCAAAACGTTCAGATTCTGAGAGGACTCTGATCACTCTACAAACCACAGTCCCTTCCCATTCTGCTTTCTGTCATTTCCTTTACCTCAGCCTACTCTATTTTTCTTTACAGCATTTATTAGTCTCTCAAAGTATACTATTTGTTTTATTTGTTACCATTAGTTTCCCTCCACTCAATTTAAGCTTCATAAAAGTGGATAATTTTTATTTTACTGGTTTATCTCCACTCACTAAATCCATGTTGATATGTGCTCAAGAAATATTTCATTCAATTGATTATAACAAGTGCATATAGCTCTCAAAGATATCTTGGTTTCCTCAGAAAAGTTCTGTGGCTTTTAAAGCACTGCTATTCTTTAAAGCTGAAATCTAAGGAATTATAAATGGTACTAGTTGAGTAGCTAATAATATTTTATATCTTGTTTAAAGACTCTTATATGTTTTTCGAAACTATGCCAGTTAAAGATGTTATTAATAATTTAGTTTTGAATTTTATTAATAATTTACTTAACATAAGTATCTGCTTACCTTTTAAAAGTAGATTTCCATTATGCTATTCATTTGCATTGAAAATTAGTTAGTGGTACCACGTTGCTATCACAAAGATATATTACCAGACACTAGGCACATAAACATTTGATGAATAAATAACCTGCTCACTAGTCAAATAAAGATTCTTAATTAAAAGAATGAAATAATCTATTTTTAAATATTATATAAAAGAGGCAGAAATAAATCGGGTCAAAAAAAAAAAAAGAAGAAGAAAAGGTCCTAGCAGAAGTGATTTGTAAGGGTGTCTGCATATTGGAATCACTTTAAGATATTTTAAAACTTCCAATGACTGACCACAGCCAAACCACTTGAATTACAGTTTATGGAAGAATCGGTAGTTTTTGAAGCTCCAGAGATGATTCCAATGTGCAGATAATCCAGATGGAAACTTTTAAGAAGTAAACTATCACATTGCTCATGACACAAAGTTTCCACATCTATGGTTTGTTGAACTCTTTTCTATAAATGAAAAACTCTTACAAACATGAAACTAGTTAGTAAATTTTGTAAAAATTTGAGTTTTTTATGAATATTGAAATTATGATGATTTGTAAGAATTACTTTAAATTATTTTCCAGGCAGTAATATGACAAGTTCAATATGTCCTAAATTGTCTTTCTGGTACAATACATTTCTAAACACCATTAATGTAAAAGTATATTGTGGGGAAAAAAAACATGTGAGTTTATATATATATATATAATTACAACTGTCTTACTTTTATATAATAACTAATTGAAAACTCTAATCTAATATGATTAGCATTATTGCTATTATTTAATTTTAGAGTTGAGAACAATGAGCTACAGAACAGTAAAGCAAATCGCTGTAGAGCTGATACACAGGAGGGAACCCTCATATTTTCAGGTCATATCACCTTCCCAAGACTTCGCTTTGGGGCCATAGTTACAAATTCAACTCCTCCCACTTGCTTACTTTTCCCCCATCCTTGCTTTTGAAATGTTCTCTTTAGCATTCGTCACTATATATTTTACTTAACTTATTTACTGTCTAGCTTCTACACTAAACTGTCAGATTTATGATGACAAATATAATTATCTATTTTCCTCCCTATTTTATCCCTTCTGCCTGTAAGAGTGCCTGCAGCCATTACTTAGAGTTGTTCAGTTGGGCAGAATGCTGTGTACTGGCACATAACCTGGTAATCAGTGGTCTAGACTATTGTAAAAGAATAGTCAATTTTAAACCTGAAATGAAGATTATTTCAAGTATATACATATAACATTATTGTCAAAAATGTTATAATTGTGTAATTTAAAAATTCCATGACCACAAAAATTTGAGAAACTCAAGACTACTTTCTGATGATGACTAGTTGTTACTGGTTATTGCCAGTATTACAGATAAACATTAAAATGTTTGATATCCCAGAAGTTGAACAAATGAAAGTGCAAATTCCTAATACAATTACATAGAATACTAAAGATATAGCAATTAAATAATAACTACTGAACTCAGCATTCAGAGTCTATAGAATAACTACTTAAATGCAAGTAATGTGTTATGGTAATTGTAATTTGATAATTTCCATACAGATTTTAGATCCGAAGGCACACAGTGCTACAATATGTCAATTTACTTAGTAAAAATTACATCACCACCTTTCAAACTCAAAACCAAAAAATTTTTCAATATCTTTCCATTCTCTTATGTCATTATTAATTTTCAATATTAAATATTTTATGAATTATGATACAAAGTAAGTCTACTATAATCTTTTAATTAAATTATTTGATAGAACTTTGCTTATTTTCTAAGGTTACTTATATTTTAAAGTAATAAAGAATTATGGTAGAAGTATATTTTTATCATTTATATATTTTGTTTTGTCAATTTGATATTTAATATTGAATTATGGAAATACTACCATGGAATTTTCAACTTTCACGTAAAATTTTACATTTTGAAAAGTCAGTTTACACATGTAGTCAACAAAACTGGATTACTTAGAAGGATATACACAACAAAATTAAATTTTCTACCACAACTGACACCTCTGGGTGCTCATTCTTCTCTCCAAGAACAATCATTTTAGTTTCTGGGGTGTCCCTTATAGATCTTTGTTATTATTCATTTATAATTGACTAGAGGCTTACTGTATCCTGCAAGATTCATGTCCACTGTTAAAAGGTATTTTTTTTTTCAGATTTATTTATTTATGTTTACAGAACTGGGGTACAGGCCAGAGGTGTGGTGGGTGAGAGGATTCACCAGAGACAGATTGGGGAGCAGAACAGGCAGATGTAATGAGGGCAACAGGGAGCTGGTCAGGAGAGGTCTGCCAGGCCATGTGGTTCAGATCCCTGGCTAGGGATGGAACTTGTGCTGCAGGGGCTTCTGAGAGCTTCATACTGTGGTACTTTAACCTGTTGGGCCACCAGGGAAAGCCAAAAGTTATTTTTAAAGAAAGGTGCACTGAATATATCTTTGTTCCAATTTTGACTTACAGGAAATAAATACATATACTGGGTAAAACTGAGCACAGTGACAAATATTTCCACCAAAGAAGGAACTTCTGGGATACAGGAATACATCTGTTATCAATGTGTTTCTACTATGATTTTAGCACTAAAATTTTTAGTCTACACAAATATTTTCTTAGGTTTTCCTTATCATGTAGTAAATGTAGTAAAGATGATATTCTGCTTTAGTCTTCTCTCATGAAATAAATAATTGCAAATAGAACTGAAAAAAAAAATAAGTGACCTAAATAGAATTGGTAATATGCATGTTAGTTCAGTAAGCAACTTCACAATAATTAGAATTATAATATGGGCCCTCCCTGGTGGTGCAGTGGGTTAGCATGCAGCACTGCAAGCAAGCTGCGGCCACTTCAGAGCCAATTCGATCCCCACCCAGGAGGTGATCCACAAGGTGCAGCAGACCTCTTTTGACCGGCCCACTGCTCCCCTCAGCAGTGTACTTCGTCGATCTGCCTGTTATGTTCCTCACTCTGATTCTGGTGAATCCTCTTGCCACCCCTGCACTTCTGGCCTGTGCCCCAGTTCTGTATGCATAAATAAAAAATAAATCTTTTAAAAAAAGAATTGCAATTTAATTTAATCTCAATTTTTCTATTTTGTTTACATTTCATCAGTAACTAACTCAACACACTCAATATTTTCCTACGTACTTAATCATTTATAAGTTAGTTTCATACTTAAACATCATTCAAACTAACTTTCAAAGTTTTATTTCTGTGATCACAAATGTACACTTAAACTTCAACTCACTGATAGGGTTTCAGTATATAAAATCCCTCCAATTTCTAAATTGAAGACCTATTGGTATTTGACAGGGAATACTATGAGGACTATGATGGTAACAAAAATTCTGCATTATGGGCAGAGTTCATATTGTAGTATATTATCCTGATTAGATACAATGTGTTGTATACAAGCAAATGATTGTTGATTAAGCATAAGATCAAGGATGTCAGAAATGGTGCGAAAGAAGGCATGGGACTATTTAGAATCTATAATCAGGAAATGAAGTGAAAAACAAACAATGGTTTCGGCTGAATACTGAGGTCAAAGATAAACTTCAGCACATTTATAACTCAATATAAATAAAGCTATTATATTTTATCTTAAAAGATTTCTTTTTTTATTATTCAACTTAATTCTCTTAATTCCAAGGTTGCCTAGTTCTACAAGTTATTTCAAAATACAGCTACTTGCATAGTTAGCAGTTCCTGATTGACCTGTCTGGTTGATAACAAAAGTAATAACTTTTTTTACATTTTAAAATATGTAAAAAGCTGGAATAGAAATTTTTACCACTATATTTTGACCTGTAGAGTGATAGTAGACCTATGAACATATTGTGGATTAGAATATGCTGACTTCAATCTTAGGTAATACACATCAAAGTTTAA
>NW_004567106.1:49874061-49879061 GCF_000260355.1 Condylura cristata | reverse complement strand
GCTTGGAGCTGCTGAGGAGACAGGACTTGCTGCTGAAGAATTTGCTGCATTTGCTGAGGGGTGATCACCTGGGGAGTCATCATGGCCACTGACACAGGCACCTTGACAGAGAGAGAAAGAAGAAGTGTTATCATAACCAGTGTTAACCTGCCTTATAGCTATGCATCCTCACTAATAAATTATTCACCAATGATAACCAATACTTGTAATATAATTTGTTACATTATTTAACAATAATATTAAAGTACGCCAGTATTTAGGATACTTGCATTCCAAAGAGATCAGATTTCATCGGATTCTAGTTTTATTTTCTATCGATGCATGGTATTAAGATGGCTGAGCTTTAATTAACACAGTTAAAAATAAAAATTATTCAATACTTTATAATTGTTTAACTCATCAATGTCACAATGCTATAAATGAAAAGCCATTTGAAAAGGTCTGAAGGTATGATTAAAATAAATCATAAAGATTAAACAATCAGATATACTATTATAAATTTCTTTTCAAACTTAGTAAAAAGAACATAAAGAGAATGATTTCTCATAAAATGCAATTACTGTCTTCAATATTTTACATATGTGTTACACATAGATGGCACAAAAGGCACCACATTAATATATTAATACATATTATTGTACAAGTACATGTAGTGACTAATATGGGAGGTGCATATAACCAGAAAATAGTTTAATTTATAGGTCCTCTCAACAACAACAACAAAAGAATCATAAGCCTAATATTTTGGCTTCTTCACACATGTTCTTATTTCAAGTGTGGGGTCAGTCCATCTGAAAAAGTCAGAATAGGTTTCTCCTCATTTTGGTATGAGAACCAGTCAATCAAGGCTCTGTGAGCCTCAGGAGTTCTATTACTATTACTTAAATAATGGAGATTGTTTTGGATTAAGAGTGGTGAGCACCTCTAACTCTAGAAGTTTCTGTTCCTACCCAAATCCTTAACTCCTCCCTAACAGAAGCTACAGCCACTACTCTCCCTTTCAAGACCTAGAAGAATGTAATTTGGGAGGGTCTCACCCTGTTCAGGGTTTATAGTAAACAGATTTCTCTCTGCCTGAGAATCTCATCTTTACCCTCAGAGTAAGCATGAGGCTCTCTTCTTCTTTGTTATGTCCTTACCCTCAAGTAAGAATGAAACTCTCCTCTTCTTATTGGCTACGTAACGTCTCCTCTTCTCTGTCACTGATGTCCCAGGCCCTAAAATCCAGGATAAATAATCCTGGCTCCCTTCATTATTCTTTAGAGTTTACAGTCATCTGAACTCTTCAGATGTTATGTTATTATATTTATTGTTTTTCCTTTGCTATTTGGTTCTGATGTTGCTTTGATTACCTATCCTTTCATTCATCTCAAGAAGAACCCACAGGAATATGGGAAGATTTATTTGTGCCCCAACACAAGCTAAGTAAATGTGTACTTGGGAGCACAGAAACCTGAAGATTACTGAGTGTTGGAGCAGTAGGGTAAAGACAAGAGGCCAAACTCTGCTCCCAGAAATTCAAATACTGTCTAAGCAGATGGGGATGATCCTCCACAATGCCTGGGCCTGAACTTTACTCTACCCCTGATGTCTTGAGAGAGGGGGCTACTGGGATGGGTGTGTGTGTGTGTGTGTGTGTGTGTGTGTGTGTGTGTGTGTGTGGAATGGCCATTTGGGAGTCCTGATTAGAGAGTGATACACATGGGCTAGCTCATTCTTTTCTCCCAAACTGCTATGGAAGGCTGCCATACTGTTGCTCAGCTGGGAGTGGGGTGGTATTTCATGATTCCCTCTCAGGATGAGGGGAGCCTCTGACCACAGCAGCAGCTGTATCCTGCTAGCTCCAATAGTGACAACTGCACCTCACACCACGGGGTGCTAAGTGGACCTTCTTCTTCTCTTCTCTCTCCCTCTCACCTGTTTGTGAAAATATTTTTTTTTCTTTTTCTTCCTCTTGTTCCAATTTAGTTCACATTTGTATGGCAGGTGGCTAGATCCAGAATCAATGACAGAGGCTCTGACCCAGTAACAGTTTTAAGGGATTACAAGTACTTTTGTGGGAGGTGTGGTGTGGTCACAAACATTTGGAGAGTCATGCACATATACCTGCAATCATATACAATGTTGTAAAACAGTTACTTCAATTAAAAAGAAAAAGTTTGTAGAGGGGTTATTCAGTAAGTGGGAAAAAAGTATTTGCTAAAAATTTCCATTTCACCATTTTCTTTCTATTCAAAATTTGGAAAATTAAAGAATTTAAAAAGAAAGTTAAGAAGGGGCAAGGACAGAACCAAGGAGAAAGGCAAGGCAAAGAATGCACAGAATAAAAACAGGTAGGGAGAAAATGCTAGAGAAGAAAGCAAGGATATGGAGACACAGGAAAAGAATGGCAAGACAGGCAAAGAAGAAAATCTTGTGTAAAAGTCTGAGTTACATACTAAGTGAAGGCGCTGTCATACTGTTTGAAGGAATTGCTTGTATTAACCAGCACATAATCAAACAACTTGTCAACTTGCCAAGTTTACAACCTTTGAAAAAGCAATCACTTTCTTTCCTAGAGAAAACAATTCACTTGTACTGTAAATAAAAGCAAGTATTTATATAAATACTGCTTTAGAACACATTCACAGGACAAACATGCCATTGGAAGCAGAGTAAGATTAATAGATATGGTTCATAATTTATTTTAATAATCATTTTTAATACAGTTTAAAGTTTTTGAGTCAGACATTTTATAAGGAATGGAGAAATTAGTAATGAAAAGAAATTTAGAAGAAAAAAATAAAAGAAATACGGAGGGGACAAATTCGTATCTCAAAAATAGCCTTCACTTTTAATACTCAGAAATAGCTATGTTTCTTCTAGACCAATTGTTATTTAAAATATGAATTAAGTAGATACAAAAATCTAAGAAAACGATTCAGCAATTTTCAAAAATGTTTTAGAACAAACTGGTATACAGCTATTGTATTTGAATTTACCATTAAAAAGGCATTCTTAAATATATTCTGCAAAGCCAATTGACTTAATGGGTTGTCCAAGTGTTCAGTTGTTTAAAAATTTAATGAGAGTTTTCTTAATTGTTTGTTCTTTGATAAACAAATAGAATGATTAGAACAAACAGCATGCAAAAAGTAATCTACCTTTAAAAATGCCTTTTTTAATAATTATTTATGCTGGTTCCAACAACAAATCAGAATCATGAAGGGCTGAGAAAGCAAGCATGCTGAATTTTAAAAATGCAGCCAATACAGGCAGATAGCTTCATATAGATACAGGGATAGACAGACATACTTACATACACATATTTTTCCTGTATAAAGTTGATCATATGATGTGAAATTTCCTACACATCTCTCACCTAACATCCAGTGATCACTTTTAATAAGTGGAGTGTCTTTATTTAACTACCTCTACATCCACAAATAAATGTAGTTTATATGTAACTGATAACAAATGTCCATTATAACAAAAGTTTAATCAGGCATGTCATAATATATTACAATTTTATAGCCAGATATTATCTTATATTGTTATTTGCTAGTGTGACTGATTTGATATATAAGCAAAGTTGAGCAAGTTTTCTAGGTTTGCATTTGTAGAGGTTATCAGTCCTTTCACTATGGTTATATCAATTGTTATTTATGTCACTTGTTTTAAATGATATATTTTCCTTATTTTGCCCTTATCTCTTAGCTGCCACCTTGTTGCATTTCTTTATTATTACAAACTGCACTGAGTTCACTGACACAGATGACACAGATGAATAGAGATTAACTATATATATATATATATATATATATATATATACACATATATATGTATATATATATATATATAAATTGGAGATTATGCTATCAATATTTACACAGGCAAAACTGATCTCAGATTTGAAAATTTATAGCTAACTTTCTTAAATATATATGTGTGTGTGTATATATATATATATATATATATACACACCTTAAAAAGTATGATAGTAAGTTGAAGAAAATATTTTCCACCAGACATTCTATTCATACAAATATTTTAATGAGATACTACAATTCAGAAGAGTGATAGATGAGGGGAGGAAGAATTTACCTACAATTTTCTGCTGAGAATGGAAATAAAAGTCTGGTTGGAAAACTTAATACAATTTTGTAGCTACCAATGAAATCAGAAGAAACATCCTGCTATGTGTATATATGTCCTGGTGAATACTGTAGTCTAACATTTAAAATTTTCAAGAGTGAAAGAAGGAAACAGACAACTTTGTTTTTTTTTTTTTTTCCCTCTTTTGGTATTTAGTACACTGGAAGATCTATGATTTCCCATAAATCCATAGATCCCATAAGGTTTCATTTACCCTTATTCATCTTTCTATTATGACTTAAGCTCCAATCCGAAGTGTTACTCTGTGTCCTGGGAAGTATTGGGTAAATGGGCATAAACATAATGTTATATCTTCTGCAATGAGAAGGGAAACAAATTTGAAGCTGCCTTGAAATGGGAAAAGGGAAAAAAAAATTAGATGTAATCTTAGAATAGGTAATAGTTGTGGATTAAAAAAAAAATAAAATATAAACATGTATATACTATCCTAAGTTTTCTTCACTGAAAAGGTCAAAAAGTTGTGGAGAGAAGGTAAAGATCATGCCTCCTTTTCAATGAATTTAAAAATGTATTGTAAGAGTTATGAAAATGGACCAACTTTTAAAATTTTATATAATAAGCACACTGTCTTTTTACAAGCTAGTTTAGCTGCAGCATTTCTGAATGTGTTGGGTTTGCATATTAAGCATGTCACTTAATTAAACATCCCAATTATGTGTGGATGATTGGAAAGGTTCTTAGCATAGTGTCAGTCCATTTCTTCCTTCACTAAATATGAATTGGAAAAAACAGTCACAACTTGTAGAGGAGAACAGTGAAAAACATCATTCCCTTGTTAACAGTGTCTGCCAACTACTGGTTCATAGACTCCTTTATTCTTTGCTTAAAATTTGAAGACAAAGGAA
>NW_004567106.1:49791561-49871561 GCF_000260355.1 Condylura cristata | reverse complement strand
TGTTTCTTGACTTACATTTTTCAAAACACTCCTGCAGCCGGGTACACTGACTTGGCTTTCTAGCTCACCATGCAGAAGGCTACAAACTGACTTGCTTTTCTTTGGCTCCAAAGTTCGAGAATGGAACAAAGCCCTCTAAATTGGATTCTGATGAGAAAACATCACCAACTTCTCAGAAGAATTTCAGATCATTAAGATGCTCTCATTGCACTTGGAGTAGCTGATGAGGCTGTCTGGCTGACAGAGGCTAACTTCAATGGAAGAAGGCAGAAGAAAAGGGAAAACTGAGGTAGATTTACTGAGAGTATTGTACCAATGACTTAGCAATTACTTTTTGTCAAAGCCTTGACTAATTTGTACAGATCAAAGATCAGTTTATGTCAGCAGGCTATGGACTGCTTAACATTTACTATTAGAATAAACAAAAGTAATACATGTATTTTTGTCAAAGAAACATATATCCCAAACTGCCCATTTTGCTCATGTTACACATAAGTTATATGTCTAGCTTCAGAGTTAGAAAACGTTTCCTGTTCCACTAGGAACATTTATAGATATCCAAAGAGATAGCTAATTAAATATTTAATGTAAATTAAGAACTATAAATGTATGGTCACAGGAAATTCTTCTTTTAGTTCACCTCCTAGAAGAGTTGCAACCTATTAATTAAATAAACATAGTAAAGATTTTATGTAAAAAAAGACACTCAAACTTCCAGCACAATGTATAAAATGAATAGCTTTTGGTACACAGTTAATACACACTCAATAATAGTTATGGTACTAAAACCTCAAAAAGAAATGTCAAAGAGCTAAATTGAAAAGTTAAATCAAAACCTTACATTTTAAACTCCTGATTTCAGATACAAGTAGGGAAGTGCATCTAGAATTCAGCCTAAAAACAATCTAGCTACTTGATTAATGCACCAAATCCTTATTTCTATCATATGTAAATCATTTCCCTTTTATTTAAGGCAGATTAGAGTACAAGGTAGATATCAAATCTGATTATTATGAAATACAATTTTTTTTATGAAAGCAAAAGACTTTCACCCATGAATAGCTTAAACCTGACATATTCTGTAGCATTAGGTTAGCTTATAAAACTACTCTGAATTCTATTTATATCTTATACCTCTATTTAATTTCATATTACGAGATATCATACTGTTGTAAATTATGTTGGCTAGAGTACTATTTTTTCCAGAGTTGCACCCATTTTGTTTAATAACTGACTTTCCAAAAGATTATAAAGCTGTGTTTAAGATATAGTTTTGCTCATCCTGTCTCAATAGACTTCCACGATTACTTTTTACCAACTAGTCTCGTTGAAAGGTTTCTAGCATTATAGGTAATGTAAAGTCCATTAGGTCAGGCTCTTCATAGCATGACATGCAGTAAATTACAAGTGCTTCAAGCAGCTCAGTGAATTACAGTTCATCACTTTGAAAGGTTTCCCACTACAAGACCACAGATATCAGATCTGGCAGTTAGGATCCAATTAACACTTTGGTCAGAATAATCAGATTGCATGTGTAAGACTTGTATAATTCGTTTATTGCTTCCATGCATCTTCTGTCTGTAGGTAAATTTGCTGCTCTTATTTCAAAGCTTGGAATCAGTATTTCACTTGCCTTTAGGTTATATTTCAAGTTCTTTTGCAGTTCAGTGATGAACTCCCCTTGTTTCAGCAATTTAGATCACTTGTCCTGTAGATATTACAGCTTGAGAAATGGTTTGTTTCTGATAGTTTTGTTTTGTGCTCTTACTATGTCATTATGTCTAGGAAAAAATTGCTAGCAATTTTTACTAAGCACATTTTATTTAGTGTATCAGGGACAGTTTTCTCTAGCATGATCACTGTGAATCTTGCATAACAACTCTATACATTGTAAATGACATATGCAATGACATTTACATGTGTACTGTCATGCAAAACTATTTCCTGCTACACTGAATATGATACTATGACTGAAGAAAAAAATTCTGATTTGGTGATATCATTTTTCTAGCCATGGTCAGTTATTTAGAAAAGGTCCTTTAGGGAAAGACTAATAAGGAGAGAATATTATCTTCCTATTTGGTACTTTTGGCCAGCACATTGATAGCTAGTTTAGTCACACTTTCAAACATTATAGCTAACTAGATAAAGATCTAGAAAGAATAATTTGACCCAAAGGACAATAGAGTTTCTTTAAAAAATTTAGATATACAAATTCCACTACAGCAATTTTTAAACCACAATGGCCTAATAAATTTTCATAAATAAAAAAATCTAATAACACTTCCTGAAATAGCAACATATTCAATTTTCAGTGAAGATTATTTGTTATAAATTACTATTTCTTTATTTCCTTTTATATTATACCTAATGCACGTTTAAGTTCTTAGGTTCAGAATACATGTTTCAAATCCAATATAAATTGTTGCAGTACCATGAACACACAGTTAAGTAAATTCTGTATAAAGATGTATTTAAAATGACTACTCTTTATTGATGAAACCTAAGTGGTAACACTGGAACTACAGATCAAAAATATTCCCCTCATTGGTTTTACACGAATCACTCTTTACTGATTAGTGAAGATACTATAACTAAAATTCAGTATCTTTTCACCGTGACCATTTCTCTTTATACATAATTATATCACATCAGAGGCTCAATCAAAAAATGAAAATATAAATATATCTTTTTTTTTTAAAGATTTATTTATTTGTGCATACAGAACTGGAATACAGGCCAGAGACTCAGGGGTGGTGAAAGACTTCACCAGAGACAGAGCGGGGAGCAGAACAGGCAGATCGACCAAGCAGCTGGCGGGTCAGGAGAGGTCTGCCACACCACGTGGTCACCTCCGGGGCAGGAGGGAATCAAACTCATGTGTAAGTGGTTTCAGCTTCTTAGTGCTGTGCTTTAACCCGCTGCACCACCAGGGAGGGCCCAGAAATATATCTTTTTATGAATTATGATTAAAAACAAGAAAGATGTAGACAGCAACAAAAAACTTGGTTTCGATGTTGGAATTAGAAATCAGAAAAAACTGAGCCCTCCCTGGTGACACAATGGATTAGGATGCAGAATTGCAAGTTAGCTGCTTCAGTGCGAGTTTGATCCCTGGCCCCGGACTTGATCCACATGGCACAGCAGATTTCCCGTCTCCCCCTCTGCTCCCCTCAGCAGTATACTTTGCAGATCTGCCTGTTCTGCTTCTCAATCTGTCTGTGGTGAATCCTCTCACCAGCCCTGTACCTCTGGCCTGCACCCCAGTTATATATGCATAAATAAATCTGAAAAAAATAATGTTCAATATTGTGTCTCTCACTTGCTAATTTTGTCACTTTTATCAAGATATTTATTTATTTATTTTTGAGACACTGTTCTTCTGATGGCACAATAAAGGTAACAAATCCATTTCACGTGGCTATTCTGAGGATCAATTGTGATATGCTTGTAAATGCTTAAGACACAATAACCACTGAATATCTTTTCTCTTTTCCTTTTTTCCAGATGAACTTCTTAATCAAGAAACTTAATTACATATAATAAATTGCTTCAGTTTATATAACTAAATGGTAAAAGAGTCTGTGTAACTTGTTTTCTCTACTCAGACTTAGAATATAAAAACTGTAAAACAAAGTGTTGAGTAGTATCTGTTAATTATGTTCTTGAGTGCACTTATGCATGCTAACTACTACTTCAAAGGAATATTCTGATACACAACACATGCTCTGATAAAAAATTTGTATTTGTTGTACCACAGTCAAATGTGTCTTTGTGAAATCCCAGTCCAGTCTCACAGTTGCCTAAGCACAATAAGGATTACCTTGCAATAGGTTCTATAAGTAATGATTTGGTTTCTAAATTTGGTTTCTAACTCTTGTTTATATACTCCTAATGTCTTGGACTCTATTCCCTACTTCTGTTTTTTTTTCCTGTACCAGTAATTCAGCTCTCTTTGTCTTTCTCCAACTCTGGTTTTGTCTTTCTCCAACTCTGATTCTATGATTCTAACCAGTTTCTTCTTGTTATATAACTTCTTGATGAACAGTTCTCTTATAGACATACACTCAATCATCCAACCAAATTTTGCTAATTTCTGATAATGGAGGGGGAGCTAAGTAATCACGTGACTAGAATTCATTAAGGAGGGTCATGACAGAAGGAGAAAAAAGAAAAAAAATAGGACAGATATTAGCATGGATCAATGAGGAAAGGCTTTCAAGAGGTTAAGGTAATGCTTAAATTAAGCTTTAATGAACAAGTAACAAGTAAGGCTGTTTGAAGCATTCTCTATGCAGTGGTAAGGCATGGGTGCAAGCAGACTGTGAGGCAATGGTAAGTCATACCTTATGACTGGGGTCTGGGATGCACACAGCACAGGTAGGGCCTAGTCACAATGTGAGTGGGCCATCCATAGCTAGTAGACTTAAAGGTTAATCTTTCTTTTATAAGCATTGTTTGAATAGAAGGCAGGGAGTCATGGGGATGCTAAACAATTTAAGAAGAGTGATATGATCAGATTTGAGTTTTAGGAATCTCCATAGCTGAATATTAAAAGATTGCTATGGATATTTTCCATTACTCAAGCAGAACAGAAAGGAAGGCAGGAATGAAAGATACTAAGGAAGATGAGTATATAGGACATGCTTGTCTATATACAGAACCTGAAAAAAAAAAGGGGGGGGAGTAATTTCAAATCAAATTCATTGAGCAGATGCTGATTCATTAAGATGAAGAATACAAGAAGATAAGTTTTAATTGAAAAGGCAATAGGTTCAAAGTACACATGCTGGGTTTATGGGGACTACAATATATTTAAGTAGCACTATTTACTAGGCTGTTTCAGCATAGTTCTTGAATCAGTGAACAATGGTTTCACATTTACATCTGTGATTCATTAATATAGCAGTAGCAGTTGAAGTAACAGTATAGGTGAAATTATAAGTGTGTAGGATGAGTAGAATGGAGGACTGAGTGTAGAATTCCAGGGAGTTAATTTCCTAAACAAATATCTATTCAATACTCATAATATGAAAATCAATGAAATAGGTGTTGAGGAAATGATGGCAGACCATAAAACCATCCTTCCTCCCTTGCTTTTTTTTCTCTCCTTTCCTTCTATCCTTCCACAGTAAATGTTTATTAATCATCTCCTGTATGCCTAACTTATATTAAGTGCTAAGGACAGTACAGGAGTAAGATGAAAAAGGTCCCTGTCCTGTAAAGTTTCTGTTGCAGTGGAGGGATATATTAAATCATTAAACAGTTGAATAAATAAAATAATAAACTTTGATATGTTACAGACAGAAATAACAGGAGTGTTAACCAACAAATAGTAAGGAAGATGATGTTAGGGCAGTTTGAAGACCTGAAGGATGAAAAGATGGTCAAAATTAAGAGAGAAAAAGCTCACACAGAGTTCTTAAACTTGGCATGCAAGAAGGGGGATGAGGAGGAGGTGAGGCTAAAGAGCCTCAGCCAGGGCCCAATATAACCCATACCTAATTCCTAACAGCAGAGATAGGCAGCAAATCTTCAATTGTGCAACTAGTTACCTAAGTAATAATCATAGAAGGCAATCTAAAAGGGAAAGAAAATAATAAAAGAGAACTGTTAGTGAGGGCACAGAGAGGAATCAAAATTGAAAAATCTAGTTGGAAACCAGGAGGATGGTATCATAAAATCAAAGAAAAAATGTTTAAGATAGAAATCATGAAAATAAAACAGATGGTCACTTTGGAGGTTATTGAAAGGATCTTAATAACCTTACCTTGGGGAAGGCCTAATACAAGTCAGATTATAAAATTATGAGGCAAAGGGGTAATACAAAATTGGAATAGTAGGCATTTTTTTTACTTAGGTAGGTTATGATGTGAGTGAGTAATAGAATTGCCAAAATAGAAGAACGCACACAAATGATAACCAGTGTTCGTGAGGCTGTGGAGAGAAGGAGACCCTGTGCAATGCTGGTGGGAAGGAAATGTAAACTGTCACCGTGATAGACAGGATAGTGTTTCCTTAAGAAAATAAATATAGTGCTACCATATGACCCAACAATCCCACTTCTGACTGTATATGAAAGACACAAAATCCTACCTCAAAGAGATATCTGTGCTCCCAAAGAAAATGCACACATCCAATGCATATACTCATCATACACACATAATAGAATGATATTCAGTCTTTAAAAGGAAATACTGACATTTGCAGCAAACATGGGTGAAACTAGAAACCCTCATATAAGTGAATTAATCCATACAGAGAGAACAATGATCCTGTCACATAGCATCTAAAAAAAGTGAAAGTCATAAAAACAGAAAAGTGTCAGGGTCTGGAGGAGGAGGAAAGTTTGGTAAAATGATACAAATCCCAGTTACAAGATGAATAAGGCTTCTTGATAACACTGTATTAGGTAAATGAAATACACTGAGAGAGTAGCAGTACTTAAATGTTTTCATAAACAAAACAACAAAGCAAAACAAGTTAAATATGTGAGGTGATGGATGCTTCATTAACTCCCTGGGGGGAATCCTTTCACAATGTATCATGATCCATCATTTTGTACACATCTCTAATACATTACAATTTTATTTGTCAACTTTACCTCAGAAAGTTGGGGGAAAAGGCAACAGGTAGGGGTACTATTGCTAAACATATTACATTAGTTTGCTGTAGCTGGTGCAGGTTGTTTCTATCATGCCTTCCAGTTCTCTGAATGAATGCTCTGTGTGTGCATACAAAAACCTTTTGTCTCATGCCTTATGTTAGGATAAACTCAAAATATTTCAATGTAAAATATCAAATCACAAAAACTCCAGATAAAGCACGTGAAATTACTGGTTTTATAATCTTGAAGGAGGAAAGGGGTTCTAATAATAATGGGATAAAATCCAGAAGCCAAAAATGAAAATATCAATAAATCAGCTGCAATAAAAAAAATCTTCATAGCAAAAATCAAAGTCATAGCTAACAATAAATGATGAACTGGGAATGACAGTTACACTGATCACTTTCTTTATATAAGAAAACTACTATACATAAACAATCTGAAAAATAATCAGGCAATATACTAACAGCTTGCAGAAAAATACCTCTTTCTACATGAAAATAAACCTAACCTAATTGATAAGAGGAAGCAAATTGAAAATATTCTTAGGAATCTACTACTTTGAGAAAGATCAAATTGTTTAATAATATGGCATTGGTGAAGTTGTAAAATTTAGACACTAGTTTTCAAAAATATAAAAAGGTCTATAGACGGCATTTGTATAATACTTTCAAAATATAAACAAATAAACATATTCTTTGACCTAGGATCTTCAATTCTTAAAACCCACCCTTGACCATAGCTATGCATATGCAAAATGACACATTTAAGGCTACCTTAAACTTCCCTTTTGTTAGCCACAAAAAATTAGAAACATTCCAGAGGAGACTGTTTAAATGACAGCTCTCAGTGGAATACTATTCAGTGATAAAAATGAATCAGGACATTCATTATGGTTTGCTAAAGCAATTATTTTCAACACACATTTCTTATTACCAAAAGCAAAGTATTTAGGTTTGTGTACAAAATGCTACTGTTATGTAAAATATACACATTGCTTGAATATGCACGTTTCTCTAAAAGCATATCCTGCATTGACAATATTGGTTGTCTCTGAAGATTCTGGTTATCTCCAGATAAAATATTTTCCAAGCTTTATGCTTCAAAGAGTCAATCACATGCAAAAAATGTAATGGTAAATACTTCCTATTAGTTTTAAATCATCATAAAAATTCACTGGAAAACCACTGACAAAATAATAAAAAAAAGTAATTTAGCTGTGACCCTAGTGCCATAATATATTTAAAAGATTTTGTCAGGCTAGAAGTTTTTCTAGTATAATATATAGGAAAAAATGCTGCACATAGTATTAAGTACAAATTCTGATGTGAAATGAACGGGTGGGAGCAAAATTAAACAAAATGTATCAGACCTTTTCAAGAACACCATGGGAATATAATTTAATTCCATAAAGGATTTTTCATCTGTGAATATCAACAGCTTAATAAATAGTATAATTTCATATAATTGACCAAATCTGGAGGTAGTGGACAATCACTATTCCTTTGGTTATAGGAATATACGAAATGTTATGTGCTTCCAGCCCTGTATCACACAATTTGACCTATTTCCTTCAAAAGACTAGAACTGAATCTTTAACATTCTTAACCTCTTAATGCATTGTGTTTGAATTGATTAACCAGAGATTTATTCAAGCCTTGACTGAACCTCTCTTACTCATTCCCTGCAGCAGGACAGTGATTTTTTTTTTTTTTTCTGACATGTACTTCACAAGGCTTGTAGTACTATGGATTTGTCTCCCTGTAACTGTTGGACCTTAAGCATCGTTCACGGCAGGCATACTCAGATTCTATGAAAGATAAGGATATTAGTTTTTTTTTCCTATTGGAAAAGTGAGTGTTTTAGATCCTTTCTTCAGTTTCAGGATCTTTTTGGATCAAATTCAGGATATTAAATCCTCTGCTAATAAGCCAATATCCCCCATTTCATTTTGCCAGGTGAAAATGAGAGGAAAGAAACATGTGGGTATCAATTATCTCCAGATTCACCTCTTGCTATAGTGCTTTCTTCTTTCAAATAATGAACTTTTATAGAATCCTTTAAAATCAGCTTAGATATTTTTTTGAAATGAATAAAAATTGGCTCCAACTCTTACTCTATTCTAAACACCCTTACTTCTTGCTCTGTACCCCTCCTTCACCTACCTCATTCTGCCCACATCCCACTCCAAATTTCTTAATTGTTCTGTTCATCTGTACACATTTTTTTTCCATCTGTACATTCTGTACCTATGAATGTAGCTTTATTCACTTATTTACTGACTTACTATAACATTATGGTAGACAATTGTATGATTACTTTAGACTCAAGTCTCTAAGGATGTAATTGTCATGGTTTGGTTACTAGTGAGGTACTGTAAGTTATTTTCCTTTGGAAAGAGAAAAAACAAAAAAAGAATTTTAGTCCTAACCAAATACCAGCTTCAGACTGGATGCACCAATGGGTCCTCCCTGGTGGCGCAGTGGGTTAGGACACACCACTGCAAGCCTGACCAATAGCTCAGTGTTAGAAGAATAGGCTCTAGAGTCAGTAGAGCTGGATGATGATATCCCAAGTCTCACCAGCAAAGCTAATGTAGTCAGTCCAACTAAATTCTCTCTGGTTCTTGCTTATAATCATTGTGAGATAATATAGAAATCCTGCTGTTGTCATTAAATAATACATATCAATCTTAGTATAGTTGACACTCATAAAATGGTGAATGTTAGCTTTCGACCACTGGACACTTACTATACCATAAAAACCCAAACTTCTCTAACTATACTGTTACTAAGGTTCCTTGTTCACTCCTGACTTCACAGCTTTATTTGTAAGACTATAAAGTATTGTTACCACAGGCTCCCTCTAAACCATACTTATGATTTTACCATGAGGTTACTGTTTCTGACTTTGTACAAAGAGAAAATAAGAAGACAAAGTCACTTTTCTAATAGCTACAGACCTGATCATTCAGAATAAGAAAACAGACTGGGGCAGTTTAGCTCTGGCAGACCTCCAATTTCACCAAAGTTTCTCCAAATATTTAAAGCTTTTATAGAACTTAAGGACTTGAGATTTCTTGAAAATTCTGTCTCGTTTGGTTGTGAGTTGCCTTTAGCAAGTTTACCTCATGACCTCAGAAGTACACATACCTATAGAGAGCAAGACATAGAGAACAAGACATCCCCCAAATTCATTGCATAATCCTGAACCTGCAAAGCTGCTTCTGTTACAGTGGATTGTGTCTCAATGAATGGAACCATTATCCTCCCAGTCAGCCAAGCTCGATACCCCAATGTAATTTTTACTCCTCTCTCTACCTCAATTCTATTTTCAATCAGTCAGTGACTACTTCCCAATCATTTTTACAATGCCTCTCCAGTCGGATGCCCTCTTTGCCATTCATACTCCCTCAAGTCTTAATTCCATACTTCACCATTTTTCATTTGGCCTATTGTTACATTCTTTGGAATAGTCTCCCCATCTCTAATGTATTCCCTCTCCAATCAATAGCATGTATTGTTGCCAGGATTAGCTACCCAAAATACAAATCTCATCATGTCATTACCCTAGTCAAACAATAAAAAAGGTTTCCTAAACTTAAAAAAAAAAAAAAGTTTATTTCCCTTACTTTAAATTCAAGGTCTTTCACAACCTCAATCCACCCATTTCCAGGCCCATTTTCCTAGAAAACTCTTCATAGTATACATCAGTACCAGGGGGCCATCTGGCACCTACTGAGCATGTTGGCACTTTTGCTTCCATCATTTTAGCTTTTTTCATCTCTTTGAATCCAGAGTGCACCATGCTTGGCAAATCCCTCAATCTATCAAACCTTCCTTATCATTCAAACTCAGTTCAGGTGACACTCACATAATCCACAAAATGCTTGCATTTGCAGTAAGTTGTATCTTTATGTACTTACTTTATTTTTTTTTATATTATATTTTTGTCATCCTGGCCATTTATGATTGTTTTTAGATAAACCTGACAAGAGAAGTGACTTGACCTCAGTTCTCTGATCTTCAAGATCCACCCAAATATTTTTGCACAGCTTACTGGTTCAAAGAAAACTCCCTGAAGTTTTCAGGGTTAAAACCAGGCATATGTGTATCCTGCTTTACTATAATCATTGTGCTAAAATATGCGTACACACCACTTATAATTCATATATAAATGGATGCAAATTAAACTATAATTTTTACTGTTAGAAACCTCCAGCATTTTGGTGTTAATTTCTATTATAATAGCCAAATGAAATATATCAATGTGAACTTCTAGGACGCAGATTATGTGCCAGCATAGTAGTTACACTAGTCTGTACTCTTAAGAAGTATCTTTGAATTAAACCATACTGTGGGTTTGTTAATACTATCTTTATAGCATAGTAAAATACTGTGTTTTTACATTTTTATGTCATTTGTAATACCATACTTCCGGTATTCATTTTTATGAGCACAGAAGATAAAATATATGACAATAAATAAAAGGAAAATTAGAACTTAAATTATTTTTTATTAATCTAAATCCAAGTTATTGTTCACCACCATTTGCCACGGCTTAAATCTGTTGAATACTTAGTGTCACTTAGTGCCCCATTCTCTCCATATCAGGATTTATGGGAGAATTTATTAAATTTCCAAGCACCCCTGGTTACTCAATAGGTGATCAAAGAATTTTTGGGATACTGGTGGCAGTAAGAAGAAGCAATTTTAATAAATACCAGAATGGAATATGTAAGCCAGGAAAATTGAAATATGAGATCTAGCCACCAGCCTTAAAGGTGAGACAAGTGTACTTTCTTCCCTGCAAAACCAAATGTGCTTCTACATTGAAGCACACATTTAAAAACTATCTTTTATAGCAATGATATGTTTTATAAATTTCAAATTTACTCAAAATCTCTCAACTATTTAAATATTTAAAATGTTTAAGTTTTCACTGAAAACTTACCCCTCTCCCCCAAACAAACATAAATATAAACAATCTGAGAACAAAAATCTTAGGCATAATTATTCTCTATTTCGTGATGCAAATTTGGTTACTTGATGTAAGGCACTGAAAAATAAGTGAATCTTTGGCATTTACAAAGTTTCTTTGTGTGTTTTGCAGATCCATTTTATTTTTTCTTTTATCCTGAAAACTACTTTTGAAAAATAAAAGTTGACTTTACTTTAAAGAAAACACAGTGTTTTAATATATGTGTAGAATGTGAAATGGTGACTATAGTCAAGCTAATTAAAGTATCTTTCACTTTCCACAGCTGCCAGTGTGCACCTGTATCTATGTCTGTGTGTGTATGTTGTGTGTGTAAGAAAACACTTTACATCTATTCTCTTAGCCAATTTTAGTAAATTAAATATATATATATATATATATAAAATACAATAAAATATATTATTATTAGTCACTAGGCTTGTACATTAGGTCTCCAGTGCTCACTCAGCTTATATTTGAAACTTAGCACTCTTTGATTAATAAAGTTTTTTCTTATTAAAAACTTTTCAAATATTTTTATGGAGACAAATGCAATAAATTGATTTATAACAAATAAATATAAAAGTTTAAAGTTTAATTACTAGATTTAAGTTGTCTTCCCCACAGTAAATTTTAATTCGCTTAAAATAATCTAAAATTTTAAAAACAAAATTAATCGTTCATTATAAAATATACAAACCGTTCTTATAAAACACTTACAATTTTAATTTTTCATATAAATTCCAAACATGTAGCACACTGAAATTTATCTGTTAGTGGGTAAAGGTTTTATATTAATGAATACAACTTTGATGTGGGGAGAAGAACAGGCAGATTGACGAAATACACTGCTGAGGGGAGCAGCAGGCGAGACAGGAGAGGTCTGCTATGCTATGTGGGTCACCTTCAGGCAGGGGATCCAACTCACACTGAAGAGGCTGGGGCCAGCTTGCAGTGTTGCTTTCTAACCTGTTGCGCCACCAGGTAGGGCCCCATTCCTTTTTTCTTAAAGGAAAAATCCTGGCCATGGAATTATAGATGATTATAACAGAACACAGAGAACACCAGGATTACAAATAGTCAGATTGTTCTAACACTGACTTATATATATATATATATATATATATATTTAATAGTCATGAACATAAACTGTGTAGTAGGCTAACTATCAGTGATATAAGAATATGAGAATAATGTCAGTTCCTGAAGAGGTAGGGCTTACAGGGATGACATTTTATGTAGTAACTAAGATAGAAATGTCCACTATCTACATGGACATGATGAAAACTATTAATTGCCTGGTATAAATTTCACAAAAACAATAACAACAACAAAAATACCTCTAGTTCTTTATTTAAGTTGATTGCTGCATGCTTGCTGATTCAGGTCTCTTCAAATTTTGTTGCACTTAGTTGAAACTATCCTGATCAAAAGCCACAAATACTCCACAAAGTGTTTTCATACTCTTGACAAATAGTCACTCAGGCACATGACTTGAGGAATGAACTCTAGATGGATTTTGGCTTAAATGTAAGCCCAGTTACCTGGTGATAGAGGGCAAAACTTCCACAACTATATCCAGTCACCCCAGTTTGGATATACACTGGCCTAATGAATAAACACAGCTAACATATTCTCATATTGCTGACCATTGTGCTGCTACCTGAATGTTGGAACCTCTGACATATTTACAAGAAATAGAGGATTGAGAACAATTATGGTGCAGGTGACATTGGAAATAAATATTACCTCTGTGTTATAAATGGTCAGTATTTTGCTTTTAAAGAGATTTTCACATGTATTCAATGAAATTATATTTGGGGCATCTGAATGGATTTCCCTCCAATGAATGCTGTAATGCAAATGGAGAAGGTTCTTTGGCATTTTACCACAGCTATATATATACTCCTGTCAGGGAGGCATACTAATAAATTGTTACTTTTCATGTAGAGAGTTGGTAACTGCAATCTTTCAGATTTACATGTAATAAATGGATACTGTGGGGAAAAGACTATATATAATTGCCATGATACATTTTCAATGATAAATTAAGATTTTTTTAAAAAAATTGAAATATGGAGAAGCATGAATTTTTGTTCATCCGGAAATGAAGGATTGGATATTTATTTGAATTGTAATGATTCTGAGTTATTTCTGATTAAAAACACAGAAAAAAAATGGTTTACTACTTCAGTATCTATGATTATATTAGTCAATTGAGAAAAGTCACTAATGGGTATCTTTGAGGTCAGGACTGAGACTGTAACATTCAAATCTGTTTATTAATGAGTCCAGGACTAAGCAGGATGTGCAGATTTATTAGCAGAACAAAATCTGAAGTACTATAAATACCTTATACCCTAGCATATCTAAGAATATCAGCCTAAAAGTGTCAGCTTCTGAAATAAGTAACCCTTTTCCAAATACTAGAACATGTGCGGAGTAGTAAACTTAATCAGAGAAACTGCCATTCTTTCATCAATGGCAGGAGAAAAATGGAATACTCAAGATGCTGGAAAGAATTACTGCAAATATATGTGCACTTTTGGTCACTGCTTTTTGATGAAGAAAATATTGTGCATAATAACTTGAGAATGCATTTAACATAAATTATATTTGCATGAATTATGTTTATTCATATGGTCAACTACATAATGGCTTGCTTGATAAATGGCTGATTAGTCTTATAATCAGCCCAAGAGGGACCTGCTTCAAAAAACTCTCTCGGGGATATCTGACTTTCTAGATATTTTCCATTTTGCTTTTAACCAGTGACATATTGACAGATTTAGGCACCCAAAACAGCTTCCCAGCTTCCAGCCTGCAATATGAGGGTTATTTCCTCAGGCAGGGATTCCCTACCCTGAGAAGTCAGACAATTGCTCACTACAAATCTCAAAGTTCAAGTTCAACCAAATGTTTAATGCAACACCATTCCATGAAAAGTGAGGTATTCATAAAGGTAAAACATTTCAAGGGAACCACAATTTGATTCTTTAATGATATGGGGAAAATGTGATGTTTCTGATGAGAGGAAATAATTACCACAGATACTAGAGCTTTTAATCATTGTATTTTGATGATGAGACTCTGCATGAGATATTCAGATGTGAAACATGCCTTCAATATTAAGGGGGAAACTGAAACATTTCCCTTAGTTAGGTAGACTTATTTTGAAGTAACTTATCTTTTCATTCAATGTCTTGCTTCAGATATTTTCAATTCTCATGAAACTCAAACTTCTTCAAATTGGTCTAGATGTCACATTTTCTAGAAAGTTTCCCTTGACTGACCTCCACACCAAACTCTGTCTCAAAATATGCAATCCTTATCTATGATTCCATGTTACTTGTACTCTTGCATAACACTGAATACCCTGTACTGTAAAATTCATGCTCTGTATCAATCCTTAACACCAATTTTGGCTCTCCATATTGTAATCTCTTGAGAGATTACATATTGTAATCTTTTGAGGATTACTTATTTTCCTGCAGTGATAAATGGAATAGTTGTCCCTTCTTTGGCACTCAGTACTAAATGAAGTTTTTGCAAGGCAATTTACTTCTACTTCATATATACATAAATATCTCTATTCTTTGTTTACCTTTTTTGATATTTGCTATCTATTAGCCTCTGTTCTTGCCACTACTGTAAACTGTTAGGAAAGCATGTAAGTCAGACTGTGAATAACAGAATATTCTGTAATTTTAGGTAGAAACTTCTGAGATCAGTATTATTTTATTGGAGTCACAGTTCTATGCTCAAGAAAGTGTTTAATACTATTCTCCTTCTGATAATATAAAGTTTTGTAGGTTCAAGAAAATAGAAATATTAATATGGATATGTAGTGGTTAATTACAACATGGAAAGTTAATACCATAAAGCCTGTAGCAAGGGAGTATTATAATTAAGATAGAAAAATTAAAATAGCATAATATTTTTACCTTTTCACAGATATTATGCCGGAATGTCCAATTAGGACAGGGATTATGTAATCAAATTTATGAATCATAAGGGTTTCTATTTCTTATTATGATTGTCCTTAATAAGTTCATTATATCATAAGTAATATGTACTTGTTCATTGCAAAGATGAACAGTGTTAAAGGTTGAAGTACTAGATTTGAAATCATTGCTTTTAATAAAACATATATGGCTTATGGTGTCTGACACTTGATTTTGACTTTTTTTTTCTTTTTCTGCAAGCAGTTCACACCGTGAGAAGTATATCTAATGAATATAAAAATATATAACCAGGCACAAACACTGTGGTGCTTTAAATGCCACTTGCTGGCATTTAAAAAACTAAATAAAACCTCAATTCTTTCCTTAGAGGTTTAATAGAAACTGTCCCCAAATAGAAGGTGTTAGTAATATAGTTTAATATATGTATATTCTTATGTAGACTTTGCTAAAGTACCTACTACCTTTCAGAAACTTTCAATGATACAATTTAGTATTTGTTCCCACTGTTTGTGTTCCAAATAATTACATTAACATTAGTTGCTTTTTTCTATTTCCAAACTTGCAGTTTACATGTTTTCTGTGTTAGTTACAGAAAAATGAAAGAACTTCAAATTGAGACTACTCAACAATACATTCAATCTGCTATCCACTGGAAAAGCGTGGTTCAAACAATGCACTGATCAGACAGCTTGAAAAAGCTATGAAGCTACTAATTGTAGCTGACAGCCTAATTCAGTGGGAGCTGGTGTAAGGGTGGATAAGGTAGTCCAGTGAAAATAATTTGCCTAAATTGAACGGCCTTTTATCTCTACAGAACACTTAGCAAATTTAAAGGGTGTACTTGGGACTTTTGCTTAAGAGTTTACATCTTACATACTATATAATATAGTAGAATTATGTATAAAATATTAAAATGTTTAACTAGTTATTAGAACCCCATGTTAATATATACTAACATGGTTAAAATAGGTGACATATTGGCACTTAACAGTAAATCAACTCTGCTATTTGTGTTTTTAAATGTGAATATATTCACAAATTCAATATTTTGAAAGGTACCTTCTGAGGCAAAAACTTACAAAGAAAATCTCTAAATGAATGGTGTTAGGAAAACGTGGCAGACATATGAAAAATAATGGGATTAGACCACTATCTAATATTGTATACAAACATTAATTCTAAAATCATAAAAATAGTTGGATGTAGAGGGGACCAAATCTGACAACTCAAAATATGTAAACCTTTGTAAGGGCTGATATTGGGAAAACCAAATCTCTTTATCTTTTCAATGGGGAGAGCAGAACTTAAAAGTGCACATCTTTGTTGCATCTTTCTTGGTAATCTTCCCACCTTTCTCCCTCCCCATCCCCTACAGTACTTTTGTCTTACTTAAGCTATTTAAAATGATACCTAAATCTACCTGGGAGTTACACAGTCTTGCTGAGTCTCCCCCATGTCTTCAGGTACATAAGTTATTAACCTCTGTTTGATTTTTTTTTCCTTATCAATCTATCTGATACTTGTTTGACTATTTGCCAGCCTGGGAGATCCCAGGTGGGTACGGAGTAATGTCCTTTGTGCACACTACTGGAAGACATGAAACAGTAAAATACACAGAAGAAAACACAGGCAATCCATTCACTGACATCAGACTTAGAGATGTATTTGGAGACTGAACTAGAAGGCAAAGGAAATAAAAGCAAGAATAAATAAATGGGACTATATCAAACTAAAATGTTTCAATATAGTACAAGAACCTTGCATCACAACAAAAAGATACCCTATTGAGTGGGAGAAGATATTTGCTTATCATATATCCAACAGGAGGTTAATATCTAAAATATACAAGGAAATTATGAAACTAAACTATTAAAAATTTTAAAAATGGTCAGATTATCTGAATAAACATTTCTCTAAAGAAGATGTCTATATATATATATGTCCAAAATACAATGAGTATTGAGTTGAGTATTGAGTACAATCAAAACAATGAGATATATCGCACCTGTGAGAATGGCTATATTCCAAAAGATAAGTAAGAATTAACAAGTGTTGGGGAAGATATGGAAAGAAGGAAACCTTCTACACTGTTGGTAGGGATTCAAATTGGTGCAGCAGCTATGAACAACAGTATTGTGATTAATGAAATTATTAAAAATAGAAATTACAATGTAATCTAGTTAAATTACTTCTGGGTATTTAATAAAATACAAAAACACTAATTCACAGAAATATATACATCTCCCTGTGTTTACTGCAGCATTATTTAAAATAGTGAAGAGCTGAAGATAATCGGGCTGCCCATCAACAAAAGAATTGGTAATGAAGATTTTATATGTGTACAAAATGGAGTAATATTCAGCTATAAAGAAGATGAGCTCCTGGACTTGCAACTACAACTACATGGATGATCCTAGAGGGAATATGCTTAATGAAATAAGCCCTCCCCCCCCCATACACATACAAAAGAGTAAGACAAATACAATATGTCACTGTGCGGTATATAAAGAAAACAAAATAAAACAAACATAAACTTGTGGACTTAAAAAAAAAAATAATTAGGCTCTCCCTGGTGGCGCAGTGGGTTAAAGCACAGCACGAAGAAGCTAAAGCTACTTCAGCATGAGTTCTATCCCCTCCCTGGAGATGATCCACATGGCTAGATGACATGGTAGACCTCTCCTGATCCACCCGCTGCTCCCCTCAGCAGTGCACTTATCAGTAGGCCTGTTCTGCACCCCACTCTGTCTCTGATGAATCCCCTCACTGCCCCTGCACTTTCTGGCCTGCATCCCAGTTCTGTATGTATAAATAAATAAATCTTTAAAAATTATAAAAATTAGGATATATTTATTTTCAAATCCCAATCACCAGGCTCTGAAAAACTGAAGTCTCAAAGGCAGGCCATCAGTAAGCACTCTGAAGACAGCCCCTTCCGAAGTCAGAATCAGTGGCTATTCACATGAGTAAGCCACCTCGTATGGCCAAAAAAGTCAAAACTTTAGAAAATTCCAGCCCTCCATTACTGGTCTACCCACTATCAGCACACCAGCGATTTCAAATAAGAGTACGTATCTGGGGTCCTCCCTGTGGCCTATACGTTAATTCAAATCTCAGCACTATCACTGCAATGGCCTGAGTTCAATTCCCTGGGCAGGGAGCCTCTCCTACCTCACATGCTACTCCTCTCAGCAGTGTCTTTCAGTAAATTCACCTGTTTTTAGTGAATTCTCTGTCTTTAGTGAATCCTCTCACCAATCCCTCCCTCCCACCACATATATCTGTGTCCTACATCTCAGTTATTCTAATTAAAAGAAAGAATACACATCTGTCAGTGATAATTAAGAATAATTTTTCTAAATCACTAGGAAAAAAAAAGTCAGTTTAAGTTCACCAACAGAAATGTTTCCAAAATTTAGACATGGAAACTTTTTTTTTTGGATAAATTTTAGTGAAGACCATCACAATATTTAAAGACTTGATCTTCCAATGTTTAATGAATTAGTTAAGGAATAAATATTTATTTTGTGCCTACAATTTTTAAGCATCATACTTCTGGACCAGCCTGGTTCAGACAAGTGTAAAACCCTGTACTTGTAGTCTTGATACTGCCAAAGAAGGATTGGAGATGACAACTATGCAATGTCTCGGTCTTAACTCCATCACTGATGTTCTGAATGAGGGGGTTGACAGGAAGTAAGGTGGGGAACAGAGTTCAGTGGCCGTTTTGGAAATTTTAAATAGAGAATGATGTATATGGAATCACATACTCTTTGTCTACCTCAGTCAGGGTTGGAGTAGTGGCACCCTGCCTCCAACCCCCACTCCTCCAGGAAGCAGCAGGTCTATGCTGAACCCTGCTGGTTCCGGTAGCTGAAACACCCACCTTGCATTATTGGTTGGTAACTAGACCTCCTCCCTCTCACTGTACCCTGTTGATTAGAACATTTTCTTTTGTTTTTGTTTTTGATTTCTGCTATACCAAATAGAATAGGCAAGATTAGCTGTTTTTTCTATAGATTGGTACTTCCTATATGGGTAATGTAGTAAATATATGTTTATACTTTGAATTAGTCATTTTTAGATAAATGGAAAAGAAAAATTAAGGATGTAAAACTACACATACAACTTTGAGTTTGACATTTTTTTCTATGCTTTCTCAAATCTATGGTGGGATAATTTTTCTCTATTAGCTATGTGCCTTACTTCTACAAAACTGAAATTTTAAAGAGGTACAGAAATCTGCCTTGAAAATATGTTTGAAGTCATTTAACTTAAAACTGCATAGTACACATTCAAGTCTTTATTCTCAAATATCTGAACATAATACTAAAGTAGAAACTGTTCAACGTTATGATTTTTAATAGTTAATATTCTATACCTTAGAAGATTTATTGATATAAAATCTAAGGAACTGGACAAAGATAGGTACTTGTAATCAGATGACCGAAATCAAAGACAATAAAAACAAAGAACAGCTCACATGACCGTCAAATGTTTTATCATTCAGTTCACAAAGCTGAACTTGGTGCCTCAATTTGTTGCAAGGAAAGATGAGAGCTAACTCATTATTTGAAGAAACCACTTGAGGTGAATGGACATTCACAGAAATATCAAACTGATGTCAAAAGATGCCAATTTTTAGCATAATAGAATGCAGCATCACTTTCATCTCCTTAGATACGTTACTTGTACTTTTATTATTATAGTATCCATTGTTCTAAAACAATCTATCCTTAAATATAGAATCCTTAATAGTCTGAAGGGACAGGTTAAAAGTAGTTACAGACTATTACCACTACTTGAAAGTAAATCTAGAGAAGAAAGGCTAATCAAGGAGGACAATATTTACAGATCTGGATTAAAATAGATCAGTAAAGAAAATAGGACATGATGGGTTCAGCAGAAATGAGGAGCAATGCGATCTCATGAGAAGTGAAGAAGGCCATATAAATTAAGAAAAAAACATTTCTAGCTGCTTAAAGTCTTCCTAATAAAAGAACATTATATTTGTGGGATCTTTTATTTTACGTGGTGTGCATTCATTTTAAAATAAATTAATGGGTACAACAAATTATTCTAGTGATACAGATAAGCACATATTTAAACACTCAAAAGAATAAAGTAAAAACAGCACTGATAAGAACAATACACATGAAAATGACTTTTACAATTATAAAACAATGCAAGCAACGTTTCTAGAGAATCTCTCCCCCAAGAATGCCACAGAAAAGTAGAAATGATGTTTAGTATAGTCTTGAGTTTGGAGGTTTTTTTAAATACAGAGAAAGGTTTTATCAGCTAGAATATCACCTGATTGAAATCTCACTGTAGTTCTTTATATCTGTTTTAAGAAACAACCACAGTAGCCATATTTTAATTGATCAGCAGTCACATAGTTGAGTGGTTCCCCCACTGATTGCAGATACAGAACGTAACTATGGCCGTGCCAGTTCTGGGGACAAGGCTGCTTAGAGTGCCTGGGAGGAGTACTTGGGCTCTTCAGCACCTTAGAGCTCTGCAAGTAAAGCCCATGTCAAGGCCCGAGGCATAATCTCATACACACTTCTGGTTCTTAGTCCTTTATGTGGTGAGTCAGATTAGGAAGTTTCATCTCTGTTTCATAGAGTATGATCCACGTGCAGAAAGATAAAAATCTTTCTGTAAGATCGTACATGGCAGACACATGAGCTGAATTATTCTATGTTCTTTTCTGATCAGCAGTTATGACCTTTGAAAAAATGCCATTTTTTTTCTACTTGATGTAGTCACATTATAAAAAGCTACACGGTTGTCACTTAATCTTATTTAAGGTGAATGGCTGTAAACAATTTTCAAGAACATTTTATACTAAATTTGAAATGTGAAAAGGTTACTACAAAACAGCTGCATTGGTTACTACAAAACAGCAGTAAGATTATACCAAATTTAGTAAATCAATCATTTAAAATCCTACTTAACCTGTTTGGCAACTGTGCTATGGTTTTCAAATTAATTACTTGATCCATATACAGTTAACATAAAGTAATTTAATTTGCTCTACTTTACTTGGGAACATACTGGCTATAAAGCAGTATCTTTAGGAGATCTTTGAGATATGTGGAAAAAGGATTCCTAATCCGGTTTGAGCATATGAAACATTTGAAAAAGGGCACTGTGCAAACAGTAAAACAATTTTAGAAATACAGAAGTTTTGACTTAATTTCAAAGTTGTTTTTCTGGTTGCTGAAATTTCCAAGTGCATGTCTTCCCTAAAAAGTCATATATATGATCATACTACCCTTTTATAAGAAAACAGCTATGCTTAATTTAAAATGGCTTGTATGACACAGCAATACCTGCCCACTGCTCCCCTTAGCAGTGTATTTCAGTCAATCCTCCTGTTCCCCAATCTGTCTCTGGTGAATATGCTCACCCCCACATCTCTGGCTTGTACCCCAGTTCTTGTATACATAAATCAATAAATCTTAAAAGAAATAGATTGTATGGTCCTTTCTCTGTTTAACTGCGCATACATACTCATGTATGCCCAAGAAGAGAACACATATCCACTACTCTTTGTCTACTTCAATATCCTGTTTATTGAACCCAATTCTAAATTGTGGACATGAACCAGATCCTGCAGTGCACATTAACATAGCAAAGCCTTTCTTTTTACTATTTGGTGGAAATCATACCTTTAAACTTTCATGATAGACTTACCCATAGGCAGAATTTGTTTGATTATATTTTTTAATACTATGGAGGAGAAAAAAGTGATTCAAAGTAGTTTTGATAGGAATCAAAGATACCTCAACTAAGTGAATTAAATGAGCAAGTTAAGTTTTGCTCTAAAAGGTATTTTTGCAAATCAATAAGCAATAGAACACTACTGTTTAGATAGAACAATGTGCATTAGGGCCCTTGGATGGCATTTGAAATGTGAATATGCATGTAGTAGCATAACTGATGTTCATGCATATTTCTTACCTACATGTATCAAAATACTTGATTAAAAAAAAAAAACTATTGCTTTCTGGTTTAGAATAAAAGAATAAACATCCAAGTAAACTTCCTTACTGCCCCTCTGCCTCTAAAATAATAAAATTATATCAGTGTTTGGGGAGAAAAAAGGAAATGTGCAGAGGATCATAATCCTTGAGAAAACTGGTAAAAAGTAAGCAATGAAATTACACTTATTGCCAAATGAAAGAGAAAGGAAAAATGATGCCCCACATACCAGTAAGTAAATTCTAACTTTCCACAGAACACAAAGGACAAGGGTGGATCATGGTACAAACATCAAGGGAATTAATTAAAATCTACCATTGAGGATAGGCAGACCTATAAAATACCTACGCTGCCTATTCCCTCTCCAAGTAATAGAGCACGTCTCCTCACAGAAATGGCTTTTGCCCCTAGGATAACTGCTGAGAAGTGCTTTATTAGTCTAAGAAAACAAACCGTCTGTCTGAAGAAAGCAACCAATGTGAGCATAGGAATGCAAAAGATAAGCAAAACAGAGTTTAGAGTTAGCCCCTAGCTCTATATTCCAAGTGCAAGAGGTGAAACATAATTCAGGGGAACAGAAGAAAACTTCAAGAATTTTTTCATTTGTATACTCAAAATGATTTTAAAAGATCCATAATATAAAAATGGTCTGCCAGCTGTTGTCTTTAAAGATTAAAAAAATAAAAAGGTACTTATTACCTGAGTAATAAAGATATTCACTGGAAGAGCTCAAAATAATAGTAGAATAACAAAAAATAAGATGGTAAAAAAATTACTAAATTTCTAATCTTTCAGAGGAGGAAATGAACACATTCTATCTATAGTTGATGATTCACAAAATAGAAGCAGCCTGTTCCATAAAACAAATGTAGGAGTTCAGAGGAAACAGCCACAAAAGAATGATATTGTTAGAATTCACTTTATGTTTGAGAGCTTGTGCATGGAGATAGCCAAAAATGCCCTACACAAGAGAAATATTCAGGATTCCTTTTCAATTCATGAACTGGTACATAAACTAGCATATTATTTAGTATACTTAGAAATCTTTCTAAAGACAAAAGCTGTAACTAAAGCTGTACCTAGCCGTTTACTATCAAATGCTCGCAGGAAAATAATTCTATCACTTCCCAAAAAGCAAGTCTTAAGGAGAATAGGAATTTACATTTCTTCGGGTCAACATATTTATCTTTCAATTTCAAGAGTCTTAAAACCATAGAAACTAAAAGAGGTATTTTTTCCTAGAGCTGCTGAGAGGGGAGAACCACTCATTATTGTTTTATACCATTTCATATATACTTTCTAAACATTGTAAAGACATTATTTAATTCCTTTAAAGTATTTTTTTTTTTTTAACTGTGACTCAGGGCCCTCCCTGGTGGCACAGGGGGTTAAAGCACAACACTAAGAAACTAAAGCCACTTCAGAACGAGTTCATCCCAACCCGGAGGAGATCCACATGGCGCGGCAGACCTCTCCTGACCCTTCGGCTGCTCCCTTCAGCAGTAGTGTACTTCGTCAGTCAGTCTGTTCTGCTCTCCAATCTGTCTCTGGTGAATTCTTTCACTGCCCCTGCACCTCTGGCCTGTACCCCAGTTTTGTATGCATAAATAAATAAATCTTATATATATATAAAAAACTGTAACTCAAATTTGGGATTGAGCAAATGGTAAAAACAAACAAACAAACAAACAAACAAAAAAGACCCTGAATACCTGAATGGACTTAAAATAAGTATTAAAGGCATTTAAAGTGGAAATATGAATGTTGGAATCATTGATAAGACTAATAACCAGATTTAGGTACCTTATTCACCAATTCAGCAGCTGATTTGAACTGAGGAACTGGTTACATACCTAGTAAGGGAATGGTCTCTTTTTCTCAAACAGATTTAGGAAATAGCTTCATATTTCCATTCTTGGCTATTCTGGGCTTTCCTCAAGACATTTATTCACATATTGTTGAAAATACCAACAACAGAAATCAGTATAGCCTGAAATGATTTAACCATTTTTTCCCCAATGTTAAGAATCACTATACTTTTATGTGTTTAAAATTGGTTCACTAAAAAGAAAAAAAAAATCTGAACTTAGCATGAATAATTAAATATTTTTTAAAATTAGCTAAATAATGAATATCTTCAAAATTCTGCATTTAATGAGTAATGTTTAATAAGGCTTTAATAATACTAGTAGGACTTGTTGGGGAAAAAAGGGTGTATTGTATGAACTATGATTTATAAAAGCATTGCGATAGAAAGAAATTGTGTGTTGGTTCAAATTTCTAGAATAAGTGACAAGTTGTTAAAATAAATTTAAAAATTACGTAGAAGAACAAAAATGTGAACTATTTGGGATCTTGACATCTCATTATATTTCAGATGGCTATTTTAAGGTTAAACCTTCCTACAAAAATCTTTGTTTTGTTTTTTTAAAAAAGATTTATTTATTTATGCATACAGAGCTGGGGTACAGGCCAAAGGTGCAGGGGCAGTGAGAGGATTCACTGCAGAACAGGCGGACTGAGGACTGAGGAAGTACACTGCTGTAGGGTGCAGCAGGAGGGTCAGGAGAGGTCTGCTGTGCCATGTGGATCACCGCCAGGGTGGGGATAGAACTCATGCTGAAGTGGCTTTCCCTTCTTTGTGCTGTGCTTTAACCCGTTATGCCACTAGGGAGAGCCCCCTACAAAAATCTTTTTTTTTTTTTTAATTTTATAACAGTTTATTTTGACATCATTTTGTACATTTTTTTCCCCACCTCAATTGTAATCCCTGCAGGTTTCCCATCACGAAGTCACCCGTGTGCCATCACCATAATCCCGTGCACTTCCTTCCGCACCCCCCAACCCCCATTTTTGATCCCATTTCCCACTCCACCCCCGCAAAATGTCTCTGGTATATGGTTGTTCATTATTTTTGTTATTTTCTCGCCTGGTCCATTATACTCCTGCTATGAGTGAAACCATCCGATATTTTTTCTTTCTCTTTCTGGCTTATCTCACTAAGCATGATCTTTTCCAGCTCCATCCATGATGCTGCAAAAGACATGTGTTTCTCTTTTTTGGTTGCTGAGGAATATTCCATTGAATATATGTACCACATCTTTTTTATCCAGTCATCTACTTTTGGGCATTTGGGCTGCTTCCATGTTTTTCCAATTGTAAATAAAGCAGCAATAAACATGGGGGTGCAGGTATCTTTTTCAATCAGTGTTTTTGTGTCTTTTGGGTAGATACCTAGGAGTGGGATTGCTGGGTCGTAGGGAAGCTCCATGTTTAGCAGTTTGAGGAACCTCCAAACAGTTTTCCATAGTGGTTGTACTAGTTTGCATTCCCACCAGCAATGCAGGAGAGTTCCTTTTTCTCCACATCCTTGCCAACATTTGTTGTTGCTAGTTGTTTGAAGATGTGCCATTCTCACTGGGGTGAGGTGGTATCTCATTGTGGTTTTAATTTGCATCTCCCTTATTACAAGTGATGTTGAACATTTTTTCATATGCTTGTTGGCCATCTGCATTTCCTCTTTGGAGAAGTGTCTTTTTAGCTCTTCTGCCCATTTTTCCCCTACAAATATCTTTTAAGATGAATATATAGCCAAATAAATACTGATATATATCATTTTCAGTATTACAAAGCCAAAAAAAATCAAAATTAGTATAACCCATGAAAGCACTTTACTATTTTCAAAAATATAAAAACAGGGCCCTCCCTGGTGGTACAGTGGGTTGGGATATAGTGCTACCAGTGAGCCACAGCCGCTTCAGTGCAAATTCGATCCCCTGCCCTGAAGATGAGCCATATGGTGCAGTAGACCTCTCCTGACTCACCTGCTGCTCCCCTCAGCAGTGTACTTCATTGATCTACCTGTTCTGCTTCTGTATCTGATAAACCACTCACTGCTCCTGCATCTCTGGCCTGTACCCCAGTTCTGTATGCATAAATAAAAATCTTTAAACAAATATAAAAAAAAAAGGTTCACTAGTAGTACTATGATCAATCATCATTAAATGTAATATAAGATGTCAATATTGTTAAAATATATGTGCATATTTAATACATGAATTAAAGTCACCAAGCATCTGTAAAGTGTCATTTAACAGATTATAATAAGGTAATTTATAAATAGAATTTCAATAGAAGACTAAACATCACTAAAAGTACTTTCAATAACTGACTCTAGAGTAAATTCTTTATCCCTGGTATATTCCACAAATAATACTTTTATGGTGAAATACTTACAGAAAGTATCAGAGAATAAATAATTTGAAATTTCTTAAACATCAATCTATAAGTAGG
Source organism: Condylura cristata (assembly GCF_000260355.1). Classification (NCBI taxonomy): domain Eukaryota; kingdom Metazoa; phylum Chordata; class Mammalia; order Eulipotyphla; family Talpidae; genus Condylura; species Condylura cristata. Next base: position 49,844,729 of record NW_004567106.1, on the reverse strand, counting down.
TCATTTTAAGTACAACCATTGTATGTATCTGATATCTGAGTTACTATTAAAAAAATTCAAACTGTTCTTTGTATATGAAATTCAAAAATATTGTACTACTGAAATGACCTTACTTTTAAATTCAATTTACTCAAGCAATTGGTTTGTGCACACAGTTTTATCTTCTACATACAAACAGAACAAACAAATAAATACTAAAATTATGCTAAATATATCCAAGAATAAATATGTATTTTCCCCAGAGTTTTAATTACTACTAAACATTATAGCAAATGATAAGGATCACAAAAGTTCTCTATAGTATAAACATATTTGCAAACTATTTTTAGTCTTTATTTAATTTTTAAATAAATATGATTTAGTGCAGTGTTTCTCAATCTTTTGTGAATATATACATGAGATCTTGTTAGAAGGCAGACTGGTTCCTTTAAGTCTAGGGTGGGGCTGAGATTCCACATTTCTAACAAGTTCCCTGCTGGTCCATGAAACACTGTGTAGGCTTTTAAATAAGTGTTTCCCAATTTTGACTAATCATCATTTGGAGCACTTAGTATAAACACAGATTTTTTTTTATTAATATAGTAGTTTATTTTTACATCATTTTGTACATTTTTTTTTTAATCTGTATTTGGGGTAGACATAGAAAATGTGTCATAGATAGTTACCTGAGTTGGCAAACTGATTTAAAGCCTGATAAATTAACAAAAAACTCTCTTTCTTATTTAATGTCTCAATTTTTCCAATATTTCCATCAAAAATGTTTTTTAGTCACTAAACAAAATCTACCCTAAATTAGATGTATGTGGAGGAAAAAAAATGTGTAACATAATATTTTCACTCAAAAGTGTACTACTGTACTTTCTTCCTGATTTTATGAAGATATACTATAGATTATACATAAATGATAAAAACAAAACAAAAGGAGATAACTATGAAGAATTGATCATGTGTCGGCCACTGTGCTTCTAGCACATTCTGATTATGTAGCATGGAAAAGGAAATGATTGTCTCCAAAAGTAATCACAGCCAGCACAGTAAAATGGGGAGCAGCTTTCATTCCATTTCATTTTAGTTCAGGGTTTATGATAGCAAGATGAAGCTACTTTACTGAGGACAAAAATGGACTCTATGAACTCTCCATCCCACCTAGGGAAGAGAATGGAAATCCTGAGTGGACAAAGACATGGAGTTGGGAAAGGCATGGCTACATTTAGGAAACAGTAACTATTTTGATTATTTCAGAGTGTCAGTTAAATATAGGGAATAAAAAGACCCATGGCAGAGAGGAGATTTTAGAAAAGTAACCCAGAGACAAGAATGCCAAATAAGATTTCTACCTTCAAACAAAAGATTTAATGAGAATACAAAGTTTAATGAGAGGAAAAGTGTGGGTTCAGTAAAAATTAAGAAATGTTAATAATGTTTCTATTGAATAGTGAAGGTAACATCAGAAAAATACTACAGGTGGTGCGACATAAAGGATAGATCTTAGAATCAGACAGACATCAATTTGGATATTGGCTTAACAATTTAGAAAATGTGGCCCTAAATGAGTTATTTTACTTCTCAGTTACCTCTAGAGGGGGAAAAATGGTGTCAATGTTTAAAATAAATATTACGGTAGAGGGTTCTGTACGTAAAGAGCAGCTTTCTGCAAACATTGTGATTTGCCTCATATAAACTGGCACAGGGCCCTCGCTGGTGGTATAGCGGGTTAAAGCACAGCACTAAGAAGCCAAAGACACTTAAGCATGAGTTCCATCCCCACTCCAGAGGTGGCCCACATGGCTGGCAGACCTCTCCTGACCTGTCCATTGCTCCCCTCAGTAGTGTACTTCACCAGTCGGCTTGTTCTGCTCCCCACTCTGTCTCTGGTGCCTTCTCTCATTGTCTCTGCACCTCTGGCCTGTACCCCAGTTCTGTATGCATAAATAAATAAATCTTAAAAAAAACAAACAAACTGGCACAGTGGACACTTTCATCAAAATGCCAAAAAAAGAGATAAACAGTGAAATTTAGTTCAGAGAGCTTCAACAAACTGTTTAGCAGAGTGTTAAAACTAAGAAAAGGGAGAAGGATTCTGAATCTTAAAATGAATTATTTTTGGAAAGAATGATGCAGGAACTCTTACTCAGTTATTAGAACTAATCGAAGAGAAATACTTCCATTCATTTACCACCAATTTCTGAAATTCTGTTACTTAAGTACTAGCTGCTGTAAACGAACTTTCCTCCCCCGCTTCTTCCCTCCCCTCTCATGTAGTTTTCATTGTTGTAGTTCTGAATTTATGAATCAAAAAGAAGTCAGTACCAAAATCAGAATAAAGCAGTTAAATGTATATCTAAGGACAATTTCAATGGTTGATTGATTATATTGCTCTTAAAATTTCAAGCTGACAATACAATGAAAAAGAGGTGATCATAATATTTCTGCATGTTACCTGTTCTGTTTTCACAAAAAGGTTTTTCTAAAAGGTGAAAACTTTTACTAATTACTAAAATTAACCAATTACTTCAAAAGTTAAAAATCTTAATGTATCTAAATGTTTCATAAAATAACTAATGTTCTTCAGATTTATATTAATCTGTCTTAAATGTCTAAGGGGAAAGGAAAGAACACTCACATTGTAACTATTACAGTCTTGTGAGAAAATAGTTGCTAAGTTTTAACTCTAATGATTAGCTATTCATTCAGCTATCACTATATAACAAACATGGTGAATCTAAAGCTGTATAATTATAAAACTTTAATAACCATAAAAATCAGGTGTCCTTTTTCATATCATTTGTCCTATAAACAGTAATCTATGAAATGTCAATATAAAGTTCAAATTTAGATGTCATGACACCAGAGAGGGACACAATGATGATCATAGAGAAAAACAGTGAAAAACTTCGTAAGAGAAGTAATAACCCAGTTAGGAGTTCATTCATTTTCAAATTTACATCCATTTCAGATGAAAGAGTTTCTATTTTCTTCCAGGATGAATTACCTCCATCTGATCCTTGATACCAGAACCTCCTTCTCTCTACCTGCTGGAGTTTGTTTCAACTCTATTCCTCTCCTCTTGGCATTTATAATCTTTTCATTGCCAGTGGCCTCTCTCACTTTTCAGTTCTGTACCACCATCCTATCATCTCCAGGTAATTTTTTTTTTTTTTTTTTTTTTTTTTTTTTTTGCATCTGCTGGTAAGACAGGAGAGGTCTGCTGTGCTATATGTGGGTTAGTTTCTGGCATGGGGTTGGATTCAGTGGTGATAGCACTGAGCCCTAACCCCTAGGCCACCAAGGAGGTCTTCTCCCTTTTAATTAACATTTCCCCCCCAAAGAACTACTGTATATTACTTATCTTATCTATATATTCCCACTTAGTTATCATGTAAGTCACTCTTACAGACTACATCCTGTTGACTTTCTTCAAGTTTCACCCCATTGTCTGAAAAACACCCTTAGCCTCTGATGATCTTGTTTTGAAAAAAAGCCCTACATTTTATTTTATTATCTTTTGCTACCTCCTGGCTCTCTACTGTCTTATAGTTGCATATTCTTCATTGTTTCTCCCATTCCTTACTCTAGAAGTCTAGTTTTATGACTTTTCTATGGTTGTCTTCCTTATTAAAAATCACGTCAAATTTATGGACTCTAGTTCCAGGTATATTGAATGCCTTGCAAAAATGCATCATCTCTAATTCATTGTAATATCTATTTCCGAGCATTGCTATCCCACCGGCAATGCAAACATACTTTTCAAACAACACATTATCACTTCCAACTTTCTGTTGCTTACACATCAAACCTGTTTTGTTTCTTGTGCTGTAAATATCAACAGGTTCACACTCAATCAAAAACTATTATCTCGGTACAAATTTTCAAGGATCACAACTTTTTGCTTCTTTAATTCTCAAATATCTTTTTAAAACAATAGAGCTATATTCTCTCTTTTATTTCCTTATACTATGCTATACTAGTTAAGTGTACCAGTATTTTTTGGGGGGACAGAATCCTCAGACACAAATTCCAATTTTTTTTTCCAGTTTCTGTTACCTTTATTAAGCTTTGAATAACACCTTTTACACAGAATGGTCTGGTTATGTTATATCAAGAAAACTGCCTATTCTTTGCTATAACATTGCTTATTCTAGTTAGTCTTAAGTTTCTTATATGTTGAAATTTTATTTCAAAATTTCAAAACTTCACTTCACTGCCATCCATCTGTTCCAGATTTCTCAGTTTACTGTGTCTCAACAGTCTGTGATGATCTTTGAATTCCAAATTGTACATTTCCCACAGTTAATACTTTTTAATTATAGGTGATCATGATTATTTTACTGAAAAATTTTGTTGAACTGTGAGTTATACATAGTATATGCTCAGTGAGTATGTACTGAACTGAACTTAGTATCAGGATGTTTGATAATAATACTTGCAAAAGTGTGGATTAGTTATATATAGACTTATGAGGAAGTATATATAGACAAAAGAGGAAGTAATCAATGGGGACCACATTGGTGAAAAGGTTTCATATGGGATCATTCAACTCTCTCTCCTCTCTTTCTCTCTCTCTATATACATATAATACACACACACACACAATATAAATATACTATATCTACAGTATATTTAACTAAACTATATATTATATGTGAACCTTATACATCGTATCTCCAGAGATATTTATCTATATATCTGAATCTTTGTAAGCAAAAAAGGAAAAAAAAAAAAAGAGGAAACTACAGACTGAAAATAAAACAAACAAAAAGCAATTAAAAAATGTAATATTACTTGTTTGGAATCAGAAAGTAGATTAGACCCAATATTTTTGTTTGTTAAATTAAAAGAGATAGGGCTGGAAAGGAATAGAGTGTAGTTTGGGGGAGTCACATGACCATAAGACTTAGGTTTGTAAAGTTTTATCTATCAGAAAAAGAAGCCACATTAAAGAAAAAAAAAAAGGAGTAGGAACAACTGTTTATAATTTAATAGTATAACTTAAAAATAGTATGACTTAATTAACAATTGTGGAATTGATCATTCATGATACTTTAAAGATTCTTTTGTATAACCAAAAATTATCGAGAACTCTAACCTCTACTCAATTTCTTATTTTTAAATAATTTCTTCTAAATATTTTTCTTTTTTAAAAATATTTGCTTATTTAGTGGAAGAACTGGGGTGTAGGGCAGAGGTGTGGGGACAAAGGACTCACCAGAGACAGAGTGGGGGGGGGCCGAACAGGTGGATTTACTAAAATATACTGAGAGAGGGAGAAATGGGTCAGTCAGAAGAGATCCCCTGTGCCATATATGGGTTAGCTTCCGGGATGGGGACTGAACTCAGGCCATAGTGGTGATAGTATTGAGACAACACCTAGGTGTGATGCACTCTCTGCCAACAGAAAGACGCCACGATATATCTTCTTCTGGACCCTTTATTTTTCTCCCTCTCACGCGTGCCCTCTCTCTCTCATTTGCTTGCTTCTCTCGCTTGCCCTAGCTTGCCTTTTCTCTGCTGCTCCCCCCCCCCCCAAGTCAGTTGTGGCAGTTGCTTAAATAGCATTCAATGACCAATCAGAGCACTGCTCACGTGTACATTGGCCAATTAGAGCACTGCTCACGTGTACAACAACCATATTTGGGCAGGATACACAACTGAGCATACATTGATCACACGGAAGCACATCCAATAAAATTTAACTTCCTTATACAGGTGAGTGTTGGCATATTTTGTTTTTCACTGGCTAAAGGCCAGGCACCATTTTGGCTGCTGAATCATGGGGCTGGGGTCCCGGGCACCCCGACACCTAGGCCACTAGAGAGTCCCCTGTATTCACTTTTTATAGACTTAACTGCTCAATTTTCAACAAATGCTATGAATATATTTTACAGGATCAACGTCATATACTACAGACTTATTTCCATGAGGTCAATTCAGCATCCATTCATAACTTTACATTTTAAATGCTTAGTATTTCAATAACAGATGTAAGCTATTGTCTTACCTCTTTTTCTTTGTATTTTAACATCAGAGTGAAAAAAAGATCCATTGAACGCTTATTTCCAATTGTTAACACATAATATTTTTCTGATGGATAGTAAATAGACAACCTGAAAAACTGGGAAATCTTCACTGGTCTTCTCTATAGAGCAAGCGATCTCGGATGTATGTGTAATTTAAATAAATGTAAAATGACTGCAAGGGATTAGGGCTATCTAACCATTAAGCTTATTCCTTTAAGCTTAAGAACTCTATTAGGAATATTCTGTAACTCTATTAGGAATATTCTGTATGTCTTCAAAAGTATCTTTTTTCTACCTGAAGTTCAACAGTCTGGGATTTCACAATCCACTTTAAAAATTTTCTGGGGGAATTATTGAAGATCCTTTAATTTTTCTTTTCTAGAATGTCAACCTCACAGTTCTGATCTCTATCAGTTTAATATACTGCTCCTGTAATCTGGAGTGTTATGTTATATAACACATGCACTGGAACTGAAAACAGCTTGATGAACTTTCAAAAGGTGATCATAAAATCTAACTGGTCTTCAAAGTTTACATAGGTAAAAGTGATTAGTGATATTTTGAAACACTAAGTACCAATCTTTATTTCTTTCTTTTTAAAGATTTATTTATTTATACATTCAGAACTGAGGTACAGGCCAGAGGTGCAGGGGTGGTGAGAGGATTCACCAGAGACAGAGTGGGGAGTAGAACAGTCAGACTCACAAAGTATTTCACTGAAGGGAGCAGCGGATAAAACAGGAGAGGTCTGCTATACTATGTGGATCATCTACGGGGCAGGGGATCAAACTCGAACTAAAGTGGCTGCAGTTAGCATGCTTTAACCTGCTACACCACCAGGGAGAGCCAGTACTTATCCTTATTTGACTTGAAGTATGGCTAGAGAACTATGAGATCATCAATACATTCCTCTTGGATTCAAAGAATAATGGATAATTATTAGGAATGTCACTTTTATTTTTTTTAGTCTTCTCAACTATAAAGTTGAATTGAATGACTCATCTGGCTCCTTTTAGTTACAATCAGTTTATATAAGAAAAAAAAAATGCATGGTGAGTAGACATCCCATCTTTTTTATTTTGGCAATGTATAGTCATAAGGCAAAAATCACTTTAATATAGCATGTGACTAAATTAATATAAAGAGAAAAGAGTCGACTGCAAAATAAATATATTTTCTAGCTTTAAGGGAGTATAAGGAACATGCAAATTATAGATAAAGGATTTAGAAATAAACAAGGATAAAACAACAATAACACTAGGATTCCATTTTTATTTTAAGAATTAATCTATGCACCAAAATACACATTAGGTAGGTGTATATGATATTTTTGAAATATTAACTTTCTAAACTTTTAAGTTTGTTTATAAAAATTTAATGATAGGCCCTCCCTGGTGGCGCAGCGGGTTAAAACACAGCACTGAGAATCTAAAGCCACTTCCGCATGAGTTCGATTCCCGCCTGCCCCGAAGGTGACCACATGGTGTGGCAGACCTCTCACTGCTGCTCCCCTCAGCAGTGTACTTCGTTGATCTGCCTGTTCTGTTCCCCACTCTGTCTCTGGTGAAGCCTCTCACCACCCCTGAGCCTCTGGCCTGTACCCCAGTTCTGTATGCATAAATAAATAAATCTTTAAAAAAATTTAATGATATTTTGTCATCATTCTCTCCTTCTAAAATTACATAACCATATGTAAAACTATGAATTATGTTCAGGTTAATGAGAATTTCTCTGAGATGTTTGCTAGATGCCTTTCCCCTTTACTATAATATCTATTAAGATATTCTTACTTGAATATTTAAAAACCTTTAAATTATCTTACTCTCATTTCATATTATCTACTTAAAATTAGATGCAATATTTTGCACATAAAATCTAAATTAAAATTAAGGTATTATTCTGACATTCTTAAAACATTAAATATACTGCCCCTGTAATATGGAGTGTGATGTTAAAATACACACACTGGAACTGACAAGTAGCTTAGTGTGTCAACTTTACAAAAATTTCATACTCTCTTTCAAGAGAACAGAAGGGTTAGATGTGAAGGAATGGCAATCTGGCTTCAGTTACCTGGTTGCAAAAGTCTGAGCATTTCATGCTGTTTTTGATGTTAAATATGATGAAGGGTCCACCCTGAAATCCTTAATTTGATATAAGACTCTATTCTTTAGCATATCAATAGTGCAAATCTACTTATACCAAATTGATTATGATAAGAACATGATTAATTGAAAATAAAATGTAAGTGTCATCTAAGTTGTGTGACGCATTAGTTAATTATAGCATAACAGTACTCTGATAAAAGTTTAGTTTGGATTTTACTGAATGAAGATAATAAACAGCATGTCATTTCAAACTTATGCTTAAGTGCTAATGGGAGTTATGTACTTCTTAATATGACAAGCCTAGGTAATGAAAGTGTCCCCAAATATATTTATTTAGAAATACTTTTAAAGTAAATATAATGCAGTGAAAATGGTACCAATAATAAAGTTTTGATTCTATAATTTGCTAATCTTGTGCATACCAAATAATTCATTTATCTAATGAAAACTATAAATGTAAAAAAAATAGTAACTTCAAAAATAAGTGAAGGAAAAATAAATTGTAGACAGAAGTCAACAAATTACAAATTCTTTTAGCCAATTTATCATTTAGATGTGTATGTGTATTAATGACTGTGTGTATACTTACAAACCACAAAGATATACACATCAAAATGCCCTTCTTTTTTTCTTTCACTTATTTTTATGTTAAAATAAGATAGCATGGGCCCTCCCTGGTGGCACAGTGGGTTAAAGCACAATACTAAGAAGCTAAAGCCACTTCAGCATGAGTTCGATCCCTGCCTGCCCTGGAGGTGATCCACATGGCATGGCAGACTTCTCCTGACCTGCCTGCTGCTCTCCTCAGTAGTGTACTTCATTGGTCATTGGTCGGCCTGTTCTGCTCCCCACTGTCTCTGGTGAATCCTTTCACCATCCCTGCACTTTTGGCCTCTATCCCAGTTCTATGTGCATAAATAAATAAATCTTCCAAAAAAAAATAAGATAGTATGGAAATATATAGGAACAGCAATACATATAAATGTGGAATACACACTTGATAAGTGGCTTTTGAAATATGCAAGGACTACATAAGTACCTGTTAGCAGCTAATACATTTTATATTTATATTTATAAATATAATTTATATTTCATATTTGTTGGTCACTACAAAGAGATGTGAAAGGAACAATTCAATATATTCAAATGGGGACCATAAACTCACTTTATTTTCACCTATATGTTCCAGTGCATATAACAATATATCGATGAAAATACATTAAAACAACAAAACAAGGTAAGTCAAATATTCCTTTCATCATTCCCTGATTTCTACCATACTAATGCCTTGGTAAGTCAAGGGGAGTAAATTATTCATTATAAATTTCAAAGGGGAGCTTCCATTGAAAATTATTTGCTATTGGTCCTTCTTGTAACCAGTATCAAGATAATTCATGACAATCTCAAACACTCCAATAAATAAAGGTGAGAGGCAGTCACTCAAGGGAGGTATCTAGAATGAACTGCGCTTAGACAGCTACATCCCTGCTAAGAGCAGTATGTAAAAATAATTATAATATCTTGAATTATACTAGGAAAGAAAAATATTAATGAAGAAGTTTGCACTCAAGGCTTTAAAAATGGAAATATTTGTTCTATTGAATATTTTTATATGAAGAATATGGAATATTTTTATACTAGCCCTAACACATGTTCTCCATATTATTTCTTTATTGAACTAACAAAATCAGTTATGTGTTTGAAATATTTTATTATGTTAAGTTTTATTTCATGCCAAAGGATGTAGTATAAAACCAGTAGGAGTAAAATAAGAATAACAACTACTAAAAAATTAACATGATGAATTAAATATCTAATTTGTATTGCTTCATAATAAATTCAAGTTTATATGAACATGATTTTATACTAGTAGCAAAGAATAAAATCTTACAATGAATTACATAAGAAAACAAACAAACAAAAAATATATATATATACTATACTTGGTTAAACTGTCCTCATCCTGTTAGTTAAACTTATCTGTAATATTAATACTTAGTGATTTATCTTAAACTCTTGTTTAGTCTCTGCCAATACACTTTTAATAGAGAAATTAAGAAACATTTGAAGGTTATCTGTACTGCTACATATATTTCTTAATGCTGTATTTTTTTATGCTTTAGCTAGATACAGAAAATTGGGGAGAATCACTTTTCCTAATATTCTTTAGCTACAATTCTTTGAATCTTGAGGATCTCGTTTACGTATGATGAGACAGGTGTTTTTCCCTTTTATTTAGCTATATTTTTCTTCATCAAACAAGAAAACATTTGGGCCCTCTGTGGTGGCGCAGTGGTTTAAAGCACAAACCTAAGAAACTAAAGCCACTTCAGCATGAGTTCTACTCCTGCCTGTCCCAGAGGAGATCCACATGGTGTGGCAGACCTCTCCTGACCCACCCGCTGCTCCCCTCAGCAATGTACTTCATCAGTCAGCCTGTTCTGTTCCCCAGTCTGTCTCTGGTGACTGACTCTTCTCACCACCCCTGCACCTCTGGCCAGTACCACAGTTCTGTATGCATAAATAAATAAATCTTTAAAAAGAGAAGAAAACATTTGGACAATGCTGACGTTTTTGGGTGCATAAGCCAATGTTCAATTTAAATTAATGAATACAAAGATTTTCTTCTCCATAAGGAGTACTTCAGTCTGCTTTAGTCATCACCAAGATACAACTGCTAATGCCTCTGTTAACATTACTATCAAATATATTTTTAAATTTATTTCAAATATATCTGTCCTTTTAGTCCAAGCTGGAGTACACTGACACTACTACAGACACTGACTCCAATGTCTAGTGGACATTTATTCCATGTTAGCCTTCATGTTAAGTATTTTTCAGACTTATTTTATCTCTCTCACTACCCTATGACATAGACACTACTATTGTCCTAATTTTTAAAAAATGGATAATATAATAGTTTATTTTTATACTGTTTTGTGCATTTTCCATCTCAGTTGTAATCCCCTTGGGCTTCCCATTACCAAATCACGCATGTGCCATCACCATAGTCTATTGTCCTAATTTTAACTATGAAGAGCATAACACATAAAAAGTAGTTCAATTACTATACCCAGTATTCAACTTTGAAAGTTGATTACAGAGACCACAGGATGGATTATTTGATTCTGGGTAGAGATTATATGAAGTTTAAAAAGAGAAATTAATTTTGAACAGAAAATAAGAGACTATCAAAATTTGTCACTATTCCATTTCCCTTCAACCCACAATTCCAGTAAAAATGAAACATTCAGGAGTCAGACACAACAGAGTCAAGACCTGTAGGGGGAAGTTTAATTTGAACGGGATTTAAATAAGTTGAACAGGAGTCTGCCAAGTTTCATATGTTTCATTTTTTAGTTTATGTCCAACAAATAGTGTTCTTCAAAATTTTAATTTAATTTAATACAATTCATTTAACCCCACACACAAAAAACAAAGATTAAGCATTCAATAAAAGTGCTTTCTCACTTATAGCTAACAGAGTTCTGTGTAAAACATACACTTGATGCAAAAATCTATAGGCACAACTAACAAGATTATCTGAACGTAGATGTTACTGAGTCTTTTCTGGAAGATAAGGTGTCAACAAGATATGTTATTAAGTAGTAAACTTAGATATGTTATTAGAAGTAAACTATTGGGTGGTAGGCAAGCCAAAATTCAAAATATAGAATTTGGACAGATTGAGCCAGTTTGCTATTTGATCCATCAGGGATAAAACATGTGGCTATATTCAGCTTTGCCAATGAAGAAATAATTACATGGTCTTTGGTGAGTCAATTTCCCCATCATTCACCTGCATTCTGAATATTTGTTATAAAACTGTAAATTTCTGGTGCTCTAGATTTCCCTTTTACGTCCATGGGATAAAGATTTTTTTTTAAAAATGGTGGACACAGCTTTGGTAAAGAACAAAAACTGGAAGTAGTTAATCTAGCACACTCTTCAGTTTCATGAAAACAATTTTTCCATTGGTATTACTTTAGGAGAAATATTTACAAAATACAAATAATGCTTGTTCCATTTTTAATGCACTATTTTTAAAAAGTATAGTTTTGGATGGGTCTCATTTATTATTATTATTTTTAGTGATTTATTTCTTTATGCATATAGAACTAGGGGCCAGGCCAGAGGTGCAGGGGCAGTGAGAGGATCAGAGACAGAGTGAGAAGCCGAACACGCAGATCGACCAAGTACAGTGCTGAGGGAAGCAGCGAGCTAGTCAGGAGAGGTCTGCCACACCATGTGGAACAGCTCCGGAGCTGGGAATTGAACTTGCACTGAAGTGGCTGCAGCCAGCTTGTAGTGCTGTGTCTAACCTGTTGCACCACCAGGGAGGGCCCGGGTCTCATTTATTAAAGGATACAGTTAGCTTTAAAGTACAATTTGTATATATTTCCTTTCAAATATATAGGGGATATGCAGATATTATTTTAATCTTTTACATCATACTTTAACTTTATATCATTTCAGCAGAACTTACCCCAATTTAAAATGTTTTCAGCTTTTTTCAGATGTGATTATTATAAAGACAGTTCAGTACGGCCAAACACTTTGGAGTTAAAATGAAGGAGGGCGCAAACCAAATCATTTCAGATCATTATGAAACTTGATTTTATATTTAAAATGTATTACCAACACTGAGTTCATTAGTTCTATAAAATAGTACATTATTGCTATTTGGACTTGTATTTTGGTTTTGTATTTAACATTTTAGGAATGTTCCAAAAATTTCTCAAAGATTATCATTGCTATTAATTTAAGATTGCTCTGACTGAGAAAAATTCTTTTAAGAAAAGCATCATGAAATTAGATACTTCTTCCTTCTGGAAGACACTGATTATTTGTTTAAGAGATTTTTAACTGCTTTGTGTTCTATCATTTGTAAGTTATAAAACATTGTGTATAGAGTAGTAAAAAATAAAATTATTATGAGTATTAATATAAGAACTCTTGTTATGGAGACTAAATAAGTACACCTACTTTTTGGCTTAAGGAAGCCAAAAATATTATATGTGAAATATATGGCTTACATATTTAGAGATTCCTTAGGCATATAGGTAGTATTCATGCTAAATAGAAACATGAAGTTGCTCTATTTAAAAGTCTTGAATGGCCACTTCAGGATTGCTATTCATTTCCAAGGCTAACTGGGTAGTGAATTGGGTCACGAAAGCAATTTTCATTGAATATTATAGTCTAAAGAGACAAATTACACTCTAGTGACAGAATATGTAAAAAAGGCCTTGGCATATTTATATGGCATTGCAGAAGATGTAACAGCAACTTTTCCCTAAGAGAGGTATTGTGCCTACCCATTATCACTATTCATTTATTTTCTGCATATCAGCAATCTCTCATTAAAATATTATAAAAGTTCAAGGAAAGTGAAGTGGTGATACAGCCACTTATATATTTATAACGTATGCTTTTATATATTTAAGATACACTTTAATGTTACAAACTTATAGATTGTGCACTCTATGGTGAAATATACTTTAAGTGAGAATACAGTAACAGAAAATAATTATCTACATTTTAATATCAGTCATCTCTTAATTATTTACATCGATTGAAGGAAGTGGCTAATAAAAAATCACAGATAATTTGCTTAGTGGGATTGGATCTATGGGATGGTGTATAGTAGCTGAATTTCTAATTGCCCAGTTTAACTTACTGCAAATGTGTTGTGAGGATGCCCATCACCAGAAGAGTGGCCACAGACACATAATTTTGTTTCTGGAAGCAATTCCTAGATTAAACAAAGAGAACCAGGAGTTGGCTTTTTTTTTTCCCCCAGTCTTAAGAGTTATGCTAATAATGTACATGATTATTAAAATATATATATAAATATATATATATAAATATATATATATATTATCTTGATAGGTCAACAAAAGCAAAACTATTCCATCTTTTACTCAGTTAATCCAGCATAGATTTCTAAAACTGGAATAATTTTGCAGATGCAAAGTTAAGTATTCATAATGAATTAACCATTAATGAAAAAAATTCATTGGTTCTCTACAATGACCCTTAATTATAAGCCTCACTTTCAATGTCTAAACTAAAAGTATGGCAGTGTTAATACATCGTCGTTTAGATTTAAATGGCAGCTATTTCGACTATGGATGGCATTTGTCCTTAAACTGTCCCTTTTTGAAAGAGCTAATTACTGACTTGTAGTCAATTATATCCAATAAAATTAACACAAATCTTGTCTTGTTATGGAATGTGAGAACAATAATAACAAGAATGTCTTTAAGTAAGTGCCTCAGTCATGTATTACCATAACATAAATATTAGAATTAGAATAAATTTAAGACTATGGAGCTAAGCTCCATCATCTTGTGTTAAAACCTGTTGAATTTTGCCATTTGTATGGAAAGCTATACGGTCAAATGTATAGTTTGCATTTTTGTCTATAAAAACAAAGCAATTATTTATTGATAATGACATAAGATGTCATTTTTACTTAGTAGGATTAGATATTTCAAAGATTTTGCTGAAAAGCAGAAGGATTACACTGCATTTGATAAACCATGTGACAACATTTCTTTAGACTTCATGTATGATACAAAAGGATGATCCCCATTCATAGACACACAGGGGAAATTATAAATATATTGGAAAAGAAGAAAAGCAAGGAGGGACGTGATAGGGGTGTCCGGAAGTATTTGTAGTGGTTTGATGCATGTAAATATTATATCTTATAAATAATTCTTTTCAAATACATCTCTGAAGTTCAGGGGCTCTGTTTAAGCAATGGATTGTATATGCATCACATGCCTAATGTCACTTTCTTCAAGGTAAGAACAACATTAATTCAAGTAAGAAAAGTAGCTTCTAAAATATTCCTTCCCTTCGATTTCCTATGAGGCATGTTACCTGATACTGGCAGATGAAGACTAGGGAAAAGATGTTCAAGTAACATTTTACTGTCAGAATCCAACAAACACATTTTCATCTAAATTATTTTGTCAACAGCCTTGTAGAACCCTCGCTAACCTTATTTGGCACTAGTGCATAATTAGATACACAGGGGTGTGACTCCAATTGAAGGTGTTGGCATTGTAGCACTCTGTGAAAATATTAACTATGAGGTTAACTCCAATTTTCTCTTCTTTAATTAAATGCACATGGTACTAATGAGGTAACCTACTGTTCCTTGATAGCACTAATTAGCTAAGAGGAGAGTACACTCTCACACTGCAATTTAAACCTAAAAATAAGGTTGAAATATGCTAATTGCAGGCAATTTAAAACAGTACAAGTTGAAGAACTAGTCATAATAAGAGAAACTGACTGTTTTACAGCTAGGCAGCTGTAACTTTGGTTAAAATCAAAACAAGCCATACAGTTTTTGGACTGCTATTTAACAAGGTCATAAGCCTCCTAAAAAATGAATTGCTACTTGATACAAGAGCAATGAACCAAACTAACAAGAAATCCTCAAATCATCATGCATCTACATAAAGCCAAAAATTAACCGAGTCACTGTGCTCCTAATTTCCTATGATACTATATGTAATGTTAAAAAATTAAGCTCCATTAATAAGCAATATTATCTGAAATTTTTCCAAGATCCCTACACAAAATAAAATAGTGTAATTTGTGTCTGAGACATCAACAAAACATGTCAGTAAAAATTTGTTAGCCAATCACAGGGTTATAAAGGAGAATATAGTGAAGAGTGAATTCAACACTTGAGAAATGAAATACCTGAAGAAATTTCCAGACATTGTACAAGTACAGTGATAAAAATACACAGAGGCGCTATGAAATAAAAAGGCATAGTACCATTTAAGGGACACAGATGCCAAAATAGCTGAAGGATTTTTTTTTATATAAAATGGAAAATTTGATTAGATTTCTTCATAGATTAGAGCTTCAGGATGGAAGTGGCCTGTAGAGTCTTTGTGATAGTGTTCTCATTTTGCTCAAATGACTCAGAAGCAAAATTTCAATAAATCTAAGTACAATCCATATGTATCTTTCTTGTTTCTTAAACATTTCCCAAATTAGTTTTAACTAATAAATATGGAAAGTCCTTTGCTCTACAGCAAGATTCTAAAGGGCTTTCTGAATACTCATAAAACATATCATTATGCCTTAATTGGTATAAAATTACATTTTCTATAATTTTGACTTTCTAAAGTCCATGTAATCTTATTATATATCAGAAACATTGTTTAACCAAACACTCACTGCCTGACAATGTAAAACATAAAAATATAACACATTAAAATAACACTCTCATTGAGCTATCCTTTGGAATAAGAGAAGGAGGACTGCCCCATCACTCTGTATGCACAATTATAAAATATATGTATTTTAAACAATCAAGAGTTGACCAAGAAAAATAAAACTATCAAAACAAAACCTGTGTAAAGAAAAAGTCAACATAAGCTTACTAAAGAGAAAGAGCAAGCATTTTGAAAGGCAAAAGCTTTCAAGTAACTTCCAACAAATGACTCCTGGAGTTAAAAGTATGTGAGAATAAACTCTGCACTACCATTAGGCCGTCATCATGTATTGTCAAAAGACTTAGTTGAAGAAACTTTGCTTTGAAAAACCACCCAGCTTCTTCTCATGGCTGCCCAAGAGCTTTCTACAACAAAAAGGGACAGGATTTTGGCAAGAGATGCTAATAAAGCTCTGACCAACTGTGCTATAACAATTCTGTAGAGCTGCAGGTCTGTAAAGGGAGTAGCAAGAGTATGAAATCAGACAGTCATTTAAAAATGGGCCCCTTGGAGGCAACCCGTCATAGTCCAGGAAATCATAGAAAAACACAAAATGAATAGATGCTTTAAGTGTTTTCATCTGTTTCAAATAAGTATCACAGAATCGTGAAAAAGCCAGGACAATGCACTGTAATGGACTTTCAACATTAACTTCAGAAGTAATCTCTCCTTTATTTAAATATGGATCATTGTAATTTTCTGTTAAAACAATAAAAAGTAAGTCATTTAAGTTGAAAAAGAGAATGCAAGATTTGGAGACTTTCTGTCGGGGTTCTGATTTCTGCCTCAAGACTTACTAGTTGTGTGACCTTGAGCAAGTTACTTAGTCTTATTTGGCCTCTCACTAAAAATGGGATAATCAATAACATTATCATAGGATTCTTAACTATATAACCTTGGAAAGTACTTAAAATAGTGCTGGCACCCATACCCCTCATAATTATTAGCTATGTACTTAATATTCATTAGTAACTGCTAATAAATTCATTACTTCTTCAGAGAAACATACATTTTTAAAAACAAAAATATGGCATTTATACTATGCATAAAACATTATTTTGTCCACTAAAAATGAAAAAATCCCCCCCAAATTGTATCTGCATTCAAACTGGTTGCAATGTATCTGATTGGACCTCATGATATTTATAGAAGATTCCCAAATAAGTAAAACATTTATTTTTCTCTTTAGAAACCTGTTACAGAAAACAAGAAGTTAATATGAATGATGTCAAAGAAAGTACATATATTTTAAAAGCTGATGATGACACATTTTTTTCATAGAACAATAAGTTAGAACTGTGCATTGATCTTTTCTCACAAAAATTCTTTAAATTATAATTTATTCATTAAGGTTAGCTGCAAGTGTGTCAATTTTTTTAACACATTCAAAACTATAATGTCTTATAGTATGTGAAGTAAAATGATATCTAAATGGAAAAGTAGTCTATATTTTAAAGGTACAAACATTTTGAAACAAGTGTTCACCCAGTGAAGAAGTATGGACACATTCTTATTTTAACTTTTTATTGAATTAACCTCATTTTATACCATTCCATTTCACCAGTACAACATTATACTTCGCTTGATGTGAAATAAACAAAACCAAAATAGAATGGTTGACTGGCCTTTTCCCCACTCCATTCTTTTGTTTGTTTGGTTGGTTAATTTTAGACCATTCATCATATTTAATTGAAATTGGCACAGTGTAGAGTGGCCAGAGCTGTATGACAAGTCCAAACAATATCATCCTTTTCTACCCCAATTCTTTAAAACAGATCAACAACTGCCCAACTCTGATACAGGAGATGAAGAAAAGGAATCAATGCATAGATACATTTTGAGTGCTTCATAAAATACATCAGCATAGCTGTATTTTTTGGAGTCGGTTAAAAGGAAGCATGGCCCACGTAAAGGACCAAGTAAGTATGAGCACATCCATGAAAACTATTCACTATTCTTTATTTTGAGAAAAAGAAGTCAGTGCTACCTTGTTTCCTTCTGTGGTCTAGGCTGCAAAACCCATATGACATTGAGGACAAGTACAGCCACTAAAGAACCACCTGTTAAGGAAAGGAATTGAAGTGTAGGGAGCTGTAACTATTTACCTAAGACTCATCCTTTCATTTATTTTTTAAGTTCACTAATGCATCATATATCATGTAGTACAGGTTCACAAACTTTAGGATGTGAAACATGATCAAAAGACCTAAAGGAATGTGTTGTGTGTTATCATCAGCTGGGGGGATTTGAATAAATAATGATATGGGGATCCTCTAATTTTCTGATTTAATTAAGCTATTGCAGAACAAAAGCATAAAAAAAAAAAAAGAAAAGAAAGAAAAGCACTCCAGGTAAAGATAGTAAAGATAAAGGTAATGTGTAGTCAGACTTTAGGACCACAGATAAAATAGTTGAACAGAAAAAGAAAGGGAGACTTATAAGGCAAGCCACACACACACACACACACACACACACACACACACACACACACACACACCAGAGATGAAGAGTGGCAAGAAAAGGCAAGAAAAGTGGTGTGAAAAATCTTAAATGTTTTAACTCAATTCAGAGGGATGAAACTTCTTAGAGGTTTTCATAGGATAATTTCAAATGACAGTTGTGACCAAAACCAAACAATATGCTGAAGAACAAATAGATGTTTAAATGTAAACATTATTTCAAAAATTTGATAATAAAGGAAAGGCCTATAAAATACATGATGTAAAAGAGGTTGATGTAAGATTTTATTTTATTGGTGCTCTTGTTTTTAAACATGGGAAGACTCACAGAAATATGTTAGTAGCAAGGTCAGAGAGATTGATACAAAAGAGTGAGAGTGTCTCTCACATCATCAATAATTATGAGATATGTAAGTACAGGTGCCTGAAGGTGATGGGAGGGTGGGATGGACAAGGGAAAGGAACACTTTTGATAAAGGCATGGATTCTTTACATTCATTGATTCAAATTGATTTTAAAAAATTGGCCTGAGAACATGAAGAATATTGCTGAAGGTAATTATTAATAAAGGTTGAAAATACTATGCTTGTTTTTCCCATGTAGGAATTTAAAACTTTTAAAATTGTTCTTTCTTTTCTTTGGTAATAAACATGTGCCACTTGTTAACATTCATGAGTAACAAACTCAATATGAAAATGCAAAGTTACAAAATTAAATTAGGATTTTCCTCAACAGAATTATTCAAATTAAAATGTAGGTAACTGTATGTAAATATAAAGAAAACTTACTTTAAGTACATTTTATTTTTACATGGCCTCGATGAATGTAAGCAGTGCAGATATAAAGTTATAATTATTCAAGTTACTGAAACTTCATGTCCATGGTCACGTTACACGTAACCTACAGTACAAGGTCCTATAGTTCTCTCTTATCTGTGTTGTGTTTCTTGGGTGCTGAAACAGTAATTCTTTGTAAAACAAACAAATAAACAGAAAAAAACCCACTATTGTCATGACCATGCTACAATTTTGTAAAACAAACAAAAAACTCAGTTACTAGACATTGACAGTAATTTTGCTGTTCAGCATCTTGCCCTCATTTTGGTAACAACAGCAGTGTTTTCTTTTGAAGATCACCCCATTCTGCACCCCAGCTTCAGCCATCATCTGCAAACTGATGAGACAAATTCAAGGATGAGTGGGTGATACCAAGAGACCAAAACACTTCCTTTTCTAGGAACTGATTTCTGCAGTGGGTGTTGTCTAATAAGTGGGAAATTCATCCAAACTAATGCTGGGATCCAAAAGGCTCTCCACTAGATCCTGCTCCTACTTCTTGTCCTTCCTGAGACCAGATTTTGTTTAGCTTTGAAATTACTGTTGTAATTTCAATCCTATATATATATATATATAACTGAAATTACAACAGTTTATATATATATATATATATATATATATATATATATATATATATATATATAAAAGGTCAGTTTGTACTGTAGACTCCACAGTCTACATAATACAATCTAATATATGAAAATGACAAAGCAAAATATTAAATTAAAATATCAGCACAGGCACATTCATTAATATAGTAATTACTGAAGGTTATTAGCATCCTTTATCATAAATTAATGATAGATATTAATGCCTTTCCATTCTTGTTCAGCAGATTCTATATTTTTTCCTTTTTTTTTAAAGAAAGCCTACGTAAACATTAACAAAGAAAGTCTAGTGATGATCATCGCCTCAAATATATGATAGATATTTGAGATTTTCAATTACTTAATATCAATCAATTAAACTCACATTCCTAAAATAAGATTTGATCCTCATTTTATTATTAAAAAATTACTTAAGAATTAACAAGGATTAGATAATATAAGTGTTGAAGTTGGATTTTTCTTCATTTTTAGTCAATTTCCTTCTTAATCATCTTAGAAAACTTCCATCATAACTGGCACTAATCGGTACCCTTGTTAGAAACCCCACCAGAGAAGCCAGAACAGAAATGATACAGACACCTCTCACCCACAGAAACTAGCTGTCAGCATAGGTGAGGCTGCGATCAAGCATGGCTAGATGACCTGGATGTTGTCAGTAAGGACAGTTCTGGTCACTGACTGTGTGGACAACCTGAGTATCTCCATGTGCCTAAAGTGCCTAAAAATCAAAAGAAACCCATAATGCTCTTGCAAGGAATGTAGCTATTGTTTTTTTGTTTTTTTTTGCAGCTACTGTATTTTAAGTGGGAGTAAAGACAGCAGCCAAAAACACATCAGGCATGAGCTACTTATGCGGAGTACTAGTATATTTGTATTTTTGCTTACTTGTGTGTTTTCTCTTTTGTTCAAGAGAATATTTTAAACTTTTCTAAAAGAAAGAGTGAGTTGGCTTTCTTATGAACAACTGGAGAATAGAAGGGAAAAAAAAAAGAAATAAAGTCATCACTATACCAAATCCCCACTTCATGTCAACAATAGGTTCTTGGACACTGAGTTGGTGTGAAAACAAATCAGCATTACCACAAATCAACTGATATAATAAACAAGAGTTAAGCTTCCATAGGATATGCTGGTCATAAAACATCACTAGACTTATAAATACACATCTAAAACACTTCTAATATTAAACAACAATTTGTATTCATTCATTTCCAACTCACATCCTGGTTAAGGTGCTATGTGACTGGAGCCTATTCTAGAAGCTCAAGTTCAAGGTAAGAACCCACCATGGACAAGATGCCTTTCTACTGCAGGACACATTCTCCAACACACCTGCATTCTGCATTCAGTAAGACATGACAGTAAGCCCCATGTGAGAATCTCTGGCATATGGGTGGAAACCAGAATGCCTCAAGGAAACCCACAAAGACATGGGAAAATATGTAAACTTTGCACAGACAGTGCCCCTACTCAGGAATCCTTTTTTTTTTTTTTTCTCATCAACATTGTAATGAAACTGAATTGAGTGAAATAATCTTATTTGAGGACTTGCTGTATTTAACAGATAAAATGGACAGATCCTATGTGTAGATTTATTTCTTCTTGTTATATTATGGCTAAGCATAGTTCATGTTTAAATCAGAATAGCAGTTCTCAGTTTGCTGTTTTTTTTTTTTTTTTTAAAGATTTATTTATTTATTCATACAGAACTGGGGTACAGGCCAGAGATGCGGAGGGTGAGAGGATTCACCAGGAACAGAGTGGGGAGCAGAACGGGCAGATGGACGAAGTACACTGCTGAGGGGAGCAGCAGGAGGGTCAGGAGAGGTCTGCCGCGCCATGTGGATCTCCTCTGGGGCAAGCGGGGATCGAACTCATGCGGAATTGGCTTAAGCTTCTCAGTGCAGTGCTTTAACCCGCTGCGCCACCAGGGAGGACCCTGCTGTTCTTTTTTATGCTATCAAAAGAAAATACAGATGTCTCTTGTTACCTTGAGACCTTGTTAGATGAGATATTGAAAGGTAGCAGACAGGCCATAGTAAAACAACTTTCAGTATGACAGGAGGAAGCAGAGGGTATAGAACATCTATTGGTGATAGAGGCTAATAACGGACTACGTAGTCTGTTCAATATTTAATTCCTCCTAAATTTAATGAGTATTTCAATTTTATTTCACTCACATTAGAAACAAATCTGGGGCCGTCCCTGGTGGCACAGCAGGTTAAAGCACAGCACAAAGAAGCTTAAGCCACTTCCACATGAGTTCGATCCCCGCCTGCCCCAGAGGTGACCACATGGCGAGGCAGACCTCTCCTGACCCGCCCGGTGCTCCCCTCAGCAGTGTACTTCGTCAATCTGCCTGTTCTGCTCCCCACTCTGACTCTGGTGAAGCCTCTCACCCTCTGCATCTCTGGCCTGTACAAATAAATAAATAAATCTTTAAAAAACAAACACAAAACAAAACAAATCTGACTCCATTTTTTGTTTTGACTACTGACTTCATTTTAAGCTTCAACCCTTCAACCTCCCTATCTGTTATACCCTTACATCTACAGAGAGTTGGGTATACATCTCCTTTGCCACTGGAAAATAAAACATAAACAATTTCCTCAAGGGATTTTCTCTAGAGCCCAACAAAAAGACCAACACACATCCTCCACTTTCACAAGTGAGGTAAGACCTGCTAGGATGCCATCAACTCTCCCTAGGAGTCTCTTGTGTGAGTAACACAATTTCTTTCAAGTTATCTTGGAGTGTGAAGTATCACCAGCTTTGACATCTGAACCAAATTTTGGGGAAGGCCCTTCTCACTTTTACTATAGAATAATACTTAGTAGGTTAAGAATTGAGATTAAACGAACAAATATAAGTGTCCCTAACCTAAAGAGTTTACCAAAATACTTGGAAGACAGCCTACTAGTGATGGGTATCACCGTTTTGAAGACGTAGGAACAGGGTACTATGTTAGTACAGAGGAAGGTTATATAGCAGATAGGGCAAAGAAATGGCTTTGTATACAAAGTAGCATGGTTATGAATGGTTATGAGGCAGAGAGCTGTATGAAGTAGTGACCTGTATGAAGGCATGAAGGTATGTGATCCTGTGATCCCTGAAGTGTTCAGGGAACTATCGCCAGTGCAGAAATATCAGAGAAAGGTCTAGTGAAGAGAGGGTTGTAGGAACACAGACAACCAGAGCCAGATCTTCCAGATCCTGTAAAGCAAAGTGGTTCTTGTCAAATTTCTCACCAATGCAAGTATATAGCTTCTGCCTTTTCACTCAGCCAGTCACAAACATTAAGGCATTTCAGATGTTTCAGAGTAATATTACTAAAATTCTAGAGAAGTAACTGTGAACAATAGAAAAACATCTTTAAAGCAAGAAATAACTAGGGCCTCCCTGGTGATGCAACAGGTTAAATAAAGCACTGTGAAGCTACCACAGCCAATGCAGCAGGAGTTAGATCCCCGGCCAGGACGGCAACCCGCATGGTGTGGCCCACAGTTGCTCCCCTCATCAGTGTATTTCAGAACCTTTGCCTGTTCTGCTCCTCACTCTGTCTTTGGTGAATCATGTCACCACACCCTCACCGCTGGCCTGTACCCCAGTTCTGTATGTATAAGTAATTTTTTAATTTTTTAAAAATAACTTCTTTTTTTCCAGAACTCCTCATTCTCTATTTTCCTGTCACTCTCTTTCCTAGGATTTTGGGTATGTTTATCCCTTTATATTCTTTCCCTGACTCCCTAAGTATACTAGTGAATTATAATGCACTTCAATTCAATTCAGCATTAAAGTTCCACTTGGAAAATTCTGCTTGCAAGAATGAAGTGTACTCATATTTGAAATATCTGAATTGTATTGCCATGAAGATAGAAAAATAAATTACTTAAAGTTTTGTATTTCCAAGCAAAAAGTAAGAAAATACCATAGTTTGGCATCAAAAAATATTTTCATCTTTAAGAAAAAATATGTTCATCTCCAAGAAAGTTTTGTGGTGAACTAAACTGAAAAACTGTGAAAACAGAAATCTCACTGCATATTGAAACCTTGAAGGAAATACAATGAACATTTAAAAATTGGGGTTCAGAAAAAGATGAATACTTCATATTAGATTCAATTGGATATCACCCCTTCCTTTGCTACTTGGGGCATTCAGAATATAATTTCACAGATGATATATTTTTCTTAATGTGATTTTCAGACTACATCTAATGGAAAATGCCTGGTTAGGATTAAGAGACATAGTACAGATGTTAAACTACATTTGCATGCAATTATTTCTAAAACAAATGCCAGGGTACAGAGTCTACTGAAATGGCTTTCGGGATGGCTGGCACAACATATTAAACTTGCTTCCAGTCTCTGAGTAAGTCTATATTCTGAATATTTCAAATCAAGACATTGAACAAGAAAAAAATCCCATATTTTTATTTTTTGCACTACCTTGATACCTTGTCTGTGAATATATGGATAGAAGGTTAGATCCCAAGGATTTAAGGTAAGGAATTAATATTTTAAAACAAAAGTCTTTATTCTTTAATGTAAAATATGCATTTTATTTATTCATTCAATAGTACTTGACAAAACAAGACAGAATAGTTTAATATTCTGTGGGGAAAGACAGAAGATAATAGGTTGGGTATACTGTGTAACCTTATTTTAGGATATTTTACTTTAGAAATCAATAAACTCATTACTATTTTGTTAATAAAAGATCTCACTTTAGCTGATGGTCTTGTAGCAATTCACGTTTAAGTATCAAACTAGAATTAAGAAACTTTTTACTCAAGTATTGCTAAAACACACTTTTATCAGAAATATCAGAAGTAGTGAATGATAGGACTGAAAGGAAGCATTCACTGCCCTGCTTCTCTAGGACTTTGGGCTTACTGAAAGCACTGAATCTGGATGTCACTGGAGTTTGCAGGTGGGAAAGCGCTTTAATTCACTTTCAGCAATCTTTTCCATGAGAATCAGTTTTTGCATTTGAACCTGATTCAGTGAATGAAGCATGGAAAGCCACTGAAGTATCTGTTAAGTATCAAAACAAAACAGTGTGTCACACTTTCACTCTCCCAAAGTCAGGAAGAATTAGCCTGTTTTACTGTATGCCTTGCTCCCTAGGGGGGAGCAATTCAGATCACGGTCACCCCTAGGAATTTATGAGAGAACTAGAGGATGCGGCAGTTCCCTTTCTGATCCCGGCAGGGGAAGCAGCAGTAGCCCTTGGATCCTACTTTTCATCTGCTATTGGTCTCAGTAGCAGCTCCTATTCTTGCCAATATGATAAATAATAGACTCCTTAATGAGGTATGAAGACTGCAAACTGCACATACAGAATCTTAACTCCTTGGATTTCCTGATTTTGACATGGCTCCTTATCAACTCCTTCCCATTCCTGACTATGACAAAATCTAAACAAGGTGATCATAAACTTCTAAGAGAAAAAGAAAAAACAAACCCTTTCCAATTGAAAGCCTTACTTTGCAATATAAAAATGTTTATGATGCCAAGAAAACTTCGAGAAGAGGTCCAACACTGTTACTCACTTTTTTTTCATCAAGGTTCCTCACATTGTTGAGTAAATATCTAACTTGATGATTGAGACCATTGCCTTCTTAATAGTATCTCTGAACAAGTGGCTTAGAAAACAGTGATAAGACTCAGGAACATGAAGAGATGGGAGTAGAATCACTCCATTAGAATCTTTTAAGGGTAGTGGTGATGGAGACCTCCTCCCTGGGGAAAAGCCTGTACACCACTAGACTGCACATTAAGAACCACAGCTCTGTTTTAACCACAAACTGACCTATGTTCTATACAATGCAGGCATTCAAGAAAAGGTAAGATTCACATTTTGTTATTTGTCATCCTTATTTTGGTATTGTTTTCCAATTGTTTGATATTGCATTCCCAAGGTGAAAATTATGAGATATTCTAAATAGTAACTAAGAGACTGTATAGCATTGAGGAGTAGAGTAAGACTGACTTGAATTCACTTATTAGATCAATGTATCCATTAGATGACTTTAGATAATGTACATTAGCCTCTTAAGTCTCCGGTATCCTATTCTGTGAAATGAGAAAGCACAAATCCAGGTACAAACAAATCACTGAATATATGCTAATGAAACAAGTAAAATTATAAATGCTTTAGGTTCTTTCATTTGTTAGGGAATAAAAGGGGATAAAAAGATTGGGAACAAAACAGAAATAACTTCTATAACATCTCTGGTTGACTCCTCAGCACTTCCTTTCTGCTAGTCTAGCCATTCATTAAAATATAATGTCCTTAATGCACAGCACTCAGAAGCGATCACAGCCACTAAAGCACGAGTTAAGTCCTGGCCAATGAGGTGACCCACATGGCATGGCAGACCTCTCCTGATCTGCTCGCTGTTCCCCTCAGCAGTGTATTTCAGTCTGTCCTCCTGTTCTGCTCCCCACTCTGTCTCTAATGAATCCTCACACCCCCCACACCTCTGCCCTGTATCCCAGATCTGTATGTGTAAGTAAAATATTGTAAAAAAAAACAAAAACAAAAAACAAAAAACAAAAAAAACCTATGGTGATGGCACACGGGAGATTTGGTGGTGGGGAGCCCACGGGTATTACAACTGAGATGGAAAAAGGCACAAAATGAAGTAAAAACAAACTATTATATTATTTAAAAACTATCTTAAAAAAAAAAAACATATAATGCCCAACAACCAAGAGACCAGCTAGGGGTGAAAATAAAGCACTTTTTTTTTTCCTTAAGTATCTTCTCATGACATTGAGCAAATACAAAATCCTCACAGAAGTACATGAATGAACTAACAATAAAAGCTTCCCAATAGTCACAAAACATGGCTTAATACCATGTTTAGTGTTTAAGCATTTAAAATATTAAAAACACAATAAGCAGTAACAAAGTTCTATTAGGTAAGTTTGCTGTTAAAATAAATGAATATTTCCAAAGAATATAGTTCTTAAAAATTTAGATTTACAGAGGTGAAAAGTTGATGAGTTCTCAATTAGAAAAGATGGAAGGAGATGCAAAGCTATTATAGTAATCATTATACACCACCATAAAAGACTAAATAGTAGGCCAGCAGCAGAATTGAAACTTTCACAAAACCATAATGACTCTCTCTGTATCTATACTTATACACTATACCTATACATTAAAATAATATAGTTTTAATTCATAAAAGAGTTTGCTGGGAATGAAAATGTCCAGTTTTATGATTGTGTTACTATTAGAAATTATTCGTTTCTAAGCCACACCAAGTTTCATCATCCAGTAAGCTGTTCTCAAGAATCAAGCTAATTTACATTTAAAATAGGAGTACAGTCTACTCTTTAAAAGCACAATGGTAAACAAACCAATTTGACAATTACATTAATATGAGTATTTGCATAATCTGTCTTCCACACCTGTTCCTAATTTGAAGCAGCTGCAGGACAAATCACAGTCACACTGCTCCCATTGGGTATGTGTAAGTTCCAAAAGTAATGTAAGCATCTTGTTTTTTGTAAGATATTTTCTATTTTAAATATTTCTTGACTTTTCAAAATTGATAAAAGTTTTATAGAAGCCATGATATTTATTTGCTTACCATTAGTGAGTGGAGTAAACATAATAACATATAATGTTATTGCCTATACTTTCAGCTTATTCTGTTGACTGATACAATATTTTAATCTGAAGAGTAATTTTGTTTAAATAACAAATACTTCAGTTATGTGCAAATACATTAAAAAGCACAATAAAATATAACTACAAAACCAGTAAGAGATATAATCAGAGAATCAACAGCAAATCAATTAATAAAGAATTAAGCAAAATCTATAGATACCTAGAAATGGGTTTGCTGTATAGAAGATAATTATGACATCTTTCAGAACATCTTTTCAAAACTGGATATTATTTATGCTTCAACAATCATAGACTAAAATAAAAACAGAAATTACATTCATCTTTTAAATAATTCAGCTCATGTCTGTATATATTCAAACACATGTCATCAAAAGCAGTTTATTATTGCTATATATTCTTCTACTTGATACATTTAAGTCACTGATTCTAGCAGCGGAATATAAGAGACCCATGTCATCTGCCAATGAAACTGTTTTTAGTCTTCTATTATGAATGAGAAATGAAGTTAAGCTTTCTAAAGATGTTACTTATTTCTGAGAAGTGAATGAGAGCATGTATAATAGTGAACTGAGGCAACAAACAAAGCAGATTTTTGTATGTATGCTGTTGACCTCCAGGAGGTAAATAATGAATGACTGAATTCTTAGTTTTGTATTTCATTCAGAATTCTATTTCTACAAGCACCCTCATTATATAAGAAAACAGAACTACAAAAAAAAAAATCATTGTTGCTTACATTTGTATTACATTCACAACTCTCACCACAGAAGATAAATAGGCTCAGGAGAGTTAAGTGATTTGCCCAAGTTCTCTTAACCAGTAATAGTATTATGGTCCAGCTATTATATCCCAAGCTCTACATTCCTTCCCATAACTAATGGATGTTAATTTGAATGAATAATAACAACTATGATACATAATTTTTCTAATTAAATAAATATAATGGAATTCTTACCAAGAACCAAGCCTGGGTTACACAAAAATATAAAAATAAATTTGATCACTGTATAACTTAGACAATAAAGCCAAGCTATAGAGATTGTGAGAAAAAACTATTTCAACAGTTATAACATCTACTCAAATAAATTTATAAATGTTGCATATTTTTGTCATTAAATATTATATATTTTATCGGATATAGATATAGATAGATATAAAATCTTGGTGTTTTATATACATGCACACATATGTACACATATGTATGTATGTATGTATGTATGTATGTGTGTATATAGCTGAGCGTACGGAAAATAACTACACAGATAACTGGCATATCATGAGGCATGTCAAACATAATGGAATGTAAACTATTTGTTTATAATGAATATGCACACTGAATAACATTCTAACACAAAATTTCACTTTCTGAGTATAACAATGTTTTCCTAATTTTATTAAAAAACAATTGTCAGACATCACTGTATAAGTTTAAGGCATAGGGTGTGAGAGCTGATTTATATATTTTGTGAAATATGTTTGGCTAAACTTCAACTCTAGATACAATAAAAAGAAACGATGGAATACAAAAATGAAAAAAAAAACTCAAATTTCCTAATTTTAAAATAATCTTACTTGTTTTTGCTTTAAGATAAAAATTAACTATCAAGATTAAGATGAGAGGTAACATGCAAAAATACTCATTTTTTTTGGTAAACACAAGTTCTGGAAATGGCATCTTCTTTTGAAATAAAAAAAATTAGGACACTAAATTCTTAAAGGTAAGGATAGAGTTAAGAATTCCTGGTTGACAGAAACATGAAATGAGCCCACACAACTGAATTGCCCTCCCAAGGTCACACAGTTAGAGAGTGGTGGAATCAATCCTTTAACTCAACGCCTCTCCTGTGCATCACTGCTTCTGGCCTCCTAATCTTATTAAGAGCATAAATTGAACACCAACAGGTCACTTATAACTTGTCTGTGCTTTTCTATGGGCTTAAATTAAGTGATATGCTATATTCCAATAAAAATATATGCAGATGGATTTTTTGGTTACAAAGAATTACAAAATAAACTGCATTAATTTCTAGACTTGCATAATTATGTCACACAGATATATACATAAACATAGGTAAGCATAAGTATATGGGAATTAACAGGATCATTGGGAAATTGGAGTTCTGATGAATCTCAATTCTTTATAATTTTCTGTATCACTTGGATTACGTTTTAAGCACAAATTGCTTTAATGATCACTCAAAGTGGCAAAATGAACAGAAATTAGAACAGTAGTTATAAGTATTTTGTATTAAACAAGTTGATTCATGGAACCCTCATGGACATGAAGTGCCAGCTTATAAGTATCCTGGTATTTCCTTTTAAAATAGGCAATTTGCCTTCATCTTAATAATGCACAAAATATTGCTTACTACTCGTACATGATTGTATTTTTTATGTAAAGATATCATGAAAATACCTTTTACTTTTTTCAATCCCTTCATGATAAGCACTCCCCATTTTTTCTTTAATCATATCTACCATACTAATCGTTAAACTTGTTCCCACACTTTAATATATCCTTAAATTATTGAGTTCAGTTCTAAACAAAATTTAAAGAATTACAAACAAAGCTTCAGAGGAAAATGAAAATCTTAGTCTCTTTGCATGTAATGTCTGATTCACTAACATTTAGAGAAAAGTAAAACCCAATTTATTCCATAGAACACTCTAAAAAGCCATAACTGTCAATTGGACTTTTTTTTTTTTTAACCTTAAACCACTGAGTCTTGTTTAAAACCACTCAGAAGAATAGTTATTACACTGAATTTTTATCTCGCCAGATTGTCAACTCCCTGAGGATAGGAATATTTTTTTAATCCCCTATGGTACTTGGTGTCTGCTTAGCAAAGTGTCTAACACACTAAGGCCCTTTAGTCATGTTTCTTTGATGGATTGATTGACTAAGGATGTAAGTTTTAATAGATGGAAGTATTGTAATTCCATTTTGAACTGTTACTGCTATTGTGTTTTTAGCTTGGTTCTAGCTGGAGTACGAAAATCATTTGTTTCATATGAAATTCTATAGAGAAGGCTTTTCAATTAATTTTTATACTGAACACTTCGTTTTATAAAATACTTCTGAACACTCTTTTTATAAAATAAATATTGATTTCAACAGGATAGAAAGCAAAAAGTTGGGGTGGGAAAGAAAATATTCTAGCCACCTCTGCTTTAATTTAGCAGTGCTAGATATGATTGAATGAAAAGGCCATTAGCGTAAATGTTAGTAACCTTAGCAATAATTTCTTTTTTTAAAGATTTACTTATTTATACATTCAGAACTGGGGTACAGGCCAGAGGTGCAGGGGCAGTGAGAGGATTCACCAGAGACAGAGTGGGGAGGAGAACAGGCAGACTGAAGAAGTACACTGCTGAGGGGAGCAGCAGGGTCAGGAGAGGTCTGTGGCGCCATGTGGGTCACCTTCAGGGCTGGGGATCAGCTTACTTGCAGTGCTGTGCTTTATCCCATTGTGCCATCAGGGAGGGCCAGCGATAATTTCTAATTAGGTTCTTAAAAAATTTTCCTACTATCAAGTAGTCCTAGAACAGCTATTTTCTTTTCTTTTTTTTTTTTTTAAACTGAGGTTAATAACATTATATATGATTTAGAGGTTTATGATAACTCTATTCTGGTATGTGTGATCATTCTACATCCACTACCAAGGTACACATCCTCCTTTCTTTTAAGCAGTTTGTATTGTGAAAGTGTGAATCAATACTATTTTGAATAGGAAGATGCATCTTAGCATTGAGTAACCCATTGATAGTGCTCTCTGAAAACTTGAGTATTTAGGGCCCTCCTTGATGGCACAGAGGGTAAAAGCATAGCACTAAGAAGCTAAAGCCACTTCAGCATGAGTTCAATCCCTGCTCTAGAGGTGATCCACATGGCGCAACAGACCTTTCCTGACCCGCCCTGTACCTCATCCATCTGCCTGTTCTGCACCTTATTCTGTCTCTGGTGAATCCTTTCACTGCCCCTGCACCTCTGGCCTGTACCCCAGCTCTGTATTCATTTTTAAAAAAGATTTATTTATTTACGCATACAGAACTGGGGTACAGGCCAGATGTGCAAGGGTAGTAAGAGACAGAGACAGAGTAGAGAGCAGAACAGGCAGACTGATGAAGTACACTGCGGAGGGGAGCAGCTGCGGGTCAGGAAAGGTCTGCTGTGCCATGTGGTCACCTCCGGGGCAGGCGGCTCGAACTCATGCTAAAGTGGCTTTAGCTTCTTAGTGCTGTGCTTTAACCTGGTGTGCCACCAGGGAGGGCCCCAGCTCTGTGTTCTTAAATAAATAAATCTTAAAAAAAAAAAAAAAAAACCTTGAGTATTTAAAACCCATTGTTTTCAGCAAGTTTTGGAGTTCTCTAAGACACAGGAAGCACTAACCCAAAGTACCTAAGATTCTTTCAGTATGTATATACATAGGTCTCTGTATTGCATAGAATGATTTCAATGTTCTCGTATTTAACAGAAGTGTTCACATTAGGATCTGAAGAACAGAAAATGAAAGAAAGAGAAGAGAAGAGAAAAAGAAAGGAATACCTTCTTCAAAGGGAAAATGAGCTCTATAGTACAATATATAGTCTATTCTTTCCTATAATCTTGCATTATGGCCTCCTTGAATGGTCACCCTTTAAACAGACAGCCTTCACCAACTGAGAAATGTTTGTCTTTCTTATACTTTTCGTCTCTTTCCAAAGTGAGAATTAATAAAGAAATTCCCGTTAATTCATTTGAGTTATTCATACATGTAAAGATTGATGGGAAAAGTGGCCTGGTAAGATAACAGAACTGACTGATATTAAACTCTAGATCCTTGGGAAAGTTACTGAAAGTTCATGGTTCTGATTCATAAGTAAATTAGGAATAACCCTAGTTCTGGAGTTATGCGAGGATAAAATAAAATGATCAAACAGTGTCAAAGTACTGTACCCTACACAATAGAAGTCAGTACCAGTAATGAGAATGGGGCTGAGGGAAAGCAAAAGGTTTTGTTAAACTTCTAAATGCCCCCATAAAGTACTTTTTTTTTTTTGTAGTAGATTTGCTTATAATATAGGTTACCAGAGGAAATGCAGAAAAAAAACATGGAATACCAACCTTCCTGAACTTATGATGGATGGTGTTATATCCAGATAAAATACATAATCCACTGATATTTAGTCACATTGATACATTAAAAAAATACATTGCGGCCCTCCCTGGTGGCGCAGCGGGTTAAAGCGCAGCACTGAGAATCTGAAGCCACTTCCGCATGAGTTCGATTCCCGCCTGCCGCCTGCCCCGGAGGAGACCACATGGCGAGCCAGACCTCTCCTGGCCCGCCCGCTGCTCCCCTCAGCAGTGTACTTCGTCCATCTGCCTGTTCTGTTCCCCACTCTGTCTCTGGTGAAGCCTCTCACCGCCCCTGAGCCTCTGGCCTGTACCCCAGTTCTGTATGAATAAATAAATAAATCTTTAAAAAAAAAAAAAAAATTAAAAAAAAAAAAAAATACATTGCTACTAACATATCTCAAGTTATAAAATCTCTCTTTACATTTCCTAGGGCCCCATGAGTTGGTACATTAACAGCAATGATAAACTGTCAGTGGGAGATACTGCTAGCTACCTATCCAAAAGCTCATTATACACTTCTTTACCAAAAGGACCCAAACCTCTTTCAGTATGACAATGTACACAGTTAATCTTCAGAAATTTAGTTGAAGTGATTAGTCTTCATGTGATACTGTTCAGGCCAATGACATGGAAACAGACACCACTGTGTGAAGCTTCTGGGAAAGCTTGTCTAATTAAAGGGGGGTAATTTCAGCTGACATTTATTTGTATTTTGCCTATTCTCTTTTGCCTTCTGTTCCTATCAGCCTGGAATATAAGCATGATGTCTAGAGAGAGGACATTCAGCTTGTGACCATGAAGACAAAAGCTTCACAGAAACTTAATGGAACACTGATCTTTTGTGAGCAGCTAGTTATATTTGTCACATCTGGACTACTTCTCTAAGGAGCTCATATTTCATGAAAAAATAAATTTATATCCCTAATTGGAATTATTGATCAGCTCCATAGAATTTTATAGGATTTTAGTGGAAATTCCTAAAATCCACAAGGTTTAAGCAATCATTAACTTATAAAAATTATATGTTCATATTTCATATAAAAACTAGTTTCTTGAGATTTGTGAAATCTTCACATCTAAGTTGTAATACTGTACATTTCCAATATTTCATTGTAAGCAGACATCTCATAGCTCCCTAGTTATAGTATCATTGTTATTTTTTGAGGAGTTAGAAGCAAAACTAGTACATAATAATTAAGCAGAATAGTTTGTCTACAAAAGCAAGCTAAATGGAGGTAAGGCTTTACTGAAAGCAAAATATTTATGTGTGTCGCATATTTGTGTCTATATGTGTATACATAAACAAGAAGATAGACTCAAGAAAGAAAATATTTAGGTGACGATTAAAGGAGAAAATAGTGTTACTGTTAAATGGGTATATTATGTTATCTACTCAGGAAAAGGACTATGTGGAAAAAATTAGTCACAGAAGACTGCCTAACTAGAGCAAAGACAAGAGATATTATGTGGGTGTGGAGAGTAATGTGACTTGACTCATGTTTTCTAATGGTAATGATATATGCTTATGTCAGCATATACAAATGTTCCTTTCTACAAAAACAGAGAAGCTGATAAATATCATACCTTCCCATTTGTTTTATCAGATTAAACAGAGGTGATATCCTAAACTTATTTTGAGAAAGAGGAAGCAATTCAATTTGTAGACCTCAACTCAGTCTTGTAAATCAATTTTAACATTTGCCATGTGCCAAATATTGTATTGGTAATAAATTGTAATCTCTGACCTGTAAGGGTTTAGAGTCTAAGTTTATGCTTGAGAAATAGTCAAATGAAGATGAAATGCAGTAGAATCTAATTTTGTAACAAATATATGTAGGATATTAAAGTAAAAGTGTGATATTGGTTCTGGAAAGATACAAAGGTGAGGGATTATTTCTCCAAAAAAGAGCTAAAAGCACTCTAAGGAGTAGGATGACTTTGAGTTTGCATACAAGTTTAGCAACTAGTGATGAGTTGGAAGATATTCTCAATGCAGATGGGAAGAACGACGATGACAAATAGGCACCAAACTTCTAATTCATGATTCGTGGAATATGAGAAACAACCTGTAAAGATTCATCAAATAGTGAATAAACAGTATATTTATAAAGTAGTAAGAATTATGCTGTGGTTATAATGAGTCATGTGCATGATGGTATTTAGCCGCTTGGGTCGTCTGAGCGGCTGAGAAAAGGACATTTTTCCCACTAAGGCAGGAGAATAGGACCTGATCAAATTCGAAGACCTTATAGATGTACACACTAGGCTAAGGAAAGTAGATGAAGTCTTTGGAGAAGGGTGGGAAGAGATGATTTCAGTATAAAAAAAAAAATGATCTGGATTGAGAATCCTCAACATGCACCTGAGGAAGAACATATCTGAAGACTAGGAAAAAGGAGGGATTTGTCCAGTTTATCAACCTATGGGCTCCAAACATTTATGCAAAACTGAGTATATATCAGAAATGGAGATGTGGAGATGCCTAAAACACAGTCTTGAATTTCAAGGAGTTTATAGTATTATAAGTGCGATATATTTAAGTAGAAGTATATATACAATATAAACGCAATACACAGAAAGAAATAATTCCATATTTAATGTGGCAAAGGAGAATATCAGAGTAGAGTAACAGAGTTAATAATGGAAACTTAGAAGTTGCAAGAAATTTTCTAGATGGAAAGCCAGAAAAGGGGATATTAGGAAAAGAGAAAAGCAATATTAGTTGCATGAGCCAACTACTGTGAGTAGTTTGTCATTGCTGCTCAAACAACACTTAAAGTCAGATGGTGTGGGCAATGTGATAAGCATGCCTGGGCTATTACAGCAGACACTTATCCTTGAAGAAAATATGTTCTCTTTTAGGGTTTCTAATATTTAGAGGGAGTCAATTGAACATAGTGGATATAAAATGTGAACTTTAGAAACAAGGTATTATTTTTAAAG
Source organism: Condylura cristata (assembly GCF_000260355.1). Taxonomy (NCBI): domain Eukaryota; kingdom Metazoa; phylum Chordata; class Mammalia; order Eulipotyphla; family Talpidae; genus Condylura; species Condylura cristata. Next base: position 49,808,745 of record NW_004567106.1, on the reverse strand, counting down.
AATCAAAAGATAAGCGGTAAGGAGTTCATTACAGATCATTTCAGAGGAGCACTGGTGATAGTAAAAACAAAAAAAAATTCAGCTTAACATCAATATATCAATATCTGTATATACTACATTAAATTTGTCAATGGAAACTCAAATCAATTCTTCACTATACATTTGACTTACTTTATACAATTTGTCTACTCCCCCTTTTCCTTCTAGTAAATATTAACTTGTTTTATAATATAAAGGTTTAATTTAATTTTATTTAGTTCATTTGCTTGTTTTATTTCTCTACATATCATACACGATCAAAATGAAATGGTGTTGGTCTTGTTCTCTCTGACTCAGTCCCTATCCCCCAAATTTTAACTCAATGTTCTGAGGTTAACTCAAGATTTTATATTTTTAGAAGGTTTTCAAATAATTTCTTAGATTTGAAAGCAGCTGACCCAAATGATCTTTAACACAATTTCGAGGCAAGGTGATAGTTATTGATGAAAGGAAATAAATTCTCTTAGAATAGAACAAAACATCAACTGGCATTCAAGTTTTCTGAGAAACTAGAATTTGACTCATACTTAATTACTAATAAGTATGTCTTAGATGTTCAGTACATGCTTTGTTCTATAGGGTGAACTATTTTATTCCTTGTGGGCTATTTTTTTTAACACGTATGTTCTATTGAAGAATTTACTGCAGTTTTTCAGTGAGAAAATAGATTTTTCTCATGTCAGCACATCATAATGTTCAATGTGTTCTTTGGTTTGTCACTTGAAAATGTGCAGCAGCACTAGCAGTAGAATGTATTAAGGTGGCAGCTTTTACAGCAATGCAAGTGTTAGCATTAGAAGTGCAAGAAATTTATATACTGTGTAAAGGAAGTTTTGGTCTACTTTGTGTTATCAAAATGCTTAACTATTAGGTACTACAGGTTCTAGGCTTATAATGATAAAACTATAAAAATCAGCATGATCAAGCAATAAAATATTTTAAAAATAACTGCCAAATACTTTCACCTAAGGTGGATATAATTCAAGACTTTCAGCTGTGAATTGATATAAACAGATACTCTCTAATTTGATGGACATAATACCAAACTCAGAATGGGTCAAGCAGTCAATAACCTAAGGTCATTGAAATAAAACCTTTACTAAAGATTTGTAAGATCTCCCGTTGCCAATATACTGCTCCTTCATCCCTAAGACTATTAAAAAGAATACCGGGGAACTTATTCTGAAGCAGTATCCCAGGGAAACTATTGATGGCATTGAGATTTAAAATTAAGAAGGGCAAAATAGTGGGTGTCTCTTTCAATTTTTGAAGTAAAATATCAAGGAACTTGCTTGTTCACTTCAGAATTTCCTCACAGATTCTGTTTTCCAAGATCTAGTAGAATGGACTCAAAATTCACAGATGATGAGTAATGATCTGATTAGTTTTGAATTACACCAAAGTTCCAAGACATTATACCTGTGTAATCCATCAGACTTTGAAACCGAATTAAGCACGCTGGGAGGATGATCTATTCTTTAGATTCTTAACTTACATAAACTAACTCCTCCATTCCTATGGATACTTACATAAAAGTTGTAGCTTTGCTGTTTTCTACATTTTCACAATGACATAGGAAAAACTGATTCAACTAAATATAATTATGACTAGTTAATACAATTTAAGATCTGTTTAGAAAAAACAGTCATCATAACAAGCATCTGAAACAATTTTATTTTTGCATATTCATTACTTACTAAGTTCTGTGGGAAATCTGATCAACAGATTCATGGAACAAAACCATTCTTACGGTGACCTTTGGAGCCACCTAAAAGTCTTATCAATGACAGGAGATTTCTAAGACTAAATAAAATGCATCATGGTTGTAGATTTTTCTGAGTAGTTGAGACATTAAAGAGAAGAGCTGCTTTCATAATTAAAATATAACTTAAGATGGTATATAGGAAACAATACTTAGGGAAAGATAAGAACCAAATGTTAGGTATTAGACAATAAGAAGTTGTACAGTATTGCTATTTTGCTCTTTTAAAAATACAGGACCTATGGGTCAAAGGTTAAATAGATAAGATTACTTGATAAAAGAAAATAAGATGATAAAGAAAGAGGAGTATCATGAAAAAAGAGTATTATAGAAAGGTGAAGATAGCAGAGGCACATGAAGAAATCCAAGTAGAAATGTAGAATGCAGGAAAATACAGGATATGAATAGAATCCACAGAGAAAACACAAAGAACCTTAAATGTAAGTGAATTTCAAAATAATTTTACTTTTTGTCTTTAATCATGTACTGACATTTTCCTTCACATTGTCATTTAATTTAGCTTGCATGACACCTCCAAACATCTTAAGACAAAATTCATAGCCTAAGTCTTAAATCCTATAGAGAGCTCCCTTAACAATATTAATGTTCTCTTTCTTTCTTCTTTTTACTTTAGCCAAGGTAGAGAAGTCAAAGGAATATATATTTAAAATCCTAATGGATTACAGAAAGAAGCAAGTCTTGGAAAAAGCTAGGAAAAGTGAAAATTTAACCTCCTACCAAATAGTCTTCCCCAAGACTCAATTTACAGCAGCTCAGTATTATATATGCAATATATATTTTTACTTATGTGATGGAAACATATAGATCTAAAAAATGCATATACATTTATTAATTTTATATTGTCTACTTCATATATATGCTATTTTTTTTCAATTAGTTATTAATCTCCTTAGTACTGCACTCTTAAAGTTATTGGCAGATGATAAAGAAAGGAGGATTAGGAATCATCAATATTTAAATTCAGTACTGCCTGCATGAAAGTGCTCATCCACATAGCCATTATTTGATATGGTTCACAAATTCTGTCTTTCAGAAATTCCTTTGGGCCCTCCCTGGTGGTGCAATGGGTTAAAAGCATAGTACTATGGAGCTATTGCAGCCACTGCAGCACAAGTTCAATTCCCAGCCAGGGAGGTGACCCACATGGTGTGGCAGACCTCTCCTGACCTGTCCGCTGCTCCCCTCAGCAGTGTATTCAGTACATCTGTCTGTTCTGCTCCTCACTCTGTCTCTGGGGATTCCTTTCACCCACACCCCGGCCCTGAACCTCTGGCCTGTAGCCCAGTTCTGTATGTATAAATAAATAAATCTTAAAAAAAAAAAAAAGAAAGAAATATCTTCCTTTGACTTTCCTTGATAAATTGACCTGCTAATATTTTTTTTCTTTCCCTCTTCTTTATTTCTTGTGCTTTTTATTTTCTTGCTTAAAAAAAAATCATGAATTTTACTGTAATCCTCTTTGTACATTATCTTGTTTGAAAATCTCTATTCCATGGATTCCTCTATCACTTACGTATTACTTCATAAAATTTGTCTGTGCCCCTGATTTATCTGTTGAGCTATTTCTAAATTTTTAAATGTTTGCCACTTCATTTTTTTTTTTGCATGATCTCAAACCAACTTATCGGAAGCTAAATTCATCATGTCTGCTTAAATAAAATTGCAAGACTACGTTATTTCATATTTCTCACATTTCCCTCCCAAATATGTTCAAAATGTACCACTGCTGAATTGATCTTCACAAAACACTGCTCTAAGCACATCACTGACTCATCAAAAACTTTAATTGTCTCTGCAACCTAAACCACCTAGACTAATTAGCTTGGCATTTCAGACACTATAGCATCAGTGATGGGTATTTCTAGTCCTCAACACATTCATTTTCCTTTAGTATGACATATCTATGTTGGTTTAAACAAACTACTTAGTCATGCCTTGCCAGACCTCACAATTTCCTATTTCATCTTTGATGACACATTTTATGTAACTCTATATCAAGAAAGTCCTTTACTTTCTTTTTATTTTTCAAATTCTTTTTCTTTCAACCCAAAATAGAAAGAAGCAACCTCTCTACAAAGCCTTCTCTGACTATTTGAACCTGAATTAATAATTTTATTTTTAAAATGTTCATAGCACTTTCTGCCCTTCCCATTTCTGTAATACATCCACTGTGACTTCATATTTGTGTATAAATCATATCCTGAACAAATCTTAAGTTCTTGGAAATAGTACACATGATAAATTGAAGCCTTTCCTCCCTAAATTTCTACCTTCTCCCCACTCAGCACAATTTTCCCTTTATTGTTTCAGCCAGTAATTATAGAGCTCATTGTTCACCATGGATTGCACTAGTCACTAGGACATTCATACTCCCTGTTGTCAAGATTTCATAGTCCAGTGGAAAAGAGAAATATTAAAATATAAAGCTATATGTGGGGAATGTGAAGGATAAATGATGTGAGGGATTGACAAGTGGAGACACTCTAATAATACCTAAAAAACACATGGTCATTTTCTTATATTTAGGTATACTTCATAAAATAGCTGGGAATAGTGAAAATTATGGTCATAAAAGGACCTTACCACAGAAAATGTATTATTACTGTAAGTTAAACATTAATTTCTTGGATCCTATCATAACAGAAATTATAAATTCATTATAAGTGTAAGTATTTATGCTAGTTACTTTTTTTTTAAGACTTTAGAATCTAGCAAGGTGGTATCCTTATTCCCACTTTAGAGATACACAAACTCCAAGATATTAAGTTACTTTAACATCCTACTAATGGAGAAGAAAGACAGGCTTCAGGTAGCGAACAACTGTTATTTCTCCTATACCCCATGAATAGATCATGAACATATTTTCTATACAAGTGTGGTTAGTATTGAGTATTGATGGATTGGAGTCTTAGACCCTACTCCACAGGGTGTCAGCCCTGAGGAGCTGGTCACAGGTGGCAATATCACTATATACTAAGATGAATTTTTATCCTTTATCATTATTGTAAAACTGCCTATTTCATGCTACCTTTAAGAAATGTTTCCCCACTGGAATGGGAAATCCAGGACACTCAAGTAATAGTCTCACCTTGTAAATTAAACCCTTTGAAAATTTATGCCACAGAAACAATTTATTAGATATACTGCTTATTTTCTTGATACACAGAAAATACAAAGTGAAAAGACTTTTTTAGAGTGTTTTTTCCTGAATCACAGTTTTATTACTCAAACTCATTTCTCAACTTTCTTGATGTTTAAGCATCCAGAATGAACTATAATTTAGTTTTTCTCTAATTTTATATACTAGAAATCAGAAAATAATGTTCAAAAGGAAATAGTCAATAATACAACTTACCACTGCATAAATGAACTTCTAAGTTTCCTCATACATATTTATGTGTCCAATTCTATAGCTCATACAATCAGTATTTTCCTCCAGAATATTTTAATTACATTTATTTAATTTTATACTTCATTTTTACTTTTTCCTTTTGAATATGACATTTGAGAAATTCTGACTACTTTAATGCAGAATTTCTTATTTTGTTGGTTGAGTTTAATATAAATAACTAACAATTTAAATAATAAATATAAATTTATTAAAGTGTATTATATTACAATATTTGAATATAGCTTATTAAAGTAAATACATGGGTAAAATAATGTATTGTGTTGCTTAGAGCTTTGCTAAAAGCTATTTATAAAATTATTGTAATTCATCAGATAAAACAAAGCTTTCTTAGATATTGTACAAAAAAAAATTCAAAGTGGAGTCCATGCATGTGGGATTTAATACTTTTGATTTCAAAGCATGATTTTTGGCTATGATATGTTAATAAGGTGATTTGTAACCAAAACAAATAAATAAGCAAACATAATCCTTAGCTCTAAAACTAGTATCTATCAAGATACAGCTATTTCTGAAAAATGCAAGTGCCTATCTTACATAAAAAATGAAATAAGCCTTTTACCACAGAAATATTATAATTTTGTCTGTTAGTCCCATGTCTTTTGCTTATAAATTGTTTACTTCCTCCAATTCATATCACTAGTTTGTGGCAGAGTGAGAACAAGACATCTAAGTTTAATTAACTTTTGCTTTTTAGTATTCCATCCTTAAACTACTTAAAACAGAACTATAAAAAAATAATTCTAATTACCTATTGGAAAAGAGAACTTTATGCTAGATATTAACCTACAAAGAAGGAAGTGATTACAATGCTATATACTAATATTCATCTAAGATAGCAAAGCAATGGCATTTACCTTAAATTTACGTCTCTGCTCTGCACAGCTGTTGAAGAACCACAAGTCTGTCTCATGGCTGTAAATGTAACAAGAACAATAATGCGACCAATTTTCATACCTAAACTAAATTAAGTAGATTTGTCATAGGCTAGAAGTTGATAATGTAGTTCACATTAAAAAAAAAAAAGATAGATTATAGAGGTGTGTATGTGTGCATATGAAAATGTGTATGTTTAAAATTTTCCTTTACACTCTGAAAATTGGTTTCATGGAATTGAAGGCATTACATATTCTGTTAGCTAACTCTCCTCACTGTACTATTAAGGGTATATCAAATCTTGTAAGTGCGAGGAGTAGAAATAATATAATTTAAAATTAGATGAAAGATCATCTTCAGCTACTTTTTTTTAGGATTTTTCTGAGATATTCAGTAGGAACATAAAGAAGAAACAACTGGTAATGCTAAGGTTAATATGAGCGTCTGTTTGCCTCACAATTTTATATAATATTCATCAGTCATCATTAATCAATGTGCCCACTGATTAAACTATTCAATTGGTTTTTCTTGTGATGAACGGAACATGCAAACATGTTTCAAATACATATATTGTAATATCTATAAATGAATGGAAATCACTACTAACTACAATGGTACACCAAGCTCTAAGATGTGATTTTTTTCCTTCCCATTTCGCATTAGATATGCTAATATCTATGCCATCTGTAGCACACAAATCTGAAAAAATGTAAATGAAAAAGTAAGAGGGGATAAACTCTACTCTGCTAGAAAACAGACTCTCTACAATGTCACACTTCAAATTTGGCTACCACTTTTCAACACATAAAAGAAATTCAGTTGAGTGTTACAAGCAACCGAATATTGTTCTTGTGACTTGAGCCATCAAAACAGATTTTTGAAAAATTCTGTTTTTTCTCTCAAACTTTATAAAATAGTTCTCCATAAAAACACATTTTAAAATGAAAACACATCACATTGGCCCTCTAAAAATAGGCTATGCCTGATAAAATACAAACCACCATGGTCAATTATACACCAAATACCTTGCCTTGCAAGTACAGATTTCCAAACATTTTCATTTATCCTTTTGAATTATTAAAGACAATCTACAACAACTCTGTTATTAAAGACTTAACTCTTAAGTTGAAAAGAACAAAAATGTGAGAGAATCCTTAAAGTTTTTAAGTGTTAATTTCATTTTAAATTGTTAGAAATTTTAATAGTTATTTTTGTTCTTTTACATAAGTGGCAACCATTACAACTCAAAATTAAACAGTATTTGTAGATGCAAGGGTAAGCATTGATAACATGTATAAGTTAGTATAAAATGCTATTAGTTTTTTATTAGATTTTTAATACAATCACAGCATGTTTCCAGCTGCTAAGCATATCAAGTACTATGGAATCTAAAAATGTAGGTTCATATTGTATTAATTGCAGTGTATTAACTTTGTGCACAAATAAGCATTCATTATTACTAAATTCTTATTCATAGGAATAATAAGGAAAATACATTTTTTCTAAGACATTTTGGTATTGGGAGTTTATCAAAATTACAAAACAATAATAAAATGCTACGGTTTTATCATCTATACCATAAAGATATATTCATATTAATTTGCATAGTAAAACACTAAATAAAAGTGAAACAAAGGCTTTTTAGTAATGTTTAACTGACATTGTTTAAATACATTTACAATCCTTTTAATTCCCCTTTTATGATAAAATAAAAATAAGGATTTTACCCAAATTTATTTAAACAACATTTCATACATGATCAACAATTTCTTATTTTAGAATCATTAATATTCCATATTATATGTGTGTGTTTGCCAAGAAACTGTATCTATATAAAGTATCAAAATCTTGCCCCCAATAGACCAACAACAACAACAAAAAGAAAAACTAGAGCCCACTCATTCTTTCCAGAAATACCCTGGTAACCAGTAATAAAGAAGCTTCTACTGGACTAAGCTTTGGAAAGGAGGGAACAACTACTTTGTCCATTTTGGCAAAGACAGTTGATAAAACAGATTTAGGACAATATGTAGTATTTTTCAGATATTTGAAACAATAAGCTTTCCCACCATTACATGTTATCAATATCTAGTAACTTCTTTTGCTATACCATCAAGTAAGCAAAAAATCTCACTTAGATGCCAACATAAGGGTAAACATTTTTTTTTGCTATCTCCTATAACTTCTATGAAAATTTCCCTCTTATGTAAATGTATAAAAGACTCACAGACTAAGATAACTATATGGAAATACTCCAGTCACTGTTATTAATTGGGATGTTGAGGAAAGAGTGTACCCCCAGAATAATTGGATAGTTAAAAGAATTTCAAATGTATTTTAAAAAATACATTTACAATAAATGTTAAACTCAGCTGATTCAATATAATTTTCATTTGTATCATGACAGACATCTGTACTTTAGATTTTGTTGAAACACATCCATACCCTTAAGTCCTCCTTCTTCCCACCCACTCTCCACAAATGGGTTTATTCCCAAGAAAATATAGTCTCATCTCAGATTTGTCTAGGGCATCAATTTAATCCAGTTGTTAGATAATAAGTTTAATCCAGTTGTTAGATAATAAGTAGTCTCTGGATCATGTAGATTGGTAGCCTATAATTTTCTGTCAAGCAAACTAAACTTCAGAAGGTCATCATGTAAAGCTTAGTCACTTATATTGTGATTATACCTGGAAATGAAAGTAGACATCTAGGCCATTAATAAATGATCAATATTGTGTTGTTAAAAATACAGTAACAAAAATGATTCTTCCTCATTTTTAAACTAATCCTGCTTTATTAGACATGTATATAACACATGATTCAGAAAAGTATTAATTATCTTTCAACAGAGCTGATAAGCATTTTGAAACATGTTTTACTCAACTCTATAGAAGTCTATCTTGCAAACATTTTTTAATATACCCTAAAAATGCACACCTCCACCACAATGTCAATGTCACTATAAATTACAGTTAAGTCTCTATAAAACAACGATTATATTATGTATCTAAAAGTTACTTTAAAAGACATACATACTATCAATTTCACAGGACAAACATATGAGTGAGGACAACAAACTCCAGAATGTGTTTTTATAACTGTAGCAATAGTAGTAAGTCCTTGGCAAACTCATACAATTTTTCTGGCAAACTTGGAGGTTTTCTGCATTTGTCAATTGGATACAAATGCAGAAGGATTGTCTAAGACTACTTTCTATACCATTTTACTATGACTTTGCCTTTAAAGAAGAATTCTCACATTTTAAATTTTTGTGAATAAAGTCCCACTAAAATTCTACAAGGGAGTTTTATACAAAACTTTTTCTGCCTATGTATACCAAATGTGGTCCCTACATATTTTTTGTAGTGACTTTGTAAATGTCTATAAGCTATGCTAACAGGAAATAATTGTTTTCTCTTAAGAAGGCAAAATGAGTTCTCTTTATGAATTAAAATTACCTTATAATGCAAATTTAATTTTCTGCATTTATGTCTAAAACACACTCCACATCTGTTATCATTTATGACTATCTTTTAAAATAGGACTTCAAGGAAGGGGTTCTCTACTAACCTGCAGTGGTCTCTGTTTATCACTGCTCTTTGGAGATTTCAATCCACTAGTTTGCTGCTGTAAGAGAAGTTGTCTTGCGGCTTGGAGAGCCTACAAGTAAAAAGAAATAAATACTAAAGTATTTTATTGAAAGTAAACTGATTATCAGTTACTCATAGGCTAATAGTAATAGGTTTCAACATATAAGAAATCTTCCCCAACCTTTTTCTAGAGTGAGTCATTACGTATTATTTTTCATTAAAAATTCACATAACACATATATACTAATTTACTTAAAATTGCAGAGGTATATGTAATCCTAGAGGAGATAAAGTTAATTTGTTTAAAGTGCTTAAAGAGGAAAAAAAAATAATAAACTGTACCAATAACCTCATTTCCACAAGGAACTTGTCTTTAAGTGTTCAACTAAAATGCCCACTCCCTTTTAAATTATCATTCAATTTGCATTTTCATATTACAATTTTGAAGCAAAAGCAGTAGACTTCAAGTGTTACCGGAAGCTGTAATTAAATTTGACAAATCAACATCAGATTATCTTGAAAGTGAATTAATAAGGATTTTCACTAAAGATTAAAAACACTTTTTTGTACTTACAATTCAAGGGGAAACCTCTCCTTTGACAAAATAAAGTGCAGTTTTAATGCCAAATAAAATTGAGTGGTTTTCATTTGCATTCTTAGCAAAATCAGAGAACAAAGAAATTACCACTCAACCAATCAGGTTTGTTTCTATGTGTGACAGAATACCAATCAAAATAGATGATGTTTTCATTTATTTTTATGTTTTCTTTACCACTTAGGAAATTAAACTTAAAATAAGAAATTAATGTAGGCTTTTCATTTACTAGAGGAGGGACAGGTTGGTGAGTCTATTATATAAACATCATATGAAAAGTAGTAACATAAAAATACATAGTGAGATACTTTAAAGGTAGCAGTATAAACTGACATATAAAAACTTTGTGAATGCCTTTATTTCACATACTTATTTTCCCTCTCAACAACAGAGTTCAATGAACAATAATGATGAAGTATTTTCAATACATAAAATTAAAATAAATCATTGTCCTATTCTGTTATTCACTGTTTGACAATACGAGGTATTTTATTCATGATGGGAAAAATATCTTAAATCAATATTCTTCTATAATAATTAAGATTCTAAGCTGATAAAAAGTACAATTTTGATTTGAATCAATGATCTTCTTTTTTAAGAGAGTTTCTAGTATCCATGACAACAGTTGCTTTGACAAGATGTGCATATGGCATTACACTGCCAGCTGGTGTGAACAATGTTTGAACTACTGCATTGAGATGCTGAGCAAACAGAAAAAGTTGCCACGTCTTAACCCTCAGGGAAAGCAGTCATCCCCTGATCAATTATGAAAAGACAGAGAGAGGGCTGCTACAGTCTGGCTCCAAGCAAGTTTTCTGAGAAGGCAGGCAGACATAGAAACCAAAGTAAACAAACTGAATGCACTAGCACTATATCCTAACAACACTGATTTGTCTCCCTGTAGCAGAATCTGGCAGAATTTGTAAGCACATTTTTACATTTGGAAATACACTCATAAATGTATTTTTTTAATTTTTTAAAGTTTTCAAGTAATTAAAAGTTAACCTAAATGTTTCTAAGGATGGCTCATTTCAATGAACTCCTAATTTTATATAAAGTTGAATTTGAAAAAAATAAATAAATAAAACAATTAATTCCAAAATACTTCATCACAAAAATGTCATGTTTAAAATTTCACTCAGAATTCTAAAAAAAAGGTAACTTTCTTTTTTTAACCACACTATAAAATATCAACAATATTTTATATGTAAATTATAATAGCCTCTTGCATGGTGTCTTTGTGAGGCTTCAAATAATAAAATTAATCAACTATTTTCCTTTTGATGCCAAAATTCACTCAATGTACGTCTAATGTTTTTGATATAATTCCTTTTTCTCTTTGAATTCATTACTTTACTTTGTATATAACTAGTCCTATTTAGTTTATATTGAATTCTTTAGTCACAGTTTATTTTTAAAGAATTTTAATGAATTCAATATAAAACCTTAGAATCATGGATAACTAGCAACAGAAACAATCTTAAAAATCATCCAATCTGACTTCTCATTTTCTTATATGGTAAAAACTAGAACTAGAGTAGTGGACTGCTTTGTTCATGGTCTCCTGACTTGCAGGGTAGAGTGCACTGCAGTGTGCCATATTGTCTCTGTTATTCAAGGAACCATTAGTTGGCAATGAATAAAACTCAAGTAAAAGAGAACATACAGCACCATAATTTTTTTTTTTACCTGTAAAGAGACCATATCTGTTTATCAGAGCTTAAAAGATAAACAACATATTTTATAACATATTCCATCAAAACTGGATGGAGCTCTAAAACTCTTAAAAAAATTCTCATTAGATCAATTAGAGAATTAATAGAGAACAGGACTAAACCTAGTTTTTAGCTTAGCTTTGACAGTTTGTAACAAATCACTAAAGAACTAATCTTATGAAAACTGCACAGTCACAAACTCACTCTTGTTTCTGAAATTTAGAAACCTAAACATTTTACCAACTTCATCTAAACAAATAATCCAAAAGCATATGTATAACTCAATAGCTAGAAAAATACCTTAAGAAATTAGATATATTACAACTGTAGCTCACCAAAATAAAACTCAAGTATATATGTACTTTTTTATTAAAGGCGCAATAACAACAGACAACCTCAAGACATCTAGCTAAAACTTGCTACTTTTTAAAAAGAAGTACTTTGGTTTTCATGTACAGTTATCTTTTAAAAAGTCAAGGATCAACTTTTACTGCAATGTATGATGAAAAACAAGTTATTCATCTGTTTTAACACAGCTGGTAGCAACAGAGATTGGTATGGTAAATAAATGGCGTAAGAGACAGAAACAACTGCAAGATAGGGGGAATGATTTTAAACTCGTAACCAGAAATCGTTGGCAGTTTACATTTTAACTGCAGGCACCATATGATATTTTTATATGCAATATCCTGGAATGGATTTTAATAAACAAATTGCTCAGAGACATTTTGGTCATCTTTGCAATTTACTATTGTAGCTATTCAAAACACGAAAGATTATGAGCTAAAATACTTCCAATAATATTAGGTGGTAGGTGTCAAATTATATATACCATTAGTTTGAAAATCACTTGCACACTTCAATCTTTAAGTAGGGAAGACAAATCCTAGGTCCATTCATAAGATTCTTAAACCAGTTAGATATTTATAAAATCACCTCCTGCAAATAAATAAATAAGTAAATAAATAAGTAAATAAAACAAAAGGCAAAAGATACTTACAAAATTTCATTTAATAATGCCTGAGATTGAGTCAAATGTACAAGATAAAAATCTCAAGCAGTCAAACCATATCTAGTTTCCAAAAACACATTTGCTTTGAATTAAGGGTGCACTTTAGGTAATGAAGTTATCTAATTTTAGCAAAGCTATAAAAAATTAAGAAAGGATATTTTAAAAATTGGAATCAGATTAAATTAAAATATTTTTTAGAAGATGGATAAAGCTCTTTATAATAGGTTAAAGGCAAACTTTTATTAGCCTCTGGAGGTATTCTAATGCATGTTTTCCAAATCTTATTGCATTATGCTCAACAATATTGAAAATACCAGTCTTTATTGTTACAATACAATTTCAAATAAATAAACAATAAACTAAACTTTTATAAAAGCAAAGTTCAAGCACATCGCGCTCCAACAATAGTAATAACTATGCTAGTTTTGAACCTAATAAGCAAAGATTAATTCTTATGAGAAAGTTGTGATAAGAATTAACAGTGAATAGATTTGCAGTCCCACAAGATCAGTTAATACTCCTCCCCCCGCACAAGACACTCAAAACTTGACCCAGAAGTAAAGTTATTTGAAAATAGCTTAGAAATCTTCAATGAAACTAAACATGATGTAGAGCATGATAAGGTTTATAAATAACTTATTTTTTCAAAGTTAATAAATGTATATTTTGGGAAAAAAAAAACAGACATCATTCATACCTCTCCCCATAAAAATAGGAATGTTTAACCTATCAGCCTGTTGCATTTGAGACATTAAAATGAAAAATGACATCTACGCCCATTAATATCTTCAATGTATAAACAGCACAGCATGACACATTCTTGAGAGCTGAAGGCTACAAAATCTCTCTGAAACATAAATAACAAAGCACTCAGAAGCATATTTGATGTTGATATTCATCTCTGAGAAAAACACTGCTGTCTAGGCTTCTTATGAAAATAGATGCAGCCCAAATGGATCTCCTGTAATTGGTTTCAGATAGCGAGGTCAGAAGAAATATGATACAAGAAACGATTATCTGGAACAGGCGAAACAAGAATGTTTACACAGGCACTCCCTAGTTATACTGACAAGGGGTGTAGACTGTGCAGATAACCAAAACCAAAACCAAAAAAAAAAAAAAAAAAAAAAAAAGCTGCTTGCAGGACTTCTAGAATTTTGCTTCTTCTACTTATATATTTTAACCTTTAACATACAACTTTAATATGATACTTCGAATAACGAACATAAAATACGTTTTTAAACAGAATTTCATTTCTAATTATTTTCACAAGTATGGTTGATAAAAAGGATATTCAGATCCTTCCACAAAGAATAGGAATTCCTGTTCTGTTTTCCTTTCCTTGCATTATGTTCCAACAAAAGAGAATATACTGATAAATGTAATCTGAAATCTCGTAATGCTATTTAATAGAAGAAAATTAATCATCTAATTGTCATAACCTATTTTCAAACAGCAATCTATCAGAGTGAAATTATGCATCTGTAGCTACTGACCTTTCCTTTTATCATATTTGATACATAATTAGACGAAGTTTGTGAAGAAAAAAAGCTAATTACTAGAAGATACTTTTTAAAAATAATTGTTATTTTTTGTTTAATGATATATTTACATAAAGTTAAAGAATAGATGTGTAGTTACACTGTTCTTATATTGTTTACCTCTATGGAGGCCAAATTGAAAAACTAAGATCATTTATTTTATAATACTTAGAAAAGATAATTATTTATAAGGCAACTTATTTATCAGTCATATGTCAGGCTATTTTGGTTTAGCATTCATGATGTAGATAAAATGGAGAGACAATAAAGGTATTGAAAAAGTGAAAGAATATATCCTCAAGTAATCTTCAAAAGTCCTAACAAAGTCCAAAACTCAAGATCAAACTCATTACTCAGTATATTAAAAAATGACAACAACTCCTAGGTGAGCTCAGAAACTTCCACCAAATAAGCCTGTGAGTTAACATTAACTAGTGGGTAAGACAGGCTTTTTTTTTTTTTTTTTTTTTCCAGATCAGAAACACTCAGTTTAATGCACTGCACACATTTTCTTTCTCCCAGCTGGCATTCTACAGGATGCAATAAATAATACCAAGTAGCCTGATATTCAGATCACTTACCTTCAATATTCTGCTGCTACTGATAATGAATTGCTGATTGCTTAACAGTGTAATCTCCATAAAAAGGGGAGGTTCTATGTTCCCTGCTGCACTTAATGAAATATGGAGTGAACGGATAGGAGACTTAGAGAAAGGGAGGAAACATGTGGAGCAGAGAGGCATATGAAGGAGGGTGCACTGGTTTTTCGGCTTTGGATTTGGACCAGGAATTGGGGGACAAATGTGAAACTGAGACATGCAGACATACTTGGAGGAGACATGGATGAGAGATCCATGGGGAGGCTGACAATGGCAACCATTACTATTACTGTCATTACTATGAACTGTATGTTGACTTCTTTCATTCCATACTTGCCTGGCCCTTTGCTATTTCAGTTCCCTGCCAGAAGGAGTCTTAAACATATGGCAAGTTTTCAAGCCTCAGTAGTCCTGTTTTGTTCCAAACCTGTCTGACTGGGCATTTACCTACAAGGAAATGGGTAACTTTGTGTTTCATTGGGAAAATATATCCCTTCTTCCTCTCCCTTTTCTAAACACACCATTCTATCCTATTAAAGTTCTTCCATATTAACAGTATGCTTTGTCTCTATGTGGTGGGTGGCAGAACTTCCTCAGTGCGTGCAGGTTTTGGAGTCCCATGACACCTGTCAATCTGCCTATGGGACATATACAATTAATATTTTGTGTGGTAATAATAAATATAAACCTTAGTAACACATTAAGAAATTCTGTCAGCTTTAAAATTTCCAAGTAAAAGTGATAAAAATTAACTAGAACTAATTTTGTTCAAATTAATAGTTTCACAACAATTATTTCCTCAAACATACCTTGGGTGTTTTTATTTCATATGTAATTATGTTGTATGACGTACAACATTTTTGGGTGGGAAATGGATTGAAGACTCATTACTGTTATATTACAGTAATTTTAATCATGCATTAGATATTAACTGAAAATATAATTAATTAAATCATAGTATAATATATAAAATTAAACTATTATTTAATTCCTATATTCTGGGTTTCCTCTGTGATTTAAAATAAGATTGAAAAATATAAAGCATTTGGAAAATATATTGAAGAACATATATGAAAACTCATTTGCATTGAATTTTTCCCATTCTTTCCCATTCATCAAGCACAGAAGTAGATACTGAACACTTGCAGAGGTAGAGGTGCTATGACATTGCTTCAACCCTCAAAACCAGCTTGTTGTATAGTAATAAGCAATTGATCAAATGTCTTAAGATAAACAATTCAAGTGTTCATAAGAATCAAACATTATTTTAGTTAGATAACACAAGAAAATTTTTTTTTTAAAGATTTATTTATTTGTGCATACAGAACTGGGATACAGGCCAGAGATGCCGAGGGCGAGAGGCTTCACCAGAGACAGAGTGGGGAGCTGAACAGGCATATCTACGAAGTACACTGCTGAGGGGAGCAGCGGGCGGGTCAGGAGAGGTCTGCCACACCATGTGATCACCTCCGGGGCAGGCGGAAATCGAACTCATGCGGAAGTGGTTTTAGCTTCTCAGTGCTGCACTTTAACTCGCTGCGCCACCAGGGAGGGCCTAACACAAGTAAAGTTTTATAGAGACATAGTATTCTTTTTTTTTAATAATATTTTTATTTTTACATCATTTTGTGCATTCTTTCGTCAGAGTTGTACTTCCCGTGGGCTTCCTATCACCAAATCACCATGTGTCATCACCATTGTCCAGTGCATTTCCCTTCCCCCACTGTTTTTGATCCCATTCCCCACTCCACCCTCATAAAATGTCTCTAGTATATAGCTGTTCATTATTATTATTATTTTCTTGCCTGGTCTATTATACTCCGACTAGAGACATAGTATTCTTACATAAAAAATAAAATGTGGTATATCCATACAGTGGAATGCTATTTAGCCATAAAATGTAATGAGATAGTAAGATAGTGACACATTCTACAAGATGGATAAATCTTGAATATATTAGTGGCAGAAGTCAGTGACAAAGATCATGTATTCCATGATTAATTTATAATAAATGTCCAGAAT
>NW_004567106.1:49721284-49791461 GCF_000260355.1 Condylura cristata | reverse complement strand
AGATTTTTTTCCCTCTAAACATAGTGCTGTTACTAAAATCAGACTGAATAAATCTGTACAATACCTTCTATTATAAACACACCTCCAAGCTTTCAGCCATAACACTTCTTAACATGAATGGGGCCTTTTGGGGGGGGGGGTGGGAAATGGGGATTGACTGCTGAGAGGGTGTGGGGCTTATTTTTAGCGTGATAAAAACATTCTGGAATTAGACACTGGGTGCTGGTTGCACAATACCTAGAGACAATTGAATTTTGCACTTTAAAAGGATAATATACATGGCACATAAATTATATCCACACTAAAGTCATATATTTAAATAAAGTAACTATGACATCAATTATTTTCCAATGACTCTGGGAAAATAAAATAGAAAAGGATAAAATATATATGAAGAGAAATGATAGATGATATTCTAAAAGAAAACTCAAAAAGGCTAAAGATTAATGAAAGTTCTTATTGATCTGATGATTTGTACATTAGTTATCAGATGTAATTCCTATGAAGTATTGAAGTAGAAATTAAATTGCCTGGGCTTACTGGCGAATAAAAGTGGGCAAAGCATGATCAGAAATGTAAACATTTCTTTCCATAAGTTTTGCAAAGACCAAAATAAAGCTTAAGAGCTTTTGTTTGTTGTTTGTTTTGCTCTAATAGGGAGGAACAAGAGGTGTAATAGAACAAGAGAATTGAAAAAGTCACTAACAGGGACAGGAAGGAGCTAAATCACGGAGTAAGAGCAGTTGATAGTTTTGTAGGGAGAAGAAACACATCATCCTAGGTGACAGGTTGAAGAGAAGGGAGGATAGGTAATTTTGCCATGAAGAGGTAGGAAGAAAAAAGGGTTCACACTGAATGGCCTCAATTAACTCAGAAGATAAGAAAGTGCATTATCTATAGGGAATGAGAGAGAGATTGGAATTGCTGGAGAAACAAAAGTGAGGAAGCTTTTCTATTACTGTTCTGAGAAATCCAGATGGCAGAGTTAAAGCTAGCATTTAAAATGTTAAGAGTATAAAATGTCTTCTCATACATCTATCACATATGAATGTCTCCCGGAATGCTGTCTTTGGAACTAAATGAAGAATTAGTTACTTTTTCATTTTGGGGGGTGGATTACCCAAATTCTGTTCGATTTGGGATCATCATTACTCAGAGGTCTAGTAACTCCATTCCACCCATTATTTAGCAAGTATCACAGATAGTCACAATATTATGCTGTACTATTGTGCATTATGAGACTGGTCATTTTTAGTTTTTAAAAGACAGTAAAAAATAACATATTTGTGATGTTGCTAAGAGTGGCATAGCCAGTTACTCAAAAGCTTTTATTTGAAACTAGGAGAGAATATATGATGTAATATATTTACTAAATATCAGAAGACAATCTTTCACTTTTTATTGGACTGAGCCTTAATTTGCTTGCTATGAAACACAGATAATAATATTTACCTTTTTCTATAAATGATTTTTAAGATCAGGGGTATATAATGTATTTGGAAATATTTTAAAAGCTAAAAAACAGTATTATTTTTCAAATAAAACTTCTGAACTCATTTTATTTTTCCAATGAATATCAGTTTTTCCATGCACTGAATGCAATCAATTGAGACAGAATTTTGATTTTTAGCTTTATAGTGACTTTGCTAAATGGATATATGCATTTCAATTAATGAGTCTGGTATACTTCAGTTTGTGAAAATTTGTTTCAATTATTTATTTAGTTCTATGAAATTTATTTAAGTAGAAAAAATATTCTATGGGATAGGGAAAATATTACCTATTGTATTTTGCAAAATTGTATTTTAATTTCCTCTGAAATTCAGTTATGGTGTTTTTAACTTCATAGTATGGATGAGTTATATAGCACACCTCTTCTATGCCCACATCACCACATCTGTGTGAATATAAATACACACAAAAAAAAATTCTATCACATATTCTATGTGTATGGATACACACACTATGGCAAAACTATAGATAACCAATTCCTAAAACACACAGCATATGCTTTAAGTGACTCTCTTACATTTGATATAATGGAGGTACCAGACTCCTTGGTCAGGTTAAAAGATAAAAAATGAACAAACAAGCAAAAAAAAACTCTGAATATAGTGGAATGCAGAAATGTGTTGACTGCTACTAAAAGGATGCACAATAAGTAATATGGGGATGTTCTGCTAAAAGAACAAAGAAGAAAAGTAGAACCAATGCTTAAGTGCTCATTACTGTAACAGAAAATGAGCATTCCAAAATGGAGGCTTTCATGATAAATCCACCAAGACTTAATATTTAACCTAGTTGCAATTTAAACCTCCCCCAAGGATGTAGTCTTAACTGGTCAGTATGGAATTTTCTGGTCATTAGCAAATAAGTAACTTTCCTTACCTCAAGAGAAGGTAATAAAATCTGCCCTGAGACTGTTTTCCATCCCTTGTAGTTAGGTTACCTAAACCTGAAATATCTTTCTCTTCACTTACCTTGGTCGCTTTCTGCCTACATATACCTTTCTTTTGGTAAGCTTTTTGAACTCACTTCTGCTTACTAAATGGGATACTGACCGACTCATGAATTGCTGATAAAGTCAAGTGAATCTTGAGAGTGAGAGTGAACTCAGTTGGATTTTGTCAATTTAACTTTATAAACCATCTATAATCCTAAATTTTTGAATGTGATATCTCATTCCATCACCATCATTATCACAAATGTGTAAAGTAAAGCTTAGAGTAGTTAGATTATATGTCCAAGCTGTTTGACACATCGCTGAAATGGTGTAAGAGGTTTGAACAACTAATTTTGCTCTTTCCACAAAGGTTAACCAGGTAGACAATATATAAGACTGTCATACAGTAAAACATTAAAGTAAAAACACTGCCTGGGGCAAAAGAGATGAAAACAAATACTGAGTCACTAATAACATTACTAGTTATGCCAACAGAACAACAATAAGGATCCAACATCTTATTCAAATTGGTTCACTTTTTCTCTCATTTTTTATTAAGAGAATGACAGATAGGCTTTTATAGTGAGGGGAATTTGCTATTATTCTTAAGTAACAGCTTATTTGAAGTTACTAAGAACTTGATACAGGGTGCTGGTTATAGACAAATAAATATTAAAGATGAAAAAATTTAATAACATTTTCTATCATAACTAAACACAAAATAATGTATCTGCTAACAAGCATTATATAATATGTACTTTTTTGGATGGATTTTGAAGGTTGCCGGATAAATAGAGGATGCCTAGTTAAATTTGAATTTATTTGTACCTGTACTTAATAAATCTGGCAAGCTTATTGTAAACAACCGTAAGTATTTTGGATATGTTCCTAAGATGACCACATTTTTTTTTAACTGAGTTTTTCATTTAAAGGTAAAATATTATTAATCTCAATGGGTTTTGGTCCTAATTAGAATGGAATCATCTTACCTATATTTCACAAGTTTTTCAGGTTAGTGACTTGGAAGTTTGCTGTCAGAAAGAATGGTCATATGGCTGCAATGCATAGCAAAAGGACAAGGAGGATCACTCCAAATGAAAAGTAAGTGCACAAGTTTGTGAGAAAAAAAAATCAGAAAAAGAAAAACAGAGAAAAAGTTTTTTTTCTTTTTTTTTTCTTTTTCTTTTAGAGTTCATAATCCAGTTTCCTGCAATTGAGACACAGATGAGAAAAATGCAAAACTCTGGTTCTCTATTGACCCCCACCCCACACCCCTCAGCAAATATGAGGATCAGTAGCCAGGAACCCTGAGGCAAAGATTATGACCCTGCCTGGCACCAAGGGGAGGAAATACTACAACAGATCTAAAGGAAAGTGCCCAGAGGCAGAGAGTCACTGCATTGGTAACCCAGAAGCTAAGTAAGCCAGTCCCAGAGGAGGAAAAAGATGGTGAGAGCAAAGCCATTTGAGAAGAGAGAGAGAGGCCTTGATTAGTTCAGGTGCAGATACAATGAGTTCAGAAACTCTAAAGAAAGCCCCTACAGCTAGAATTAGAAAGTTTTAGGAACAAAATGACAGTGTTCCCAGAGACTTCAAAAATTCCAAGTTCTAATCCAGCAGCATTCTCAAGTTTCTAAATGACTTCATCTTCATCAATGATGAACTCTGATAAATTCCCTCTTCCCAAACAATTTGCAATTTAGTAGTTTTATCTGGCAATCTGAACAGTAAAACATAAAATTCTTTCATGGAAGAAAATGTCAGTCACTGACAACCAGTTGCTAATGAAGCGCTGTGATTATTTATAAAATATATTTATAAAATGAACAAAGGCCTCATTTACACTCAGAATTTTGTATTTTTAGGTTATGTTATTCACAATGCAAATTATAAAGCACACATACACACACACATATATATGTAATGAACTTTGAAATTGTTCTTAAAGATTAGATTTTAGAGATCTTAGGCAAACTCACTTTTGAGTGGAATTTGGGGTATTTTCATTTTGTTTTCTAGTTATAAGTTTAGATTAGATTATCTTTAGCAGATGAAGTGTGTAATGTACATACAAGTGTTCCTTTGATTGAAATAAAATGTTAACTACTGGTGATTCTAATTATCACCTTAGTATATCAATAACTATACATCTTAAAATATAAGTTTTATGGGGTTTTCTGGTTTTTGCACTAAAAAATCTTCTGAAGTATTTTTTAAAATGTTCCCAAATTCAAATAAATTGAAATAGTTCCAGTTTCAAAATAATTTCTTATATTTAATTAGTGATCTGTAAATTCACTCTTGTAGGAATATGTTTACAAATATAAACTTAAAAGTGCATTTAAACAATAAATAGTACCCCTTGGTAGAAATCAACAGTTTTACGAACTAAGAGATAGAAAAGTCCAGAGACTTCTTGCTTGTAGAAAAAAAGATTTGATAAGAAACAAATTTTCTCAAGATGATTATTGTCTCCCTAATGTTTTGATTTTCCTCTCTAGCTTGGTTCCAATACCACAATAAAACTTCAGATAAAAATAATGGGAGAAAACATAGTTTCCTTCATTCTTAACAGTTTTTCCAACAAACTTTGATCAAGGAACATTTGTTAAAGAGATAAAAGACACAAAACAATGCAAAGTCAGGAAGCAAGTTTTACATCCTGTTTTTGTTCAAATACCTATCTGATAATCTTGTTAGGTGAATACACTCATTAAGCCTTAATATATCGATTTGAAAGCTCAAGAAGAGCTGAAAATATTTTTAAATAATCTTTATGTTTCCAAGAATGTACAGCAAGGTAACTTGAACCTATTTATTGAAAAGATATTTATTTTAAAAGTATGTTTCTCTGGTTATTTATAAACTTCTAAGATACATGGCTTCACTTGAGACATACCTGGTACAGCAGGGGATGAGACTCAGTGTTCCCTCCTGCACATGTCGGTACTCATCAGACCTTTGTATGAGACCACTCTGGAGAGTGGACTAGTGATCTATACTAACACTGAAGTTAATATCAATAAGATTACTTCCCCTTTTGTAAAGTTATATTAAAATATTTTCCTATGCATTTTCCAAATTCATTGTTTTTCTATTTCCTTATTTTTACTGAAGTCACAATTGAAAATAAATAATTTAATCATCAGACAAAATTTTACCTCACTTTCTTCAATTAAAGCCCTGTCAGTATTTTAGGAAGACTTAAATAGAAAAGGAAATCATGCTGTAATCTCCCTTTAAAGTACAGATCCAGAAAAATAACCTATACATGAGTAATTATGTGACTTAATTTAAGAATGTGCTTATATAAACAGGCATGAATTTTTCATGCTACCTTAGGTTCATAGTCTACAAAGTTAGAATATACAGAAACATTTTTAATATTTACTAATATCTTGTACACCTAAGGTAATCAGTGAGAAATAATAGCTAACTTAGGTAAAGACTATATTGTCTTTACCTAAGTTAGCTATTAATAAAGGCACAAAACTATTTTCCAACTCAAAGAAAACCTCATTTTCATTTAATGGAATTCTCTTCTGAGACATATTTACCACTTCCAATTTTTGCAATTTTAAATAACATAGCAGTGGCCTTCTTTGTAATTCAGCCTTGCAATTATAACCCAAACTTTTATTTTGATATAAAATCATATTAAGATATTAAATGTTAATTCATATTACATAATGCTCTCACAGAATGTCTATCTACTTGTAATACACCACAATGTATGTGAATACCCATCACATTACCCTACTTAACAATAAAATGTTTTCATGTTTTTTTTTAATTAACAGGCAAACATCTCATTTTAATGTGTTTTTCTTTCCTTATTATAAATTGTTCTTCTAAGAATAGCCAATATCTAAATAGATGTAGTAGTTTATTTTGGTCTTACTTAGAAGGAGTGAGTTGAATGGGCCATTTAGCATGTATTTCATTCAATTAATTACTCAACTAATATTTATTAACTCCTTACTTTTTGTTAATAACAAGAAATGAAAATGTGTACAATATAAATAATGTTCCTGTCATCTCAAAATATGAGGCTTTCATGGTGGGTAAACATGCATGTAGAAGTTTGAAGCTGTACCCCTAAAGCATAAGGTGTTGTAAACCAAGTTACCTCAATGAACATAATTTCTAAAATTGCAATTTAATTAATCACTGGTAAGTAAGCAGTTACCTGCTATTATTGTCAAGTGTTTTTATTTTCTTATTATTTTACACACTGGATAACATAGATCACTAAATTTTGCTGGTCATGTTCTGCCTTTAAAACTAATTAGCCATAATATCACACATGAGGCTAAACTCCTCACTAAAAAATTCAAATATTCCATATAGGGTAAATTCCAGATAACTGGTAATAATAAGATTATGTTTTGGGTTATGAAAAAGAAATGTGACTGCATTCCAGAAGCAATTTGTTTTCATAAATTGAGACAAAACTTTTAAAAAACAAATAATTCACAGGCTTGAAAAAAACCTAGTAACCTTACCCTATGATAGAGTGTGTGCTAAAGTTTCTTTCAAAGGTGGCTTCTGTTTTAGAATATATCAAGCTTCTGCCCAAAGGAGTCAGCTGTGAAGCCATATATATATATTAAAAAACAAACAAACAAACAAACAAAAGCAAAGCTTTCCAATTTCATGTGTCCCTGCTTAAAAAAGTTAATCACTTTGGCTTGTTACCAAAAGGGAAGTGTATGAAAGAATGCTTATAGAAAGATGGATAGTTAAACTGGAAATTAAAACTTTATTTCCTAGGGTCACACTCAAAAGCTGTTTTGCAATCTTGGAGAAATCCCAATTGGCCTTCGCTCAAAATGGCACTCTTCTCCCAGTGTCTCAAAAGATATTAAACCTTTTATAGAAGGGGGATTTTGTTGCCCCCTACAAAGACTTCTTATGATTGCAGAATGATCTATTTAAGAACTGCACACTTTCTCATGGAGGGCACATTTTGGCACTCACTTGTAATTACCTTCATTTACATAACTGGCACCTAAAAGATCACTCACCAGAGTGGAACAATAAGCTGTGCTTGCTCTGATCATCTTTATGTTGAAGTTAAGCCATTACACTGAATTCTGAGACATGCTATTGTCAAGTCCCCTGGCATTTTGACTCCTATCACTAGCTGTTGTTATAGGAGGATGTTTGCTGCCAGAATTCTCTGGCAGAAACTCAATTTCTGGGTCCAATACTAATTCATTACAAAGTCTGCAACAGCTGGGACACTGGTATACACAAATGAGGCATTCTGAAATTTGAGGACAAGTCCAAAATACACACTTAGGACCTTCCTGTAATTCCACAACCATGGAAATAGCTATTTAAAAAAAAAAAAAAAAGCAGGGGGAGAAATCCTGTCAACATCTCACCCTGCCAACACCAAATTAGACCCTGGTGATTTGAACCTTAATGATACAGCTACCTTCCTGTTCTTCTTTTATTAAGAATATCTTAAAGATCCCAGTTATGTCGAGTTTAGCATGCTTTGGAAACATAAGGACAAATCATGTAAAGCCGGGAATAACACAAAGACTACCTTGAGCACACCTATTCACAGAGCAGTCACCATTCTGTGAAATGAAAGGGATGGCCAACGATGAATAAAATGATAGTCACTAGGAAAGAAGTCTGGCTAGAATGGACATAAAGGTTGATATAAGAAGGGTAACTGAGATTAAAGAAAGTGACAAAGGGCAGTAAGTCATTTTTAAAGAAGTGAAAGTCATTTCTATGACTATTTACAAATGATATAAAGTAATAAAGTGATAAACTTAATCAAAATTTTTAATTTTGTACACTTTCAGAAGATTTATTTATGTTAAAAATATGCTATTGACGTTCACTTCTTAGAAAATGACATTTAACACACTGTGGTACCTGAGTGACATTTCACTGCCATGTGTTCTTACTGCAAAATTAGTCAAAATAAGACAAAAATATTAAAATTATTATATAGACAAGGAAAATAAGAACATACCTCACAAATTTCAATGGTTATTAAAAATACAGTTTACTTCAATACTGTAAGTATTAAGTGTTTAAAAACTGACTGATTATATTTCAAAAAACATATTAAATGTATTTTGCAATTCTACATACACTAGTTGCAAAAAGGAAAAAAAACAAGATGGATACACACATATAAAGATTCTTTCCATGAGTTACCTGGAGATGTTTTAAAACTCAAGTTAAAATGTATATTTAGGTGTGACCACAATGCTATAAACATTTTCACATATTGGAAATAAGCCCTAGCAATTTGAGACTATATTTACTTTGAAATAGGAACAGTTTGTTATTTGCTATATGCTCTTTCCTCACGACTTCCAAGAAAGAGTAATTTAACACTGAATTGTCTCAATGAACATTTAAATCCATCAGAGTCTAAATATTAGAATTGTTCTAGCTGAAATTTACTTTTAAGAAGAAATAGCTCACTTGCAGATTTATGTTTAAATAGGACTTTGGAAAATGTTAAAAATAGTGAAAAAATAATTTTCAGGATTTCTCCTTGCAAAAACTTGTTATGAAAACTGCAAATCATGCTAAGTTCTTATTTCAATATCTAATCTAGTGGTTCCCTACCCAGATGGTCATCAGAATCACACAGGAGAATTTTTTTTTAAAATAAGGATAAATTCCTTGGCTTTAATCCTAAAGATTTTGATTTAATTAGGTTTGAGGTGGGATCTAATAATTTGTTAAAAGCTCCCCATGTGAGTCTGATGATTTTCCAGGTCTGAGAACTACTACTATACCAGATAAAATTATGGCATGGTTGCTAACAAAGCAGGATGAGTTGATTCACCAGACACAGAGTGGTGAACAGAATAGGCAGATCTACTCAAGTACACTGATGTGGGAAGTAGCAGGGAGACAGGAGAGATCTGCTGCACTATGGGGTTAGCTCTCTGGTTCAGGTTTGAACTCATGCCACAATGGCTGGTAATAGTTTGATAGTGCTGAGACTAAATCCTGTGCCACCAACGAGGCACCCATGTCCATTGCTCTTTCTGCTATTATTTAATATCACATTATATTACCCCGTGAGAAACCACTGGACAAACTTCAGCTTCCTCCCATCATTCATGCTGCAATAAATTTCTCACTAGGCTCCATCTTCCATCTCAGTCCCCTATTGTCAGGTGCCTATGGCCTTAGAGTTTTAATTAAGGTAAAAGGATATAAATAATCTGTTTGTGTTTCATTTACATTATGGAAACAGCCTGTTAGTGCATCATAGTTAGTGAAAGCATTCATCAACATTACTTAACTCATATCGAGGTCTGTGCCTTTTTGTTTGCTTTGAAAAGGTTACAATAACATAATTTGGAAAAGCCTGTAAACTAAGAACAATGTTTTTTAACAAGTATGAAGTCAATGGTCAGTTCTACTGAAAAAGAAAAGAACAAACAAATAATACTCAGACAAAGTAAAACTTTTAAAGTATAACAATTTTAGATGATAAATTAATGAAGATATATGATATGGTCAAGCATTTCATTTGTAATTTACTGTACTGATTAATCATCTACATTTGTTCTTTTTTTAAAAGAGAGAATACAGTATGAAATATTACTGAAAATTAATTACAGGTCTGTTTATAAAAATGAAATATGCAAAATAAATAAATTTGCACAATTAAATTTTGCAATTAAACATAACCCAAGATTTATAGAAAAGTATATGTTGGCTTCATGAGAAAAATAATGTAAGCAGAAGCTATTTGGAAAGAACACAGTGGAATATTCTCCTTTAAAGTTACTAATGAATTATGAATTTAATATACCATTAGTAAGAAAAATTTATACTTTGTATCATAACTGTCTAACCATCAAACCCTGAAGTTTAACTTCTCCTCTACTGCCTTCCAAAACATGTCCTAAGGCAAGTTGTCTGATAAATTCTCCTCTAAAGATTTGGCTAGTCTTTGGTTCTCCACTGAATTTATTCCTTTTTTCCTCCTACATACTCATTGATGCAAAAGCTTTCTGTTGCAGTATTCTTTCTTTGATTCCTATCTTTTTTCATAGCTCCAGCACACAACCAGTTTGTATCAAGAGACATAGAGAAATGTCAGTATGTATTTTTTAAAGTGCCCTTTATTCTATCTTTATATCCACTTCGTTCAAAAGATTGCACATTTGTCTACAGAAAATCTTAACTTGAGGAAAGTTTGGAATTATAAAATCAAACTTGTAAGTTATGAATATGCAAAATGAGCCCTTTTGCAGAGGAAAATTAGGTCTGAATTGCATATGTGTTCCTATCTGCTTATCATCCCATTTTCATTTGCCATTGACTTCCAACCCATTTACTGTTTTTCTTTACCAAACATTAAAGGAGAGAAGTTTGTGTGGCCGTACAGAGATTAATTGAATGAAACAGACACTGGCCTTCAGGAATTAAGCTAGAAAAATAGAATAGCACGCCAGCGATTGAAAATGAAAACCCCATGCCCTCCACCAATAAGCAGGGTAGTTTAATTACACTGAGCTAAAAAGAAAAAAAAAAATTGGTGGGTCTCACTCAGCAGGTCTCACTAAATATTTTAAATGTTATTCACTGGGTGCTCTTAACTCAAGCTATGATTTAAATATCTATCATCTGTTGACAACTCATTGATTTATGTCTCCAGTTCTCATGTCTCCCATGAACTCAGTGCATATGTGCATTTGCCTTGATCATACCATTTGCCTGACCAATAAGCATATGAAATTGAACATTCATCAACTGAACTTTTCCCAATCCACTAAAACCCTTTTTTTCCCTAAAACAAAAACAAAAACAAATGAAAGTCAAATGAACCAATCAAAAATACCACTGTTCTTTCTTAATTCAACAATTTTAACAGCCCCTAAATGCTGAAATCATTCACAAGTTCATTTCTGATATCAATGTAACAGGAAAATCTTTGCAACACATATGAAATTCATAAAATAAGCACTTCCATTGCAATTAGCCAAGTCCAAGCTCCCATTATTGCTTTCTTGACTAGCATGATGCTCATCTATCTGGTTCCCCTGTCTTTTGTAATCCCTTCTATAGATTTTGTATGCAGTGCAGTCAAAATTCCATATGAAAACGTAAACTGGATCATATTAATTTCCTTTTCTAAGACCTCCAAGGATGTTTGACATAAGACCTCCAAGGATGTTTGACGGACTTAGAACAAAATGTATAAATAAAATGCCCAATTTGCAAAGTCTCAAACTGAATTTCCCTTTTGTTACCTTTTGTTACCCTTTTGCTCAGTCAGTTCTGAACACTCTGGACTTCCTGCTAAACCTCAGACAGAGAATATATTCCTATCTCAAAGCCATTGCTCATATGGTTCACTGTTTACAATTTATTGTATATACTTACAAGACTTGATTTCTTACTTTAAAGATTTCTGTCATGCTGTTTACTCATCAGAGAGGTCTTTTTGAGTAACCTATCTAAAAAAAGCATTCCCCTATGATTTTATACTAACAGCCTCCAAATTTCTATTTCTCTTTTATTTTAATTCTGTTACTTGATTTTTGTTTAGGTAGCATATTGGTTTACAATACTGTATGTGTTTTATAGGTATGCAATTGTTTCAACAACTACTTTTGTTGGGAGTTATATTTATTTGAGATAATGTTGACTTACATCACAATGTATATCTTAAGGGTACATAATGTATGTCTTAGGGGTAATGTATAGGTTTACACCTCTACAAATGTCTGTTATTTCAGCACACCTACCACAAAAGTCCGAGTAATTATGTATTGTACCTCCTCTCCCCTTTGTTTATATCCCACCACATCTCCCTTCTGATAGCCTTAGTAATAGTGCAATGTGCGTTTCGCCCTCCTAGTTTCACTGTCCACTGCCTCTTTCTCCTCCTCCCCTCCTTGATATTTCATATGTATAGTCAGATTTCAAAGTTTGCATTTGATCTGTTGTTTGGCTTATTTATATTATACATATAAGTCAAACAACCTGTTATTTAGCTTTCTCCTCTGACATATTCACTTAGCATAATTCTAGTTACATCGATGTTACTATAAATGGCATACATTTATCATTTTTGGTTGCCGAGTAGCATTCCATTGTGTACATAAAACAAATCTCAATCCATTCATCTGGGCTGTTCTTGTAGTTTTTTGGCATTTAGGGTGGTTCCATATCTTGGTTATTTTAAATAGAGCTGCACTGAATATAGTACAGGTTTCCTTTGGATTGGTGTTTTTGTGTCTGCTGGGTAATTACCTAGGAATGGAATTGCTGGATCATTTGTATCACTACAATATTTATTTGCTGATTGGCCATTCTCGTAACTAGAATGTATCCTGTGACGTCTGAGACTGTGTGTGTGTATGTGAGTGTGCATGTGCACCTGAGTAAATATTTGTTCAAAAAGTGAACAAACGTATGGACTACACTCAAAATGACAGAATGGTTTTAGTTGTCACATGACAATACTTTCTTAATGCCCTAGCTTTAGTATCAGTCTCTCATATTTATATATTCCACTTTGTATTTAATTATTGACAAAAATGTTTTAACTTGAATGTCACACAGGTACAACAAATTCAAAAATACCAAAAAATACAGTTATCTTTACATGCACATATTATTCTTATTCATACAATTTTGATCAAGGTAAAGAGCAGTCCTCCACCCTGACAACCTCTGCACAAAACAAACAAGCAAACAAATAAAGCAAAGGCATGACTGATTGATCTCATTTCCTAGACCCTTCCAAAGCCAATCCCTCCATACTCATCTTTGTCAATGCTACCTCCTAGGTGTCTTTGTATTCACTTTCCTGTTATTAGCAACCACAAATACTTATCAGTATTATCTCTTGGCATTATCTACTATATAAATACCAATTTTTTTTTATTCTAAAGGCTTAACTCTAACCAGTCCTATTCTTACTCAATTGTACAAAACTCAAAGCTGTCATTCTCTAGTAATCAGCCACTTAGAGCCTCACATTTCTAATACAGGTTAGAAGTAAGAATGGGGTCTTACAGCACCTTCTTCACTCCCTGATTGCTATCTCTAAGGAGACTGCTTGAGTGCCACAGGACTTTCTCTCTGCACTATCCCTGTATAAAAGCTAATCCAAAGCACCATAGGTCACATGCTCTGGCATGACTAGATATAAGTTCCGTGAAGGTATAGATCATGTCAGTTTTATTCATTGTGAATTCACAATTCTTTTTACACAATTAGGGGATAAGGAGTGATTTTTGGGGGGAGCTTGATAATTCCTCTGGCAGTAAAAGCATGTTTCTTTTCAGCCCTTTCCTCCTTTTACATATTTGTCAAACTGAAAGTTATCTTTCAAGATTAAGTTTGAGTTTTTACTTTTCTTTATAGAGTTTACCCACATTCTGTAGATCACAGATTATCTATCATATTAAAGTATACTTCAATTATTTAACGAAAGACACCCTTTTTAAAGCATAAACATAATAAACAGTGAGAATATACCCTACTTAATCTTTTTTTTTTTATTTATTTACAGCAGTTTACAACAGTTTCTGACATTAAAAAGGTACTTACTGATGAATCCTAAATATTACCCTTTGGTGAAATAAATTAAGTACATTCATGTATGTGACGAAGTCATCTGGTTGTCATCTTTGTCAATGAATGTATACATACATTCATATACATTGTCTCCTTCTTACTAATAGACACATGATTTTACTAGAGAGAGAAATGTTTCTTTTTGGTGGGTGTATGGGGAAGAATAGGAATATAATTTCATAAGAAACTATGTCTTTCCAAGAAACAAATCTAAAGTGTTGCTTTGGGTTTTTACATTTCTTCAAAATTATTTATATCACCAAATAACACCTCTCTTCACAGT
The DNA here is from genome assembly GCF_000260355.1 of Condylura cristata. Classification (NCBI taxonomy): domain Eukaryota; kingdom Metazoa; phylum Chordata; class Mammalia; order Eulipotyphla; family Talpidae; genus Condylura; species Condylura cristata. Next base: position 49,777,143 of record NW_004567106.1, on the reverse strand, counting down.
TTAGAGGGCCAAACTCAGATTTTAAAACACACATAGCGCATCCTGCAATGAACTTAGTTTCTTGATTGTATCTCTTCAAAGTTTATAATTCATTTATTAATCCATCAATTTAGTGAGGTCTGTCTAGTGAGTGCTAACCAGTCAGCAACCCATAAATGCAGTCTGGCCAGCCCTGGACCCTAAATGTTTAATTACTGCAATAGTAATATAAGTATTAAAATTGTTACAATAAACATGAAATATTTTGTATAGTCTTTAACAATGACATTTAAAATCTTCAGTTGAAAATCAGGGGCCACTATCAAGCAATCACCAGCACTGAGGCATGAGTTAATCTCCAGCAAGGGAGCTAACTCAAATGGCATAGCAGACCTCTCCTGTCTTCTCCACTGCTTCCCTCAGCGGTGTATTTCAGTAGATCTGTCAGTGTTACTACCCACTCTACCTGTGGTGAATCCTCTGATGCCTCCTGTACTTCTGACCTACAACCCAGTTTTTATATGCATAAAACGAACAAACAAATAAAATAAACCTTGAAACAAAAAAATAAAATAAAATCTTCAATAAATCATTATGTAGGCAAGTGTAAATATAAAGAAGGGAAAACATACTTTGATGATTGGTATAAGTAAAATAATCATAATCATTTAAATAAATGATACGAAAGTGATGAATAAAATTCAGTAATATATGATTACATTTTTCAGTATGAATATTTTGGTATAACTAGTATGTTTATTTTCCATTTATCTATCATATTTTATCTTAATTTAAATTTAGTGCAGCTATAAATATGATAGTACTAGCTTAAGTTCGCCAAAGCCAACATGGCAATGTATGTATAACTGATCTTGACTGTCTGGTAGATTGTGCAATCTTATTGCTAAAGTTACCTTAGGATGAATATGGAAAATAATTTTGATTTTCTTGTCAACATATGAATTCATTCACTAAACAAATAAGTTATTGAATATCTATTAACTGATATGAGCACTGATCTGAATAGCATCACTTCTATTGCTATTTTTAATAATAGAAAAAAGAAAAAAAATTTAAGAACTACAAGTGACAAGGATATACAAAAGGCCAAGCTCTGGAACTAACATGTTCAGGACAAACAAGTACAATGGAGTTTAGGATTGGCCGGGAAATGTGTGGCAAGTCTCTCAATACTCCCTAGTATTTCCCTTTATGCTTAACCACCCATAGTAGCATTTGCATCCACTGACAAAAGCTGAAACATTAGAATCCTTCTAAAATTATATAAAATAACTATAAGTGTATGTAAGGTAACAGCTATTTGACATCTATGTATAATAAAACTGGTAGAAATGGTAACCCTCCCAAAGGAAGTTGTAATAGGTTGGTCTTGCTCTGCAAACATATACATTTTTGTATCTTTTTAGGAGAATAATTATCCTAACTTCACCTATTTTTTAATCCACAAATGCTGTTAATTTAAATAACCAAGAAAAATTAAACAGAAAGAGAAGTACCAGGGTGTTGTCACTTATGAGAAGTACCGGGGTGTTGTCACTTATGTGTGGAATACAGAGAAACCAAACACAGGAAAGCTAAACCAAGACCCTTTGAAATATGAATGCAGAACTGAAGTTACTGGGTGTGGGCTAAAGGAGGGAGAAAAGGGAGAGTAGATGGGAGAAGGAAGCACAGTGGGCCATGGTGAAGGATTATAGGTGTCTTGGTGTTAGATGTGGTATAGCAACAAACACGTGAAGGGGAAGCTATATCTGGACAGCATATACAATGTTGTAAGCCAATGTTACATCAATAAAAATAAAATTTTAAAAACTGATTATATATACATAAAATTAGTAAAGTAATTGAAACAATGAGTGCAAAGAATCACTGAAAATGATGAAAAGCCTGATATTTTAAAGGTAATTCAGTTCCATTAATTTCAAGTACATATAGCAACTTGAACACTTAAGCTAAGTGTTGCCAAGTAGAAGTCCTGCTGACCTGCCTTAATTAACAGAATAGGATAACTTGTAATTAGCACATTATTTATATGAGAGTGCTCCTACATGAATTCAAGTGTTTGAAAACAATCTGATTCTTTAAATTCTTCCAATAATCTCAATTTAATAAGTATTTAGTTTAATTAATCTGAGGTTTATTATATAAATTACTGTTTTTTTTTAACAAAAAAGACAACAAAGGATAGAAACAATACTGTTTGACAATATATGTTTATGAAAACCTAATGGCTTTAATTGAAAGTAAATAATTAACAATTCAAATAAATCAGTTAATTTCTAGTTAACAGCCTTCAGACTAATTGTCCAGTCATATGATGCACTTTAGGTGGTTCTAGTGACAAAAACACTGATGTCAAAGCTGAGCAAGGTCCTAAATCTTTTTTTCCCCAATACCGAATACTTTCAGTAAATCATTTAATTTCCATCTACCTGATAGGAAAAGAATGGGTCAGAATGAGGTTATGATTATCTTGAGGTGATTCCAAACATCTGTATGAAACCTGAAAAGTTTACCCATGTATTGTGTATATGGAAAACATCTGTCTATTTGCATAATTTGTTTAGTTTTCATACAGATGCTTATCTTGCTGACACAACCTCCTTCTCTGTATGGCTCTCTCTTCTCAAATATTTTAATAGGTTAAAAAACATAGTATAGGAGATGAAATGTACTACAAACATTTTATATAACCAGTAGGTTTTGATTTTAAAGATGGAATAAAATATAGTGAAACTATTTATAATATTAACATCAAGGGAAAAAAAATCTATAAACTGTGGTTTCCCAGCTGTTTATTTTACAAATCTTGCTGAGACTATAACCTGAAAAGAGCAAGATGAAAAGGCAGGATTTTATCATCTTGGCTCAATATTCTTTTAAGAAATTTAAATGAAAGAAATTGACAATATTGTCAAGTTAATTACAACAAATAGAAGCTTGAAGTAATTAAAGATTCTGAATAATTATTTAAAAGTAATCAATATGATACCTATAATATAATGAGATTAAGAAAAATAAATTGGAAATTATAGAAACTGAATTGATATTATTGATTATAATAATAAACGAATTCTTTTAAGTTATTTTACTGAGTTAAAAAAAGCTACAAACTATATATACACAGGAGCTATATTATCACTTTTAGAATGTTTTCCCAATGTTTTATTTTCATGTACTACATATCTTTCATATCTGGGACTTCAACTTTAATAAATTGTATTGCATCTAAATTTGTCTTTAATGTTGTATAGAGATATATACAGGGTATTTTTTATGCACTCTTTATGCCTTCAAATCTATAAAAAATAAATTATTTGTATTTGCTGAGTAGGAACAGAGGTAAAAATATTTTATAAAGGAACAAACAGGGACAGGAAAGAGTACAACTGTTTATTAATGACATTCAGCCAGAAAAATGAAATAGTGTAAAAGTTTATATGAAGTCAGGGAAAAAAGTAACAGTTTATATCAGTACTTAAAATGTGAATTAACCTAATTTCAATTAAAAGACAACAGTAAAACAAATTACATTAATATCCATGCTGTATATAAAACTAGATATAATGAAAGTGTCTATGATGTTAATCATGCATGATTTAAATATTTTAATATTCATATATGAAGGATATAGAAAAAATTGTGCTCATAATCCTAAAATCAGTGTCATCGATCTTTGCTTTATGTCATTAGTGTGTTTTATACATTGTCAATCTTAGATAACAATTCCATTTTGAAAACCTGAATTTCCAATAAATATACAACAAAAAATATAAGATAATCTTTAAGATAAACAAGTGCTCCTGAATTAACTAATTTTAGAAAATTAAATGAAGACCCTATTCTGTTATGTCAAATTTGCTGACAATTGAAGTAAAAAATTAAAAAACTGATTGAAAATGTCTAAAAATTAACAGGCTGACTCAGGATATATTTTGCTTTTAGCAGAAACTGATCCAATAAACTTCACAGGAAGAATAAAGTAAAGTAAAACAAAAAAAGCACAATGGCCTTTCTGTGTGCTACTTTCGGCCGTGCCATGCCTGAGCAGAGGAAAAGAGTTTCACTCCTGTTGTTTATTGATTTTCTAGATTAAGAATCCCAGTGAGAGAATTGTAACAGACAACCATAAAATTATTTTTGGTGTGCTTATTTGCCTTTCCCTTGCATCTATTTGGCCTGTGCCTGTAGACAATTATGCGTTCTAGCCTAGACTCAGGTGCTAATAATGAAGGACAAATAGAATCATATGTGTAAACTTCCCCTTCTGATGAAAATTTATATTAACTTTCTGCCACTGTAAACAGAACTGCATAGCTCAGCGTCCCTGATGAATTGGTGATGAATTCAGTCATTTATATCCCAGGAATCTGTGCATTTATGGGAAAAGATGAAAACCGTCTGTATTGTGTAACCTTGCACTTTTTGAGTAAGAAAAAGAAAACACCAGCCTGTTTAGTTCATCACTTAAAGTGTGTAAATTTCAGCTCAAATACCAGATTTCTGCATGACTCTGTCAGTCTCTACTTTGGGGATCTGTGCCAAAATAAACAAGCAAAACAGTGAAGAGTGCCATGTTATCGCTACAACTGTGAACTTATACACTTTCAGCCTTTCATAAAAATTGTTATGAATATCTTTACAATACAACAGAATCTTTGTTATATACTGAAGCTGGACAGTTTGACAGTTTGGCAGCTCTGTTGAAGAATGAAGTAATTTGAGGTAGATAAGAGCATGGGCAATCTTTTTGTTATTAAAAACATTCAATCTTAATTTAAAAACTAAACTTTTCAAAGATAAACTAGATTATCAAACACAAGATACAGAATATTGACCAAAGAATGAATTTTTTTTAAATATAAGGCTTAATACATAACTAACATCTTGCATACATATTTTCTTGGCAAACATCATAACGTTCACATGTAGAAATATTTTAAAGGTATTTTTGGACTTACATTTTCTTAATGTAAATATGTAGGTGAGAACTGTTTTAAAATGCTACAATTTAGAATTATATCAATTTCCTGAGAAACTGAAGCTACATTTAACATCTATCTACAGATTTTCCCCCTAAAATTCTGCAAGAAATCTAAGTTAAAGAAATAGCTATAAAATTTTCTTTTCACTTTTTAAATATTAAACACTTATCTTCATTGAGATTTCTTTCATATAAGTCTCTTATATAAAGATGATTATTAATAGGTTAGGATAGTTCCCAAATTTCTTTATATCTACAAAATATTTTATGTAACTAAAATGGACAATTAAAAATGATTATGGATTTCACTGTTTCAACCAAATTATGTCTTAGGGAAATGTTAGAAAACACAGTTCAGATAAAGTGTTTCATAATCTTACTTTAACACTTTTATATAACTGAATATATGATTTGTTCTTCAAAAGAAAATACCTTTCAAGTTCATGTATCATGGTTACAAGACTGCATACCTTTCCATGATACACTTTATCTCAAAGTTGTCTGTGGCTGTTCCTATCACTCCCTGTGCATGACCTTTTAGTAAGCTGAAGAAGATACAGTTATCTTCTTTTTTGACATGCAACATCTATCAATCAACATGTTTTCATGTAATTTATTCAAGGCAAATAGCAGCTCCTAAGGCTAGTGAACCGTGGCACTATCCCAGTGATTTTGATTAAGAAATGATGTGCACGGCTTAGGTGAGAAATGGAAAATGCAGAGGAGTATTGATAAAGATGTATCCAAAACAATAAAATGGAACCAAAGATAAAATGAATATTTGAAAATATATATAGGCTCAGCACAACCAACCTTGACAACCTTGCTTAAAATCTACTCTAATAAATTGAGGTGGGGATATATAATTTGATGAACTTCTAATGATACCAATTTAGTTTACCTTTAGTATCTGAGGCAACGCATCTGTAGTTCTGTTAGGTTAATTCACATTTTTCTCATTGAATCAAGAATGTAAATTAAGACAAAATGATTCTTTTTCAATTTCATGCTGAAGTAGCTCAAGTTAGTGAATGTAATTTCTCCTAACAAGAAAAATTTATCACTGTACAGCTCACTCAGTTACCTCTGTAGTGAGTTGCGATATGCATTTATGGAATTGAATGGATAAAAAGATTGATAAATGTGTTAAAAGAATAGGTTGTATTTTAAGATAAGATGGGCACAATTAAATGTCTTTATCATTTTTGCATCTTTATACCAGCTTATACATCTCTAAAACAATTGTGCTATCAACAATACAATTAAAGGTTATGTGAAAATGTATTTTATTTGTCTTTCTGTGTGGTAGCAAAAATTCTACAACAAAGGTGTAAGAAGCCTTGTATTCCACTTTTGGTTCTACTACGAAATGGTTGTATTACTTTGGACAAGGAGTCTTTGCAAATTAAATGTATTCTGATAAAATATTTTTGAAGTAAATATCTGGTTTTCAATTGTGATAAAGACTTAAGTTCTCATATCACAATAGAAAGAGTAACTAAGCATCCAGTTGAAGTAAAAGCTAACTCTCATTTTGTGTTACCATTAGCAAACTTCTGAAAAACTCTATGCATTAGTTTCTAATTTCAAATAAAGCATATTTTACTACTCTATTATTGATTCTACTTTATCTATTAAAAACGGCATTGATATTTTCAACAACTTCTGGTTCCTGGCAAAATCATATATAGTTCACCATTTTTTTTTAAGCACAGAAATTTTAACAGTATCTGTGACTTATTTAACAACCTTTCAACTTCTCTAAAGAGACATGGGTTATACTGCACAAAATAAGAAGTGTAAAAACTAACAAAGTCAAGTGAAAAAACTTTTGAAATATAAGACAGAACAGGCACATCATTAAGTGTTACACATTTGGTAGAGGTTAGCCACAAATTTAATTGCAAGATTTCTAACGCTCGCACAAAGAGAGAATCATAATCAAATTACAAGGTTCATTGTGTAAGATGAAAAGAAATAAGTTGCTCATAAACAGAACTATTCCAAGCAGTGAAATTTGAGTTACATCCCCCCCCCCATGGAATTTAATAAGCACTAGAAGTGGTACTGAACATATTCTATCAACATCCCTGGATTAAATGAAGTAACTTTTTTTTTTTTTAAAGTATAAGGTCCTTAAATTTAGGCTAAATATATGCCTAAGAAAGCAATTTTGTATGATGTCAAATACGATGGTGCTCTGCAAATGAAGCTACTAACAGGCTTGCTGAATTAGGGTTAGCTTTTAGGGGATTTAAAGGAATGATGCAGCGTGTGTCCTGTGTATAAACCCCATAATTAACCTCAGGAAAGCTTCTGATAGATATTCAACCACAGTGAAGTGGACCTTATGACTCCTTTTAAGTGCTAGTAGTACATTTCTTCCAGGCCAGTGGTTCTCAAAAATGAAGATGTAACAGAATTAGCTGCTGGGCAATTGCTGGGTTTCACCTCTAGAATTTCTGACTTATTAAGTCTGAGGGGGTCTAAGAATCTGTACTTCTTACAAATTTCCAAGTGATTCTATTGCAGTAGGTCTAGAAATCACACTTAGAATACTGTTATTTTAGGTCATCCATTAAATGTAGATCCATAGACTTTAAAAACCTGTGTGTGAGGCAGCCTTCTTCTGAAGTCAGAATTGCCTAACAAAAGGCAATCCAAATGAAACAGTCACCCATCTGACAAAAGATCATCCTGACATATGCCCAAGATAATCTGTAAAGTACACTATAAAATTAAGTTAGGTGATGCTGAACAGCTTATACTTTCTAAGTAGTTAAAATATGGAATATTTTATGAAACCATACCATGTCCTTTGGGATGGTTATTATTATACCTAATAGTTACTGACATTGATGTTGCATAGTATCAAGATAAGTCTGCCTTATGATAATTAACACGATGCTGTCCCATGTAAACAGGCTGTTAATACTCTACTCCCAGATACTGAGTTTTGCTTCCAGTGATGTTTCTCAACTGACTTCATATAGTCCTTTATTTAATCATTTCCCATTGCCTACTATACACTCAAAAAGACCAAATTATAATTATATTTTTCAATATATCACACTTACTATATCTTCATCCTCATGTGTATGAGTAAGGACTGCATATACTTTTGTATCTACAGTGTCAAGATATGGTAGTCAATAAATATTGATCAAAATGAAGAAGAGGTGCAAATGTTTTTAAAGTGCAATAAGTCCAAACAAATGTGATGTTCATGACAGAAACCAAATACAACGAATAACATCTGTATGTTTCCTATTTAAAGTGTATATGCATACATTGTACACTTTTCCCCACAATTAAAATCAAAGGTATATGGGCCGTCCCTGGTGGCACAGCAGATTAAAGCCAGCATTAAGAAGCTAAAGCCACCTTAGCATGAGTTCGATCCCCACCCTGCCCTGGAGATCATCCACATGGCACAGCAGACCTCTCCTGATCTGTCCGCTGCTCTCTTCAGCAGTGTACTTCGTCAGTCTGCCTGTTCTGATGCCCAATCTGTCTCTGGTAAATCCTCTCACAGCCCCTGCACCTCTGGCCTGTACCCTAGTTCTGTATGCATAAATAAATAAATCTTAGGGAAAAAAATCAAAGATACATGAAGCTAAATAAAAATGGGGGCACTTAACAATGGATTATGTAAGGCAGTGATTATCATTACAGCTTATAATTCTATAAAGCAAAACATTTAACAGGGCTATTGATAATAGAAGATATTTTAGAGAATAAAGATTGGGCACAGATACATGCAGACCAAGCAAAACATTTAACAGGGCTATTGATAATAGAAGATATTTTAGAGAATAAAGATTGGGCACAGATACATGCAGACCAAGGTTCAAGTCAATCTGTAGTCAATCAGTGGGCCTTTATTATAGTGTTGAACTTTTAAAATCTCAATTGCATCATCTGTAAGTGGAGATAATAGCATTGTCCTCATCTTGCTTCAAAGGATCTTTCTGAAGATGGTCTGAGTTGAACATAAATGTCATTTGAACACTATATAATCATTCTATTATTTTTAGAGAATAACACAATTCAAAGCATGCTGTCTTAAGTGACACAATATATTCATTCTACTTTGTGAATATTAGTGAACCATCCAACAGCAACTTTAATATTTATATTATTTATATTTTTATAATTTATAAATATTTATATTTATATTTATATTTTCTTATATGTAAGTATTCATCCTTAAAATTTTAAAGAATTTGGCCCTCCCTGGTGGTGCAGTGGGTTACAGCACAGCACTAAGAAGCTAAAGTCACTTGAGCATGAGTTCGATCCCTGACCCCAGAGGTGATCCACATGGCGTGGCAGACCACTCCTGACCCCACCCACTGCTCTCCTCAGCAGTATACTTCCTCAGTCAACCTGTTCTGCTCCCCACTCTGTCTTTGGTTAATCCTCTCACTATCCCTGCACCTCTGACCTGTACCCAGTTCATGCATAAATAAATAATTTTTAAAAATTAAAGGATTTTTTTCAGTTTTAGAATAAAAGACAAACAATACGAAAAATGAAAGATCATAAAAGCACACTAATTTACCAACATTGTTACTATTCTACTTATTAGCAATATCTTGCTATGATGTGGATGGAACTATTACAGTTTAGATCTCGGTCAACAGATATTTATTTTGTACATTCTTAAATTTACATATCACCTTTGAACTCATAGGTTAGGTCAGGCAGTTATGTGATCCATCAAATTATATTAAATCATAAGCTAAATACAGTATTATTACAATACTTTATATGACTTTATATCTACTGCAGTATATTTGTGAATGAATACGTATAAATTTAAATACAATTAATAAATCAAATAAATAGTGAGATTACTGAGGTAGGTTAGATCTTCTTGTACATTAAGAAAGTTGAATCATAGTTTGAATTCTTCAGAAAAACTGAAATGTTACTAATATATACACTTGAACTTTGACATAACTAATTTAATACAGTTGCTATTTATAAAATATAATCAGATATAAAATATAATTGTAAGAACAAATGGGTGAATAGAAGAACAGCTGATGATTTTTCTAGCTTTACTAACTTCAGATCTTCAAGTGAAGATTCAATGCATTTGCTTATATTATAAGTAGGAACAGTTAAAAGTACAATAAAACATTTCTCAAGTACCTATAACTGCTTGGTCAGTTAAGTTTATTTTCACTATGTAGAAAATAAAAATAAATCAATGTGAAAATAAAAGCAATGTTGTTGGCTTAGAACCATACAATTATAGCATTTATTATAATGCTTGGTGTTCTACTAAAAACATAAAATATTAATGGAAGTAGTATTTTAATGAAAATGTATTGTATTTAGTTTTTTTCAAGGGAACTTGAGTAAAGCTTCTCTTAGACCAGTCTGGGATGTAAGGACTGCAGAGAATGCAAGCCGATGGACCCCCGATGACCTAGAAACCACCAATACATTTTTGTGCACATCAATTAAACGTCGATGAAATATTCCTAAAAGCTACAGGCTTGTTGAAGTGTGTAGTTTGTATATGTAATTAGGGTAAAGTAAGAAATGAAAACAATGTTCTATTTATAGTAGATATATTGAGAGAGCTGTGGTGGACTGTATTTGTAATGATACTTTTACAAAGAACTCCAAAAATGGTGAACATATCTGCACTGGCAAAAAAAAAAAAAAAAAAAAAAGAAGCTACCTGTCACTATTAGAATGAGAGTGGATGTCTGCAAAGTAACTGATGAATCTAAATAAAAATAACAAAATTTGCAAGACCTTTGTATTATGACAGAGGTGAAAGACAAGCTAAGTCTCATTCCCAGTATTACTGTTTTATAAAAATATTTTGTCAAGTTTTTACCAGTTAGGTTATTTCATATGATTTTTTTCATCTGAGTGCTTTATAGCAGTGGATACTAAGTCAATTTCAATCAATTTTTTAAAATATTCTAGACTTTGCTATATCACTAATTACATATATGTAATTCTAGCTAAAGAGTATATAACTTTCATTGCATTTTACAACTCCTAATATTGTGTAAGTGATAGATTTTCATTATTGCTTTCCTTCCTGTAATTATTACTGAGGTAAGAAAATCTGATGCAAAACACTTTAGTTTTGCATGTATATTCAAGTTTTCTTTTTTTTTGGATGTTAACAAAAAAATTAAAAAAAGAAATTAATATTATCATAGTCTGAAATTTGAAGTGTCTAAAATTTGAAGTGGTGCTGAGTTGCAACATAAGGGTGTACTCAAGGCAATTTCTTTTTAAATTGTGTTATGAATACATGTATAATTCTTTAAATTTTTTAATGGAATGCTATTTTATATTCCTTTGGGTAAAATGCCTCTTAAACTTGAATTAGTTACTACAACCTCATATTGACTTAAAACTGTATATTTACTTTAAAAAAATTTTGTAATAAAATTTTGACTCTAAGTCTTTAAAAATTATTCTCTTGTGTGTTAGGATTATGTTAATTAAAAAATTCAAATCTATCACTATCTAAAGACTGCTGATATCAGTGGGATAATAGAACATGTTTCTCTGAATCAAATACAAATAATAATCTTTGATTCCACTGTATAATTTCTCCTCATCATTCTGTCAGAAAAGTCAACTTTTATAATCCCCATTACCAGATGAAAATAAAGAAAGGGAAAATAAAGGCTAAACTCTCCCAAAGTCTCTCCATGGAGAAAGCATCCACAGAATGGAAAGAAACAAATCTTTAAAAGTCAAATTCTGTTACATACAACTTTTCAGTTTCCTTTGGTAAATCCATTTTTTCTTCTTTAACCCCTACCTGATAGATTTTCCAGCTACAACTAGAAGTGTATTATGTGCATATGCTTTTGGACTTGAGTTAGGAGAAAAGGGCAACAAAATATATGTAGCTTCCTGCTTCCTACCACTTTGTTGACCCAACCTAATACCTTTGGACTCTTCAAAGGAAGAGTTGGAAGTCATACAAATAGAAGGTGGGAAAGACTGGATAAGGAAAGATGTAGAAAGGGTAAATTATGGAATTAACTAATCAAATAATATATATAACAAATTTCACTCTTTCCCTGGATAATTCACCTCCCCTGGTAGCTGGATATGACTAAACCATTGATAAAGTATAGCCAAATACTGACTTCTATTCAGTTGATTTTAAATAAATAGCTAGGATTATAACTTGTTTTCTAAAAACAAAAAAAAGCTACATTTGTACATTTGTGTGTTATCCCTCAATTATTTTGGAAAAAGTAAGATGAGAAGTAATTGTATTTTCCATAAAAACATGGTACTTGAGAGAAAGCAATACATTTTTTAAAAAGTGGCATTATAATAGCTGTGATTGCAGCAATATTGTTGAAACATTAAAACATTAAAAGTTTTCAACTTTTAAAATCAAGGCTGATTATCAGTTAGAAGGTGCCTAAAAATATCTCTGACAAAATGATTTGAACCAGATATACCATCTGTTTATGCAGGTGGAGTAACTAATAAAATCTGAACACACAGTGACTTTCATTATTTTTTGCTATCAATCTTTCAAAGTGCTCATATTTCATAGTATTATTTTCTTAAGTCTCCAGATTTGTGAGATCATTAACAGAAAATGTTTTTTCTAAGAAAAGAAATTATTTAGTAATATAATTTCAGAAGCTATAAAGTGGTTGTTAAAAAGGTTCAATGAGGCATCTCTTCCACTGCCCACCTGTGCCTATGCAGGTGCTTCTTTCTACCCATTCTCTCCCTCTGCGGGCAGCAGCTTCCTTGCCTGTGACCATGTTACAGGTCTCTCTGCAAACCTGTTCCTTTCCAGGCAGCTCTTCCTGACCACTTGCAGCTATGCAAGTGTCTTTTCCTCTCCTGCCTCTTTCTAATAAACTTACTCTTTAAATTAAAAAAAAAAAAAAGGGTTCAATGAATATACAGAATTTATGTGCTATGTAATCCAGGGTATAGAGTTTTGAAATATACCCTTTTAATTTCTTCAAAGTTTAGACCACAAATAGAACTTAAATTTTACTCTTTGATGGTAGGTGCACTAGAGCAACAATGATGGAAGAAGGGATACTACAGTTCTATACAGATATACTGTTTTCTCACAGACAAATGCTTGTCAAGAGAGCACAACTGAACCTGAAGATGAGTACTCTTGAGCAGTGTTAAAAGCTAAAATCTACTATGGTGATGGCACACAGGTGACTTGGTGATGGGAAACCCACAGGGATTACAACTGAGATGGAAAAAAGGCACAAAATGATATAAAAATAAAATATTACATTATTTAAAGAAAACAAACAACAAAAACTTTATCTACACACAAAAAAAGCTAAAATCTGAAGGAAATATATAACTAGTCTTTATCCTATGGTCTCCAAGAACTATGTAATCCCAAGATCTGAGCTTTGTAGGTCTATTTGCACACACAGCATGCCATTCTATTTTATAAAAAAACACGTTTTATCATTACAAAAGACCATCAGGGGAAAAACAACTAGGCTGTCTCATCTGAGAAGCTCTTTTAGCTTCTTCAGTTGAAACTTTAGTATTTACATGGCTCAAAACATGGTTTGATTATTGGCTTTGCAATGCAATTTACAGTAGCAATAAAAGTAATGGCAAAAATTGTTATTGTTGTAGTATATAGTCCGTTTTACAGATGATGAAAACTCAATTTTGGGGGATTCAATGTAATAGATAAGATTATAGGCTCTAAAGATACACCATAAGAATTTGTGTTATGGTCGCACCAGTTATTAGCCATATGACCTTGGCCAAATTATTTAAATCTCTACACATCATTACATGATTCTGTAAACTGGGAACAATGACAGTATTCATCTCAAAAGGTTATTGTGAGGATCACATATAAAGTACTTAGAAAAATGCCAAAATGTAAAAAGTAAAAGTAAAAAGCATTAATTAGTCTCTAGTTCCTTACTCTTGTCTTTATTACTATTTTCACTAATATTACATAGAATGTGTAACACTGTCCAGGATATTAACTTAATTCTCAGTGGTGTCAAAGTGTCAAATATAACCATTTATCTTGAATAAGTTACTAGGTATTTGTTTAAATACTCATAAAAATTAGGTTTCCAATGCTAATTTTTAAAAACTATGTTTGAAAATGTATTGTGTGAGTGCTTTTATTTTTAAGAAAAAACTAAGACCAATAAAACTATACAGAACACAATCTTCTAGAATTCTCTTAGTAATGCAGGTTCTTAGGTATTTCAAATTCTACCACTGATGATCTATACAATGTTACATGAGAATCAGATTGGTAGGGGTTGTTTATTTTTTGGGGGGTATTTATTAATCATCTTTATTCAACAACAAAAAAAAGTCATATCTATATGACAAAAATTACATTTGCAACTTAGAGCCAGATATAATTACAATTTTTTTTTTCCAAATAAATCCTTTCAGAAAAGAGAGGGAGCGGAATCCATTTCCTTGTTCACACCAGGAAGGTTTGATTTTTTTTTTAAAAGATTTATTTACTTATGCATGTGCAACTGGGATTCAGGCCAGAGGTACAGGGGAGGTGAGACGATTCACCAGAGACAGAGTGGGGGACAGAACAGGCAGACTGATGAAGTACACTGCTGAGGGGAGCATCGGGTAAGACAGGAGAGGCCTGCTGCACCATGTGGGTCACCTCCCTGGCCAGGGATCGAACTTATGTTGAAGCAGTTGTTGCCAGGTTCCTAGTGCTGGCTTGAGCCCACTGTGCCACCAGAGAGGGCCCAGGAAGATTTGACTTTAAAAATATATATATTTTTAATTCTAGAGGTTATTTAAAATAATGATTAGGATTCAAGTTTTTTTTTTTTAATAAAGAAACCATTCTTAAAAAATGTTTTAAAATTGATTTTATATATGGTGCGAGTTAGTAATCTAGTTTCATTTTGATGCATATCTTTCTAGATTTCAATTAAAGTGAGTTGTAAAGTATTTTCAGTAAAATACTGCCGCGTCCGGCTAATCGGAGCCGAGTCCGGCGAGGGACGATGAGGTTAAAGAAAACACAGGACACCAAGGTTCTTCATCCAGGAGTCTCTCTCTTTATTGTTCGTGACCCCCTTTATATATCATTAGGCAGTAAGGGTGGGAGTTTGGAGGAGAAGAGTGGAAATTTACTGAGAAGGAGGTATGGGGGAAGTGAGGAATTTCTCTTATCACACCTCCGCAGGCAACTGCCAGATGCCTGCACTCCCTCATGGCGCAGGTGTCGGCACTCCCTCACTGCCTTTATGGCGCCTCAGGCTGTTAGATAGGATGACCACAAATCTGCGTCCACCTTATCGGTTCAACCATCTGTTGCCATGGTAGCACAGCGGTGGGCGCATTCCTTGGAGTCCCAAGAGCTGGGTGCAACCGCGCCACCAACAAAATACTTTCATATCAAAGTTCTTAAATTGAAATTTGGGGGCAAACGAAATGTATTTGGTATAACTTTGAAGTTTATTACTGATTACATTAATAATGTTATAAAATTCTCAATTCAAATATATACATTCATATATTTTAAAGATATCTTATTCCAATTAAAAATGACCCATTGCTCTTCCAAATCAAATACCTAGTATGTATTTAAATCCAGGGACCAAAACATGGTAATTTTGGTAATGTTTCAACTAATAGCCATTACAAAGCCAAGGAAGTAATCTGTAACCAAATCAAAAGACAATTACTAAAATGTGTTCTCCATCGCCAACTCTGTCTGATATAGAATACACAAAGATTTTTTTTTAATTTTTTTTTTAAAGATTTATTTATTTGTGCATACAGAACTGGGATACAGGTCAGAGGCTCAGGGGCGGCGAGAGGCTTACAAGAGACAGAGCGGGGAGCAGAACAGGCAGATCGACGAAGTACACTGCTGAGGGGAGCAGCAGGTGGGTCAGGAGAGGTCTGCCACGTCATGTGGTCACCTCCGGGGCAGGCGGGAATCGAACTCATGCGGAAGTGGCTTTAGCTTCTCAGTGCTGTGCTTTAACCCTCTGTGCCACCAGGGAGGGCCAGAATACACAAAGATTTTGATGAATATTTCTCTGTTGACAAATAACTCGTTATCCAAAAGCACTTTCAAAGGCACGAAATAATTGCTGTTGATTAACACTGTATACCATACACCTTGTTATATGATTTCTTAAACATAAGTGACAGTAAAAAATAAAAACTTCTCTGTTAATTCTATATTAAATAGTCATTTATTTCTAAAACAACTGATAAGCAGTATCATTATTATCAGTACTCTGAAAGAAACAGCTTAAAAGCCCTGCCTGGTGGCGCAGCGGGTTAAAGCACAGCACTAAGAAGCTAAAGCCACTTCCGCATGAGTCCGATCCCCGCCTGCCCTGGAGGTGACCACATGGCGCGGCAGACCTCTCCTGACCGGCCCACTGCTCCCCTCAGCAGTGTACTTCGTCAATCGGCCTGTTCTGCTCCCCAATGTGTCCCTGGTGAATCCTCTCACCCTCTGCATCTCTGGCCTGTACCCCAGTTCTGAATGAATAAATAAATAAATCTCTAAGAAAGAAACAGCCTAAAAGTCACTTTATCCTTCTATAGCAGTAAATAAATCAGTTTACTGACATCAGGAAGAGTTTGAATTGTTCCTGACAAACTATTAATCCTTCTATACAGGGCACACTGTTTAACTGATCATTGGATTATATTTAAAAATTAGTAAAATAATTATCATGAATGTATAATAGTATTAAAATAAGCGTGTTTCAGCCTCCTTCTGACTTTGGAAGATAGAACCAAACCAAGATTTGAAAAAGTCAAACACAAGTACACAAATTCTCTTAATTTTTGGTGATATCAGTAGAGTACAGTGAGAGACAGAGGGTATATACTAATATATTCTTAAAAGAGGCCACTGTAGTTAAAATGATCAAAATTAGAATCTTTGATAAGGTTTTATGAAAATTATTTTAAAAGGTAATTTTAGAAATGGAAGCATCTCCTCTTTTAAGACAATTATTTTCTAAGAGTTAAGAAACATTATAGGTCAGTAACATGGACTTCATATAATATTAAGAAATATAGTTATTTTATTTTAATGTGATTTATAGTCTTAAATTGTAAAGTACATTTAAAGCTTAATTGAGTAGGAATTTAAAAGACTCTCATGTCTTAGCTACAGTACTAGAAGAAATAGACCAGTAAATTCAACTTTAATGTTAATAAGAAGAGGATGTTCCAAGACAGTTTTATTGTTTCTTAAAATGCACATCTAATTTAATTACATTAAAATGTTCCATTTATTATAATCCTAATTATACACTTGTTAATTCATTAAGAAAGTGTTTATTGAACAACTACTATTTGTCCAGCACATGATAAGCACTCTTCCGATAGTCTTATGAAACATATATAAACATACATCTATATATGTATGAATTATGAATATATATTTTGTAAAGCAGCATCATTAACTGCCAAGTGAATGGTAGCAATATCAAATACAAGGGAAGTTTGGTAAAGGAAGGAAGTCATTTAGATGGAATGGTCAGGATTTATAGAACTATTAATCCTAGGTTGGGAAATATGGATGGAAATGCACAGAGAATAAATTGGTGCCTAGCATGTTCAAACTTCCTAAAGCAAATTTTATTTTAGTGACAAATAGAAATTAATACAATACTAAAAATTTAATGTTAAGTATTTGAAAGTTAATCAACAGATATGTCAGGCCTAAGATTTTTGAGCAAAATATTTGATATAATGAAAGCAATTATTTAAGATGATACAGGAAACAGACAATTGGAGAATAGGGACACAAAAATAAAGAACTGATGCATGGAGATGGAGATGATTTATACAATAATCCATATCTGAGGGAATGAAATGTGTTGCAGTGGAAACAAAAATGAAAGGGTGGGCATATTTATATTCTCATAGGACATTTCACTTGGTGATATTTCTATAAGGAGATGAGAAATATATAGAGAAACAGGAGTATGTGCATGTTTGATGGAATGAAGAAATATATAAAGACAAGGAAAAATGATTACTACTTTGTGGAAGGAGATTATGTAAGATATACAATGTTTCTGGGCCCTCCCTGGTGGCATAACAGGTTAGGACGCAGCACTGCAAGATGACTGCAACCACTTCAGTGCAAGTTCGATCTCTGCCTCAGAGGTGACCCACTTGGTGAGGCAGACCTCTCCTGACCCACCCGCTGCTCCCCTCAGCAGTATATTTCCTCCATCTGCCTGTTCTGCTCTCCACTCTGTCTCTGGTGAAACCTCTCACTGCCCCTGCAGCTCTGGTTTGTACCCCAGTTATGTACGCATAAATAAATTAATAAATAAATCTTAAAAAAAAAAGATATATAATGTTTCTATCTACTCCATGGAATATAATCTGTATCCTTCAGATTCTGAAGGATTGTGATCCTATGCCACATATTACATTATATGCTGTAAACCACTGTTGGGTCCTTTGCCTGGACAGACCTCTCCACCTCCCCCACAGAATCATATGCACACTGTTGTGTGGAAACAAAGAATGAACCATGGGTGCTGGAACAGAAAAACAGGAGGCATGAAGTGTTCCTGCCTTGTGTTTGCTACCTTGTGTTTATGTGACTGTTCTTTGACCCCCATGTTATTGTCGCATGTTATTGACGCACTTGCTGAGAGCTTCCGCCTCCCCCAGCCCCAGGTTCATGCTGAAGGGTATAAGTAGGGAAGGAGAGAAGAATAAAGGGTGCCTTTGCTTGCTGACCAAGAAGTGTGTGTTTTAATCCTGATGTCCTTCGCTCAGACCATCTCTGCTGTCGTGCTGGCGCGGCAAACCACAATTTAAGCAATTAAATTTCTCTCATCTCATGAATCTTTTACTTCAAACTGGTAAAACAAAGTGCATTTTATAGAATAATAGGGAGAGGAAAAAGTTGGAATGAGAATTTTTAAAAAATATTATGCCTTTAAGAACTGGGGTGTATGCCAGCAGTGTAGGGGGTGAATGAGGGGATTACCAGAGACAGAGTAAGGAGCAGAACAGGTAGATTTACTAAAATACACTGTTGAGGGGAGCTGCAGGCAAAACAGGAGAGGTCTTCTGTGCCAAATGTGAGTTAGCTCTAGGGTACAAGACTGAACTCAGGCCATCTATCTATAGCACTGAGACTTAACTCCTAAGCCACCATGGGGTGAAAATTTTGATGAGAAATTTTAGTCTAGAAATTTTATACATAGTTTCTAAAATAAATCTTACAAATATTATAATTGAGAGTCAATATTAAAACCATGCTGATACTAGTTTATATATTATTACCTATTCACTAATCAACAGTCAAATTAATATGACAATTTTACTTCTAATTTCATAACTTGATGTTTTAGTTGAAGGTTCCAAATTCATTGTTTGTGCTCATGCAATGTAAACACAGTATAAAAATACTTGTGTGTCTGTGTAAATAGTTGTCTGTCTCTGCAGTAACTGCAGTAAATAGGAGTAGGTGTGACAAAGAACAACAAAAGTAACACCATTTTCCAAAAGACAGAAATGAGGGAGAAAGAAACCATTTCTAAGAATTTTGGTATATTCTTTTATTTCATCCTATCAAAATGTACATTTTCCTCATTTATATCATTATTGTTCCCAAAAATATAAATATTCCAATTCAGGAAATCAGATAAAAATGTTATGTGAAAACTGATCAATGTTCTAGACCTTTCTTATAATCTCAAATTACCTTATCAGAAAATCCAGATTTGGTCTAAATGAACAAATAGCTATCTTTGAGTTTGAAAAAGAAAACAATGATTATAACATTCATATTTTGGAAAATAAAGTGTAATGTCAATTTTAACTAGTCTCTGTAAAATGGAGAGGATTCCTATGTTAGCATTCCTGAAAGCATGGAGAAGGGCTTCTGGGCTAACTGCCAATACCTATTAAAATTATTTTACCCTCAATCACTAGTTCAAGCATGCATGATATCACAATGCATAAAAAAGTAGTATAACGAGTAGGAAATTCAAGACAATCCCTCCCTCTTGATCCTCCTGTTATATTGAGTACTAATAGGATTTAATTTCTAGAGTATCGCACGTAGTTCTGGTACCCTGCCAATTAGTGGTAATGCATATAACTAAGAAATGAGAGTAATCAATCGTGAGTGGGCTAAAATAAAATTCTAAACCAGAGTGACCCCCTGCTTAGTAGTAGGTCTGTAACCTTTTTATGATTAAGCATAGTAACAGAAAACTTTTCAGATAAAAAGTTAACAAGGCAACAGTCCAACTCTACTACCTAAGGAGTTGCAACTTCCAAATACATCATGATGCTATACAAAATTTTTATGTAAGTTAAACTGTAAAGAATAGTCCTAGTATGAATTAATATAAACCGGGGCATCAAGTACTATGGAGAATTTCCTGGGAGGGCTTAAACTTCTTCTTCTTTTTTTGTTTTTAAGATTTATTATTTGTACATACAGAACTGGTGGGGTACAGGCCAGAGGTTCAAGGGGGGCGAGAGGCCTCACCAGAGACAGAGTGGGGAGCAGAACAGGCAGACCTAGAAAGTACACTGCTGAGGGGAGCAGCGGGCCGTCAGGAGAGGTCTGCCACGCCATGTGGTCACCTCCCGGGCAGGCGGGAATTGAACTCATGCGGAAGTGGCTTTAGCTTCCCGGGGCAGGCAGGGATTGAACTCATGCAGAAGTGGCTTTAGCTTCTCAGTGCAGTGCTTTAACCCGCTGCGCCAGCAGGGAGGGCTTAAACTTCATTTTGATAAAGGCAGAGAAGCAGGATTCTAAGTGCAAAGAGACAGTAGAGAATAGTGATGAAGTTAATGTCACATCTTTTCTCACTGCTGATTCTTCAGAAAGATACTGCTTGTTGTTTTGAGTCAACAATCTTTACTTTTCCCACTCTCCCAGCAGAAGGTACTTTAATCTGTCTCACTTGCAGCACATTTCTTATCTTGTCTTTGTAATTCTGCATTGATGCATACATTTCCTAAACTCTGTTTATTGCCACACAAAGGTTTATTTTAGTTAGGCTGGTTATACAGGATTAGAAACTATCAACAGTTGTCGGACATGGTTAATGTATGAAAACAGATTAAAAATGTTTTCAGCTTTTGAAAATTACAGTAAAATATATATATATAAAAAGTAATTGTTTAGATATTAAAACACATAGATAGCTTAAAATATATGCATGGTGGGGGGCTTCCCTGGAGTACAGGGGTTAAAGACAGTGTTATCAATCTATCTTCAACCTCTGCAGCACAGGTTGGTTCCCTGGCTTCTCAGGGAGCTGATCCACATGGCCCAGCAAACTTGTGTCTCACCTGCTGCTTCCCCTCAGCAGTACATTTCAGTAGATCTTCCTGTTCTGTTCCCCCTTCTGTCTTTGGTGAATCCTTTCACCTCTCTCTACCTCTGGCCTATTTGCCAGTTCTTGTATGCATAAATAAGTAAATCTTTATAAGAAAATAAAGTATATGCATCTATGAAACTAAATAAAAGGTCATGATTGTAATTTTTATCTGCATAATTAGGAGGGGTTTTGTCTTATTTTAAATTTGTTACTGAATTAAAATAATCTACACCAACTCTTCTTAACTGTTGGAAAGAAAATTAGATTATGAGTAAGAGTTTGCTGCTGACAACACATAGGAATTTATTCATATAAGACATGAAGTGCTTTTATGGAAGTTTTCATTATTAGATCAGTTTCATTCATGATTTTTCAACCATAATCAATATTTATAGCCTAATACCATATTCTAGTATTCTTGAGGAATGACTAATATCTACAATGATTTCCTATTAATCACTGTTAACTCTGTGGAGCAATTTCTAAGTGATGGGTCTCTGACCCTTTAAGTTAAAATGATTTTTACAATCCACATGTTTCCAAGTATTGCTAAAGTGTGTGGTGTGTGTGTGTGTGTGTGTATACACATATATATATAATCTATGTAAACAGATATATGCATGTATATATATATGTATATATATATATATGCATGTATATATATATATATGCATGCTATATATACAGGCTATATAACATATTATAAATATTTTGAGCTAAGAGACAGCTTTGAAAACAAATATATATGTATACAGAGGTATATATGTAGCAAATGTATGGGAGACAAAGGGTCTAATAATTCAGAGAGCAAGTTTTGAAATTAAATTAACTGGATTTGAATCTGTGCTTTTAGAATGTGGTATCTTTCTATCACTTAGGAAAATTACCTATTCACTCACTGTTCCAAAATTCTTATTTAAAAATAGAGAAAAGACCTATACTTCATCTCTAGGGTTACTCAGAGGATAAATGAAATAATCTGAAAAATACTTAAAACATTTCCTAGAATAAAATTCAAAAAATCAATAAATGCTGTAAGATGACAATAAGGAGGAGGAGAAAAGGAGGATGAGGAAAGGAGAAAAATAGTCCTTGGTCATAGACAGAATCTCTTTTCATTATTTTGAAGGAATTTATAATAAAAATTACAGAAACTAACCCCTTTTTTGGACTACCACATTTTTGAATTTTCTTAAATTCAAGCTTAAGGAAAATGTGCAACTAGGTGTAAAAGTGACTAACAGCCACTGATAAGTTCTTTATTACTTACTGCTCACTTACATGCAGTCTAAGAAGAGATAACTGCTAACATGGAAAATAGAATAGAAGCAGATCTTTGGTTACAGTTTGAGTATGACGAGGATACAGAGAGAATGTAGTATCATGCAGGGGTGATCAGAATGATGCCAGACTCCAGTTAGATGGCCTCATATGAGCAAATGTCAAGTTACTAGGCAACTCACTAGTTAATAACTCACTAGTTAGTAACTAGTGAGTCACTGTAGTAACTAATAGTAGATTTTTATTTTTGATATTCCAAGAAAATTTTACTATATAGGTTTGCTCTGGCTACCTAGTAAGGCAATAACTTTAAACTATGAATTACAGTCATCCATTTATAATTTATATTTTTGTGGTTTATCAAATATCTGTGCAGACATAAATTTTCTTTTCTTTTAGTTTACCTATACCTATTTCCAGAACTATGCTTCCATGTAAATGAAACAGTTCATTGGAAGAAAACATCATTTTCAACTGTGACAACTTTATGTTATGTTTGAGGTTTCTCAGAGCAAATCTATTGGTATATACTATTGCTCTCAGACCCTTCCTCTGTACTGTTTGCAAGATGTTCAAGACTTGCAGGGCTTTAAAAATTAGCCAACTTTAACAAAAAGCCTACTTTTACAAAATCCAATGAGATTTTTGATGAGATAAACCCATCATTGTGACAGATCATGGGCAATGTGGTGGTGGGAGATTTACAAGGACTACACCTGAAGGAAGAAATCAAATATTCTACAAAAAGCAACAATAATGTAAGAAAATGAAAAAGTTTAAACAATAAAACAAAACAATAACAAACCCTACCAAAACAAAAGTCACAGAAAAACTGTCAGGGGAAGGAATGACTTTGTGTTCACGAAATAAATCTTGTAAATTAGTGTCCACTTGCCTGTGATATTTTAAGAAAAAAAATGAAAACTTATTATTCATGATATATTTTTAAATTGGTCATCATAACAGAAAATAAAACAGGTCTAAAACTATTTTAGGAACTTTGCTCATTAATGTTATGAAATGAAAACTTCCATGTTACAAAATTCCCAAATTCTCACTTGAAGATAAAGATATTTTGAACCTTTACTAGTACATAATTGTGCTATGGCAACACAGATTTAAAAAAAAATCCAATTTAATTGTGTAGATGGAGGAATTGGAAGCACAGCCAAGTTGCTAACATAATACACTGAAAGTAGTGATGTGTGGGTTCATTTGCAGGAGAAGAAAACATAAGATCAGGAAAAGACATAATGATACCAATGAATCCAGAGGTGCTGTCACTATTAAATTTTACTCCTTTTGGCCACATCAAGCAAAACTCTACTGCACCCAGGTCTAACTGCAAGGACTAATTCCGCAGAAAAAGCTAAGGGAACAGAGCAGAAGGGACAGGACCCTATGATGTGATAACATACATCTTAAAAGTTATGAACTTATACCTCTGAATCACATACAGAGTACAAACTAATGTGACCTCAATAATAATAATTAAAAAGTCCTCAAATATGATACAACATATTGCTCAGTGACCTGAATTTCAATCTCACATTTTTTCAGCAAAAGCTTGAGAAAGGAGGCCCTCCCTGGTGGCGCAGCGGGTTAAAGCACAGCACTGAGTATCTAAAGCCGCTTCCGCATGAGTTCGATCCCCGCCTGCCCCGGAGGTGACCACATGGCGTGGCAGACCTCTCCTGGCCCTCCCGCTGCTCCCCTCAGCAGTGTACTTCATCGATCTGTCTGTTCTGCTCTCCACTCTGTCTCTGGTGAAGCCTCTCGCCACCCCTGAGCCTCTGGCCTGTACCCCAGTTCTGTATGCACAAATAAATAAACTTTAAAAAAAAAAAAAAAAAAAAAAAAAAAAAGCTTGAGAAAGGAGCTAAAGCTGATCCAGTTCTTAGTTTTTCAATAATATAAAATTTTCTAGCTTATCATGCTAATTAATCATTCCTAATTCATGAATTATGAATGAAAATACTGTTAAGATATAAAACTGAGTAAGCTTCATAAGTACATAATCTATTGAAGAACAATAAATATTTTTATTTGATCCTAAAAGAGACCCAAAGTGACAAAAAGGTAGGTACTGTGGAATTTGGTGACATTCCTAGTCAACATACCTATGTAGCCCTGTTCTATCTCCTTCATTACAAGAGTCTCTGTAACATCTCAATAGCTATTGACACCTTAACTTCAGTTATTTTTCCTTAGCTACTCTTCATATTAAAAAATTGGTTAACTAAATTTCTGTCCTGAGTTCTGCCAACTACAGTAACTCATGAATGCTTAGTCATACATATGCTGTGGTTTTAGAACTCAGTCTACCTGTTTCCTTCTAGGCCCCTTTCTGATGAGACACAAAGGAGTCTTAGAAGTACTTTGGAACAGTATTTTTAAGAGAATGACTTATTATTAGCATCTATAAGTTAAGTGAAATAGACATAGCTTAATGTCTCCTGCTACATGTCCATGCTCATTTTAAGCATCTTTATTATTTTTATTTCATAAATACTTTTCTGAAATTATATTTATACTTTCAGTGTTTTACTACTAGGAAGCATTTCATGGCAATCTACTTCTCCACATTTTCTGATAAGACTTTAAAGTTTACTGTTTTGAAGTTTTGAGAGGAATAACTAAACATACAATCTATAACCATTTAGCAGTAGAAATAAAAATGTTAATGCTGAGCAAGACTCTCATATATGTCGATCAACAAACAAGAATAATATCCCTAACAGTCCTGGGCTATAATGAACTCTAAGCTACAATCTATTGCTAACTTGTCAAGAAGCTTCAGAATCAATTTTTCTTTTTATACACTTAATCACAATGAAGATTGTGTTTGAGTAATGTCTTTTAAATTCTCTGGGGCTCATTTTTCTCATTTAAAAATTAAGGGGACTTGACTACAAATCTTTGAATTCTTTCAGAACAGATGCTTCAAATCTAATTTTCAATGGAAATTTAAGATCGCCTTGATCCCTTAAATCTGCCTGGAATTTGTGAAAAAAATGTTTTAAAATACTAATGGCTCTGTAGTCTTACTATTTTAAGCAGCCATACTTATTCCTAATTTATTTTTAAATATTCCCAGAATGTCTTATTTTTTTAAAAGATTTATTTATGTATGCATACAGAACAGGGGTGCAGGCCAGAGGTGCAGGGACAATGAGAGGATTCACCAGAGACAGCGTGGGGGAGTAGAACACACATCAAAGAAGTACACTGCTGAGGGGAACAACAGGCGGGTCAAGAGAGGTCTTCTATGCCATGTGGATCACCTTCAGAGCAGGGATCGAACTCATGCTGAAGTGGTTTAGCTTCTTAGTGCTGTGCTTTAACCCACTGTGCCACCAGGGAAGGCCCAGAATGTCTTACTTTAAGATACCAAAATGACTATCTCCTCCAATTTCCTTAGAGTAACATAAAATGATTACTACTTACTTTTAATTTTTCTCCTTTTGATCCCTATCATAAGATCCATTCTACCGACTTACTGGCTACCACAGATTCACATAGCCCCCATTCCTTTATTTTTATGAAGCCTCGAAGAAAAACTGACTTAAAACTTGATTCCCACATCCATAATTATGGTAAGTCATGGGTTGTTAAAAGCACATGGAGGACTTAACTAAAATTCAAAGGTTGAAGAACATAAAACTGTAAACACATAACTAAACATAATTATGATATTGAATAATTTAACCTTTGAAATGCAACATTAATGAATATAAAGAATGTATGGACGAAGAATAGCTACATCTGAAAATATTGTATCTACTAATAATGAAATTATGGGTGACCTTACCATGTATTATTAAAAAAAGACCGTTTAATGGTTTTAAAGCTAAGTATATGACACAGCATGCATGACATGCAATACTGATTACTAGTGCTCAATACGTATATGATAAACAGTTAAGTGAATGAATAAATGGATGAAAGACAGATTAATTGATGTATATTTTATTATGTTCTGAAAGTCTCCCCTTGGTTTAATATATGGAGATAAAGCCATCTTTAAGACTCATCTAGTTAGGCTAGTTGAGGCTGGCTTCATTTCCTGTATCTCCAATGCCAAAAGGCTATAGATTCAAGTTCATGTTAATTATCTTAATTAGTCACCTCACTGATGACTACTCCATATGCCCATGAAACAATTGAAAAACAATTGTGTGAAGCAGAGGACTAGAATAAGCCAAGAGATGACACTTTGGAAGAAATATCAAGAATTTATGAAACTGAGGGATGAGGCTGTCCAAGCAATGACATTATGTGGGAAAAGTAGGTATACATAACAGATGGAAAGCCTGGTTATGGAACAATTGTACATACTGGAAAACTACCCAAAAACTGAATAGCAAACTTTCCCTAGTTAGGAGGTCAACAGTGGTTTATATCAAATTCTTTGGTAAAAATTCTTATCAGGCCCTCCCTGGTGGTGCAGCAGGTGCAGCACTAGAAGTTAAATTTAAAGTCACTTCAGCATGAGTTCGGTCTCAGCCCTGACCCGGAGGTGACCCACATGGCAGACCTCTCCTGACCTGCCAGCTGCATCCCTCTGCAGTGTACATCATCAGTCAGCCTGTTCTGATTCCCACTCTGTCTCTGGAATCCTCTCATTGCTCCTGCACCTCTGACCTGTATTCCAATTCTGTATGCATAAATAAATAAATCTTAAAAATTTCTTTAACAATCACTAATTGTGACTCTTTAACAATCACTAATAGCTGATGATCATCTGCTATTTTGTAGGATTTTCAACTAGGTTGAAAGTAAAAACTTGACTTTATTTAAAAAAAATAAATAAATATAAGCCAGAGTCTTAGTTTAGCTATATAACTGGTTTACAATGAGAATAGCACTGTGAGAGATAGGATAGTTGTTATCCCACATATAGAAAGAATCTATGTAGGGCTAATATGTATAAAAAAATTAAATTAATTTTGCTGGTATGTGTGGCCTTTCAGTGAACACGTGTGTTAGTCAAACATGCTAGCATAATTAACTAAGCAATGAAATAGTCACACATTGTGTACATTTGAACCTTTTATAATTAATTCTGAAAAGTCCTGTCTTATATCTTTATTTAGTAACCAAGGCATTGGAATTTGCTGTTCTGAAATCATGGCATACATCACATGTACAAAATGCATTACACAATGCTACTATCAAATATCACATATGCTAGTGCTCAATCTGCAATTAAGAGAGATGAGGATTATATCCATCTTATGCTATTAAGGTAGGAATAGAAGGAAGAGAAGCTTACCAAAAAAATAAAAAGGATGGTGAAAATATAATGGACATCTGACTCCCCAGGCAGAATTCTACAGGTTTGCAATGATGCAGACAGGGCTGTGGATATAACTTCAGGGGAAGATAGACGAGGGCTTAATTTCTTTTAAACTTTGGTGTTTGGGGAAATGCTATTAGGTATAATTTAATTATGCACAACTACTCTTATAGACTTAAAGCTGAAGTAGAATTGTTGGCTCTGGGGAGGTATTTCTGACAGACTACAGTTCTCACTGAGATGGTGTCAGAACTGTGAGAAAGACTTGGCAATATCTATCACATTAATCCCAGATGCTACCATCATTGTGGTTCTTGTGGTTTGGAGTCATTTCAATGTGTGCAAGGGAGGGCTCCCTTTTGGCAAAGTAGTTGGAGGGGGAGGGAAAAGCAGTCTGCATTCATTTTAAGTACAGATAAGAAGCCTTTCTTTACAGAAGCATGTAAAGAAAGAACTTGTGTTCTAGACAATTCTAATTGAACTGAACGCAAAACCATATTTTTTAATCTATCATAGGTATACTAGTTTCATGCAGTTATGTTAGAATAACAGCTCTTAGTAAATTAGCCTGCTGATTCTTTCCCACTGTAGCCTCGACAGTTGGTCCAGGGCCATTTCCTCAGGGAAGATTTTTGTATCTTACTCCTTCCCTCTCTTGGGCATCAAAATTTTGGTTCTGGCCCTCCCTCGTGGCGCAGCGGGTTAAAACAATGCACTAAGAAACTAAAGCCACTTCCGCATGAGTTCCATCCCCGCCGCCTGCCCCTGGAGGCGACCACTTGGCGAGGCAGACCTCTCCTGACCCGCCCGCTGCTCCCCTCAGCAGTGTACTTCGTTGACCTG
The DNA here is from genome assembly GCF_000260355.1 of Condylura cristata. Taxonomy (NCBI): domain Eukaryota; kingdom Metazoa; phylum Chordata; class Mammalia; order Eulipotyphla; family Talpidae; genus Condylura; species Condylura cristata. The sequence continues at coordinate 49,748,378 of NW_004567106.1, read as the reverse complement.
CCTGTTCTGCTCCCCGCTCTGTCTCTGGTGAATCCTCTCACCCTCCGCATCTCTGGCCTGTACCCCAGTTCTGTACGAATAAATAAATAAATCTTTAAAAAAAAAAAAATTTGGTTCTTACATCACTCAGTGGGGGGGGGGTCTACTTAAACTATTGAAAATGCAGGAGGCAACCGGGTATTTACTTTTGTTACCAGTGTCTATCTGGTCATAACCTAAGTGGAACTTTTTTCACATTCTATCTTAGATATACCTAATTTTACTCACTGGTTTATATTTATTAACTGTAAATAAAACTTAGAGATATTGTCTTAATCAATCCAATCATAGGCTTTCTGCATGATATGAAAATTAAATATAATATAAAGCATGTAGCATAAAGCTTGGCATAGCTATTCATAGGATTTTTCTTTATTAACCTCTCTATTCATTTCTTCTACTACATTATCAGTGTTGAGAATTCCTGTGGAGGCACAAGATATCTTTTCCTATACACACACACATACACACATTTTTATTGATAACAGACATATTTTAAATTTAAGTGACAGCAAAATTTGATAACGAATGAATGTTAAATTTCAAGTATTAATCTATCAATGGCATGCATTTCCATTTCAGACTCCTATTTTGAAGTTTATAAAACAAGTCAGTAAATATAGAATTTTTCATAAATTTAATTATATTAAACATACCATATAAAGTTATACCCTATGATAGATATACAAAAAACTTTTTTGTTAACTTCATGTATTTTCACACTTTATGTACGTGCGTGTTATAAATAAGACAAGATCACAAACTTTAGTAAACCTGGTTACTCATTAGCTCTTTGAGTTAAAATACATCCCAAATATGAAGTCTCAATACTAAATCATCAAGTGCACAAATAGCAGATCTGCTCTTCACACTAGACTAGCACACGGCTTTTACATACACTAAACTAGTCTGCAAGTTGGAAAAGGAAAGGTTCAAGCAGCTTTTGAATGAACACAAGGGAAGTAAAAATAAATTTCAACAAGATATGAAAAGGAGCAATAAAGAAATTTTTCATATTGAGAAAAGTCTCAAAATTCAAATGATTAAGATTTTTGATAGAAAATTGCAAAATTAAAGCAGGGCATTCTGAAATGAAAAATTAGATGAATTAATATATGCATACATAAAGATAAGTATTGATTTGATTAGCTGCTACAGATGATAATATTTTTATGGGAAAAGAGACGTGAAAGGCAGTCTGGTGACTGATTATTGGGGGACAAAAAAGAGACATACGTGGTCAATTGCCAAATCAGTCTTTTACATGTTGAATGTGAAGTAACATTTCAATTACCAATTTTTATTGTCTAAAGTGTGTGTTAAATATTATACTAGAAATCATGGATAAATATATTGCTGCATGATAAAATACCTTCAGCTTTAAAACTGGTGCCAGAAGAAAAAAACAATATGGTTAAATTGCACAGGGTGAGCATGAAACAAGGAAATGCTTCAAGAAATAAACATTAAATTAAACCTTGAAAAAGAACTTTTTTTTTTTAAATCGAAGAAATAAAATAGGTCACCGGGGTGATAGTGCATAGGAGTGGGAACACCTGACCCAATTTAAGGAAAACAAGAACAGAGTAGAGAATACTGACCTCTTCTCTTGGGAAGATAAAAATGTGGAGGAAAAATACAATAGATAGGATGGATTAGTAGTTCAACTGCGTTTATATATTGAAGAAAGATAGTAAAAGTCTTGTGTATCAGAAATAAACATTCCTTAGGCTACCTAAAGCCACAGGAAGGCATGAGAAGAAAAACTCCAAAGAAATGTTTAGGTGAAAATCTGAAAGATACATAGGGATTAGTTTGGTTGGTATGTGCTTCTGAGTACTTGGAGGATGTATGGAGGTCAGGAAAAAAGCATTCAAAGCAGATAAGGAGTTTGTACAAAGACTCTCTGTCAAAAGAAAGTAAATTTAAGGCAAATTGTAACTATGAGTGAAAAAGGAAGAGACAGAAACCATGCTGGGAACTAGGAAGGAATCTTGTCATTGTTTCTAATATTTAAAAAAAGTTAGCAAGAATTTATTTTGCATTTGTAAGGCTATTCATGACACATTCCTTCTATTCAATATTGTGTAGAATTTTTCTACATTTTTAAGTATAAACTCCTTCAAACTAAGAATGAGCGGTAATAACTATATATTGTCTAGTATGGAATAATTCACAACTATTTTAAGTATTCAATAAGTAAAACAAAACTCTAAATACATGCTTTCAAAGCAGATAAAGTTTGAATAACTTCATGTTTTAGTGACTCAAAGAATCAATGATAACTATCAAAACATCTTTCACATCATTTCATTATATTACTTCAATATACTATATTATTTTATGATATTTTATATTATACATTTGTAATATATAACATATTTACATCTTATAGATGGCTTTATTATTTACATATATCTTATAATTTATTATGTATTTGATAATTTATCCTTTTTAATATGACATATTTACAATTCTACACATTTATTAAATTATTACAGATCTAAAAAAACTGTATCATATTATGACATTGAAAAAGAAAAGCTATAGGTATTCCACTTACATATTTTGGAAATCTTCATTGCATCCTAATGGGAAAATATGTTTCCTTTTTATCACCATTTCTTTGACACACCAATTTATAAAATTAAACGAACATTAATGTTTTATGATAAAGACGGAGATTACATTTTGCAGGCCTGGATATTATTTTGTACATTCCATGCCTCTAAACTAAAACATAAACTTTACATCAGCTTTTATATATCTTTCTAAAAACTTCCCACTATATGAAAGTCAGCAGCAGTGAGCTTTGAGGTGAACACAGAGTCAAGAATAAGGATGCAACGCTCAGTGAATTTAGAAAGCACTGAATCAAAAAAGGAAAATTTGTCCTTTCTTTTTTTTTTTTTTTTCCAGCTGGTCAGCATTACTCTTTCACTATAATATATTCCAGTAGCCTACTGCATATGACATAGTATATTCTATCATAGTGACCTTTTTTCCTTTTGAAAACTTGACAGATAGCTTCAAAAATATATATAAAGGCAACAATGGTGGAGGGAAGATACAAGGACAACTCTGATTCCCCAAGTTCTTCCCCAGAGTCAAACACTCAGGATATTTGAATCTGGGGTCAGAAAACCCAGGAGGCAGAGTAGAACTGGAGCAGGTTACAGGGCATGACAGTGCCAAAGGAGGCAGACGCGAAGAGAAACAATCATTCCAGGTGCCTAAGAGAAACCAAATAATTACCAAGGATAGATTAGAACCTTATTAAACACTCTTACGTGCAAAATCCAGACGTATTCCTAAGTATTTAGTCTTCATTAACTACATTCTTTCATTAAGTATGTGAAATATTTATGAACATGTATCACATTTTAGACTATGTGTTAACTGATGAGAATTGAAAGAGAAATAATTCTGCTTCTTCAAAAGGCTCACATTAGTTGTGGAGGGGGGCACAGAAGTATAAAGCAATAATTTTAATACAGTGAAACAATCCTTTGACTATTTTTGTGGGAGCAAAGAAAGATGACATTAGGTTGAGAATTGCTTGAAATTCTTCTTAATTTTTTTAATGAGATTTAAATAGAACAAAAATGTGTTACAGGTAGGAGACTGTATGAATAAAGACAGGTACCATGGCAAGTATTGTGGAAACTTTAAATAAGATTGTTGGAGATTAAGTTCTGAGTCAGGAAATGTGAATACATTAGGATGAGTGAGTAACTTGGCATTAAGGCAGTATATGATGTCAAACTAAATAGCTTATCCTGAAGGCAACATAAATATTGAAAGCTTTTTTAGCAAAGAAGTGACATGACCACAACTAACTGCCTGTCTATCTGTCTGTCTGTCCATCTATCTATCTATCAACCATCTATCTAGTTACCTTCCTACCTACCTACTAAAATTAAGAGCACCAAAGGGAAGTAGAAGGACCATTATGGGACCATTGCATTTGTCCAAGAAAGAAGTAATGAATGCTCACATATAGATTGGAATTTGGTATGGACTGCATGAGTAAGGTCAGTCAGAAGAAAAATTAACTTAATTCCTAGATCTCTAGAATGTAAAGAGTTTTAGAGAAGAAACAATACAGAGACAGGATAAAATGTTTAGCATATATTTAGCATATGAATACTAGAAGATGAAAGTATTCTGGAAGTCAAGAGTGAAGAGGCACTAATAAGGGCACGCTCAGATAGAATCACTCAAAGTTAAGCTTTCTAATATGCTGCTGTTATTGCCTTCTAAAAAATAACAGTATTGGGCCCACTCTGGTGACCCAAAGTGTTGAAGTACAGCACTAAGAAGCTACACACAGCCGCTTCAGTACAAGTTCAATCCCTAGTCAGGGAGGTGACCCACATGGTGCAGCAGACATCTCCTGTCCTGCCCCTGCTCCCCTCAGCAAAGTACTTTGTCAATCTGCCTGTTCTTCTCCTCACTCTGTCTCTGGTGAATCTTCTCACCACCCCTGCACCCCTGGCCTGTACCCCAGTTCTGAATGCATAAATAACTAAATATTTAAAAATTATAAAATAATATGACAATATTAAGTACATGTAATTTGTTCACAAAGTCTTTTTATTCTTTCAACTTTTAATTTCTTATTTTATTTTTTTTATTTTCATGCTACTCATAGTCCAAGTAGTATTCTCAAAGAGCAGGGAATGAGATTACCTATTTTGTAATAACAGAACAAGTAAACAGTAAGAAAGGTGATGAAGGGTAGAGGTATAAATATTGAACCCTTTTCAGCTCTAAATTATACGTGAAAAGTAAACCATGTTCAGACTTTGTACCCCTTATTTCAGGCTTAATGTTTTATCTTTATTCTTCATTTTTCTTTCCTTCTGATATTCAATCTTGGAATTTGTTGCCACTTCGTTAGGGACGAATGGGAACAGAAAATAAATCCAATTGAAGCAATATACTTATGTAAATGGTGCTTATATTTTTATATGAAAACTCAAAGCCAGATATTCAAAATGAGTATCATGTTTGTTTGGACTGCCAACCCAAAGCAGACCACCACCACTACTTCTTCTAATAGTAGCCAAGCATAACAAGAAACATAAGCAACCAAAAAACCACACATAAAACAAATCCTAAGGAATGTATGTGGAAGCTAAATAAACAGTGGAGGTCACCAAACACATGCACTGTCAGGAAAAGGGGAATGAAATCTATGGAAAAAGAGAAGCCACCTGCCAATTTCAAATAATTCAATTCCAGGAACTAACTGTGGTGAGCTTACTTGCTGATAGCAGTAAAGTTACCACTCAGACTTTCTGCACTTTGAACATTAGCAAAAACAACCTCAGGTTTCATGCAGTATAGAGCTTAATTCACAGGTGTTATAATCATAATTTCAATTTTCAACATGCCTTTGCCCTATTTAGAAAATAGCAAGTTGTCTATGATGCTCTGGACTTGGAAAAAGCAAAAAGAAATTCTTAGGCTTGAGGCTTAGTAAAATTTAGTTGCTTTTGTTGAATTGCTTCTAAAATCTATAGTAAATTTACCTATAATGTAGGAAGAAATAACAATCTGTAGTTTTGCAAAAGGTTCATTTTTTTTAATTGCAGCATATATATATATATATATATATATATATATATATATATATGTATATGTATCTTTTAATTGAGACATTGCTGGTTTACAACACTGTGTGTAATTTAGGGGTATAGGATCAGATATATATTACCACACCACACCCACCAGCATGGCACCCATGATTCTTCACCATATATATGCGTTTGTTCCATGTTATGATCCACAGATACTTGAAGTTTAGAAATGGAGCCGGACCCAGGATGAAATCCACTTACTACATTAGACCAGCATCAAGGAAGCTGTAAGGTATGACACTAGAAATTATAGTTGAGTAGGCAAAATTAAAACAAAACAAAACAGAAAACAGAAAAAACAAAATAAAAACAGAGTTTAAATTTTCCATGCATTTCCAATATTTCTGTTTGTGTTTGATGAACAAAGCTAGTGTGGTATAAGGTTTAACAGCAATAGAAACTCTGAATGGCTTCTCAATCTTGGAACAAGGAGGAATTTGTACTTAGAATGCTATTGGGCAATAGCTATCTTCAAGTTATTAATATAACTGAATTTCTGGGGACTGAAGTTTTTGGGATAGAGTTTCAGATGTGAGAATAAAAGGAAAGAACAATAACCTAAAAATTTACTAGGTAGAAAAATTTCCAGGATAGTTTGGGAAGTGGGTCTATTGAAGGATTGTAAGTTACATAAACTGAGTACAGGTGAGGAGTTCAGGAGTTCACTTTGAAAACCACTGAGCTCAGCCTATCAAGATGACCCACACTCAGGTTTAGCAGTGGGCTACAGCAGATAAGGAAAAAACCTAAGTATGTTCTTCTTCCAATAGTGTCACTATGGGACATGCCATTAAAAGGTTTTGTCATTAAAAACAAGGGAAGATGTGAAGTTCTAAAATGAAGTCAGAACATGGGCTGTCAATTCGAATGACAATATCACCCTCCTAGAACTTTCCTATAGAGAATACTAATAAGGTTATGATAAAGTTTAGCTACTGTGCTATTTATAACGGTTCTACAAATATCTCAGTTATTAAGATACACTTTAGTTTGTTGGAAAACCAAATGCAGAGACCTCCTCACTCCTGTAGGGAGTTTTGTTAAACCATTCTTCAATAGATTGAGCTAAATATCTCCTATAACTTCAGTATATCTCTAGAATTATTTTAAGTACGCTAATTACTCTCACAGGTTATTCTGCATCATGGTTCCTATTTGTCTGGAGCCCTCTAAATTTGTCTGGAATCCTCCTCCTAATTTTCTTGAGTCCTCTAAAAATTTGTTAATTAGACATGAAACTCAATGTAGTTAGGAAACTTAGTGTGGGTCTAGTGTCTTTATTATCCTTGATATAAACTCATAAAAAGGAAGGCATTAGGTTGTCTTTCCAGCCATGTAATATTGACAACTAAATTAAATCAACCTCTGCATCTATTAACACAATATCCACATGTCATGGAATAGATGGGAGGGGTAGTTTTTTTTTTTTTTTTAAGAATATGTTAACTACTGAAATTTGGAGGCTATAGGAAAGAACTAATAAACCTGTAGGGAAGATGGTCACTGAATAAAGACACACAGGAGAACTGAAATTCATGACAAGTAGAATAGAAAAAAAACAAAAAGGTTCTAAAACTGCAGAGCTGGGGATTGGAGAAGGGCCAAACAAAGGGACATTACAAAAGGTGGGGGGGGGGGTGAAAGAACTGTCCTATGAGTGAATTGTCTTAGTAGTTAAAAAATTGCATACTGGCCCTCCCTGATGGTGCAGAGGGTTAAAGCACAGCACTGAGAATCTAAAGCCGCTTCTGCATGAGTTCGATCCCTGCCTGCCCCGGAGGTGACCACATGGCGTGGCAGACCTCTCCTGACCAGCCCGCTGCTCCCCTCAGCAGTGTACTTCGTCGATCTGCCTGTTCTGCTCCCCACTCTGTCTCTGGTGAAGCCTCTCACCACCCCTGAGCCTCTGGCCTGTACCCCAGTTCTGTATGAATGAATAAATAAATCTTTAAAAAAAATTGCATACATTTGTCAAAATTCAGCCTTGTATAATTAGAAGGGTAAAATTTACTGTATATAAGTAACATAATTAAAAAAAAACTTAAGAACTATATATTTAGTATAATCCCAATGTTACAGAAATAAGTTATATTAAAAATGTAATGAATTTTAGAAGACATGTTTATGGATTTACTGAAACATATTACAATTAGAAATGGGCATTCCAGTTGAAAGATCATATAAAAGCAAGTCTGAAACAGCAATAATAAAATCATGTGAATGCAGAAATTATGAGCAGGAATTCACTGTAAATTCAAAAGAAGCCAATGCCATTGAGAGGTAAAAACCAAATTAAAACAAAAAACAAAAAACAAAAAAAAAAAAAGAGAGAGCTGTTTACATGTTTGTAAATACAAAGGGATAAGTTTCCATGTTGTAGCACATGTATATTTTTATTATTCTTGAATTGTCTCATACACAAGAGGCTGCACATCACTAATCAAAGGAAACTTAAACATAGTGAAAAGAAAAAATAATGGGTCAAAAACAGAGGTTTTATTTTTTAATCACAAAAATAGAGTCAGCCCTTCAGCTAATCACTACTTTCTGAAATGAATTATTCAACTAGTTGTAATACCCAACTGCATTATCATCTACTCCCTATTTCTTTATCTTATTTGTGCTTTACTTATAACTATCACATATTTCTTTTTCTCCATCAAAATAGAAAATATGGTTAGTTTGTCAAGTTTTTCACTGTGATTTCATAGTTACTCCTGGTGAGCACTGCTTCTCATTAAGAAAGTTCTACTAAAAAGCAAAAAGTGTGGGGCTCCCTGGTAGATATGAGTTAACATGTAGCTAGTGTGATTTTGCTGGACACCACAAAATGGAACATTGCCATCATTAAGAAAGTTCTACTGGAAAGCAAAGAAAAAAAAAAGGGGGGGGGAGTCTCTCTGGTAGATATGGGTTAAGTCTCAGTGTTATCATCCTATTAACCCCTATGGCCCTGAGTTCAATTTTGGTCAGATAGTTAACAGACATATGGTTCAGCAGACCTCCCTGTGTTGATCACTGTTCCCCTTAGCAGTGAATTTCAGAAGATCTCCCTGTTCTACCTCCACTTTGGTTGAATCCTCACATCCTCCTGCACCTCTGGCCTATATAGCAGTTCATTTATCCATAAATAATAAATCTGAAAAAAAGAAAGTTCTATTAGAAAGCACTGATATAGGTACATAGATACATAAAATGTGATGTTATGCCTAATTGGCTTTTTAAAATTAGACCTTTCTTTCATGAAACTTCTACACATGATAGTCACTGATTTAGGAAGTCATTACATTAACAACAATGCATATATTGCATCTTGAACAAAGTACATGCAAGATATAATTAAATGTACTGATTTGTTCTCCTACCAGTTGATAAAAAAAGACAACTAATAAATGTAAACTGATTGTAATGCTTCAGATCACAGGACCCAGTGATAATGGTTAATCTGAATTCCCATGATATTCATTGCATAGCCTACTCTATTAGCATAGCAGGCAGTACATTTTAGTTGAATTTGGCAACCAGTTAATTTTACTAAGAAAGCTATGATAATCAAATAATAATGTGTATATCTGATTTTAACTCAAAAGGAAAATATCAGCTCAAAGACTAGAATGTAAAAATAAATTATGCTGAAAATAGGTGTCCCATAGCTAATTCTTTTCCTGTCTTCTAGTGTTTGTTCTCTTAAGGCAATTCTGACATGCATAAAGGGAAGTCAGAGATCACCTCTTAGTAGCGCGTGATTTATTTTTTATCTTGAGCCAGAAATTGTTTTAAATAGATCGGGGATGTATATAAAGAAAGAAAAGAAGAAAAGGTGCAGGGATACAGTGAGGGATGGTAGTCATAGGAAAATGCATAGGGAAGCTTTAAATTTCGAAACAAAATCTAAATTAGATGTACAAAACAAAAAGCAACTCATAAAAAACTACTACAAGCCATATTAACATAAATCACAATTTGATTTTTAGTCACATTATAAATGTTCCAAGTATGAGCTCAATAAAAAGGGGACGTTCTGTATGCCATCCCCCATCTGGTGAAGAGTAAAGCTGAACAACAAAGAAACTTGGAGAAGACTTGAAATAGGAGACACTGATGAAACATCAGGGGCAGAGAAACATGTGCAGGATGGTGTGCTTTTATTTCGGTTTTGGACTTGCACCAGGTACTTGCGGGACATGGAATAAGACATGGGAGTTGAAAACTGTAGAAACAACTGAGTCTTGGATGAGACACTGATGTGGAGGCTGACATTGACAGCTATTGTCTTGATTTGTACTCTGATTTTGCTCTTTTCCTCCCAAACTTGTTTGCTTCTCTCTGCCCCTTTCCTATGGTTCCTGCTACAAGGTATCTTAGACTTGTGGAAAGTTTCCAGGCCTCAGGATCCTTGAGTTGGGTCAACTCTGATTGGCTGGACATTTATTCACAGGTAGATAAGTAACTTTTGGTGTTTCATTAAGAAAATATTATGCTTTCTTCTCTTTCTATGCATGCTATTCTAGTAAAGTTCTTTCACACTAAGAGTAAGCTTTGTCTTTATGTAGTAGATGGCAGAATCTCTTTAGGGCATGCAGGTTTGGGGTTCTCAGGGTGCCTTCTAGTCTGCTCACTCACATAAAATTATATAGACTAAGAGTCTTGACTCTCACCCAAAAAATAAAAATACAGAAATGAAGAGATGATTACACCTCAGAAAGTAACAACTGAGTAGGACACAACTATGGTCAAATATAAAAATAAAGGAGGCTTAGCATGGTTAAGTAATATACCATACATTAAAAGGAAAAGTTTCCACAAACTCTGAAAAACTCTTCTTGTGATCAGACAATAATGCAAATGCGATTGTTATCAATAGCCAAATATAAGTATATACAGTGGAAGCAGAGAAATCAAAAGTTTAAAGCAAACAAAAAAAAAAAATAAAAGAAAACCTATCTTGTGTTGTATAGCCAATTCAGGCCAATGTAATTATCAAGAAACAACATTAAAAAAAAAAAACACTCACAGATAGCTATGATTACATTTCAGAGTGCTGATATAATCGTAGGCAGGTTTTCAGGCTTTTAGTAAAAATACATTCTAGAGGAGGAGAGAGTTTTAGCCTTTTATTTTTCACCCCACACCTAACACAACTACAATCAGAAGATTCATTCCCATAAATAACTTCAATTTACACAGAGGATCTCATGAAAGAGAGGATGGTAATGATTGATAGATAGAAGAATATAAATCAGAACTTTTGGGTAAAGAAATGATATTGAAACCTTCCTTTTATCTTCTCCACCATCAAGATTAATTTTTATCTTGCGACCATCAAGATTCTAGAGGCATAAAACAAGCCATTTTTCTCACAGTTTTGATTACCATTTAAGTTTTTTTCATAAATATGAATCATTTGCTTTCTTTTCATTTGAGAGTACTAAGAAAGGAGGAAAAATATCAGTTAATATTTTTTTCCAGCATATGAAAATTATCTAGTCCAAACTTCTCATTTAAATAGACACAAATACACCAAGGCCACAAAAGATTATGGCTTTCCCAAGATCACACAACTAATATGTGGCAAAGTTAAGACTTAGTGTCATGCTTTGTTATCAACATCCTCACCACTACATGGTATCACATTCACTACCTACTTTCATTTAAGAATCAAATAACATATTTGCATTGTACAATATAACTGGAAAAAAGACAGATAACTTTAAAAGAGTTCTAGTTACAGTTCAGCAAGGAAAATTCCTGAATGATAGTATTTTTAAATGTTTTTTAAACCTCTGAAAATATTAGTTTTTGAGTGATTGTTTATGTAGATTTAGGCTAGATAAATATTATTAAATAAATCTAACTAGGTTAAGTTCCTTGGCTCTTCCTTACTGCTTTGTGGATGCCTAGGATCTAGCACAGTATGTGGCACTTTGCAGGAGCTCAATCAATATTAAGTGAATGAATAAATCTGATCTTTATTGCTAAACTGTTAAAATGAGGCAAACAACACAAGCAATCACACACACTGAAATTAGCTGCAAAATCATTCTAAAGAGATGAATGACTGCTTATAGTATATATAGTATATAGTAAAATGGAGAATGCTAGCAAGCATTTTCCCTTTCCTCCCTCCTTTCTTTGAGTCTCGTTCATTTCTCTGCCCACACTCTCTCATAAGTAACTTGGGTAACTGATGATTTGAAAACTGCTCATTTAGAAATTCCAACTGATATTAAAATTGGGGGAATAATAAAGCTAAATAAAAAGCAAGAGATTCTAGACAAGATGTAAGGAAAGATGGTTTAGGATTTTTAGCCTAAAATGATTTTCCTGGCCCTCCCTGGTGGCACAGCGGGTTAAAGCACAGCACTGAGAATCTAAAGCTGCTTCCGCATGAGTTCGATCCCCGCCTGCCCCGGAGGTGACCACATGGCGTGGCAGACCTCTCCTGACCCGCCCGCTGCTCCCCTCAGCAGTGTACTTCGTCAATCTGCCTGTTCTGCTCCCTATTCTGTCTCTGGTGAAGCCTCTCGCCGCCCCTGAGTCTCTGGCCTGTACCCTAGTTCTGTATGCACAAATAAATAAATATTTAAAAAAAAAAGAAAAAAAATGATTTTCCTATTTAACATTTTCCTCCACCCTGAGTTTTCTTTTTCTTTCTTTTATATATATGTATGTATGTATGTGTATATATATATATATATATTTGTAATGTGAGAATGGGAGTAACTTTCAGACTGTCCTTAGGGGGTCTTTATTTTAATACAAAAATGAATTGGAAGTAGCTAAGTCTAAATTGGCCCTCAGTGGTGGGATCTATTCCTTCTGTTTTTCAGCTATGGCATCAGTGTGACCTACCATAGATATCAGAAAGTGAAAGAAATGCTACTGAACCAGTTGTGGGTCTATTTTTAAAATCTTTTCTGCCTTTGCCTTTCTCTGATTAGCCAGTGGCCATGTTAAGCAGATTCTGGATAGATGGGGGATAGTGAGAGAAAAGTGGTAATAAGTATAGAAAGGAAAGAACGCCACATGGGAGCCTTGAAAAGTCAGACCCACGATTGAAGTTTTCTTGGGAGCTCATGCCTAGCAACACAACCAACTAGGAGAGTGATCCCAGCTTTTGCCAGGTAGAGCAGAGGATTCACTTAGTCAACATCCCCATTCTTTCTCCCCAACTCACAGGATTGTAAGAAATACATTATACTTACTTTATGTTAATAAACTTAATAAGGGTAGTTAGGAAGCAATACAAAACCCAAGTAGTATATCCAAATTTTGCTAGAGTCAAACATTTTAGGAAAAAACAGGCATTTTCTCAAAAATGCAAATTAATGCAAAATCAAGATAAAGGATCATAGTTAAGCAATTATTAATTAGAAGTGTTTTCAAAAATTATTTAAAATACCTCTGTATCAGTTAACCCTTTATTTTTCATTGAATATTAGACAATGATTGATCTCAGCCCACCTTTTGCCTACCCCTCCCCATCCTTTGGAGATTCATGTGAGCTGATTCTTATGACTAACATAATATCAGGGGTATACCCAAGATTATGCACATTTTTACAAGGATAGCAAAATAAAGCATATTGAAATACAAATAATGAAGTTTGCTACATCAATTCTAAAATATAGGTATATATAAAACCATGACTATTTCATTACTGCATCAGTAATATATCCCTTTCTTAGTATTAAGTTATTGAAGCTAAATGTCACAGAAGAGAAAAGCTAATGATAAATTCAGACATTTTAGTTTGGACTGTTTAGTTATTTAAGCTGAAGTTGGAAAATGACCTTGAGTTTCATTTTGAACTTGTTTTTCTTGATTCAAATGCCTTTTAGTATTGTCATCTTGTTCTATTTTTTAATGTTTCCAAATTTTTGTTTCTCAATATAAGTTTGGACATAGGTAATTCACTTGCCTTGTGCAATTGTCATCTTTCCTATCATATGAAATGAGAAGATATTTTATTATAACTTGATCTAATGCTATATAAAGCAAGATTAAGACTTAAGATTTTTAAATATAAATAGTTAGGAACATGAAATTTTTTCCAAACTATGACTTTCCTATGTAAATAGATTCCTTTAATAAAAAAGACCTAATAAGAAAAACTGAGAAAAAGGATGTTATTCCTAGTAGGGTGCTCTATTTTTGTTTTAATTAGGTAAATAAATTGTTTATTTATTTATTTTTAAAAGATTTATTTATCTATGCATACATGAATTGGGGTATAGGTCAGAGGTATGGGGGTGGCAGGATTCACCAGATAAAGAGTGGGGACCAAAACAGGCAGATTAACTGAAATACACTGCTGTGGGGAGCAGTAGGTAAGACAGGAGAGGTCTGTCACGCCATGTGGGTCAGTTCCGTGGCTGGGAAACAACTCATGCCGCAGTGGCTGCAGATAACCTCATAGTGCTGCGCTTAAACCTGTTGTACCAACAGGGAGGGCTCAATAAATTGTTTATTTTTTGAAGTACACACTCATAAAGATCTTTTCACTACAAAATGTGGAGATCATGTGGTATCTTTTTTTTTTTTTTTTTTTAAAGATTTATTTATTTGTGCATACAGAACTGGGGTATAGGCCAGAGGCTCAGGGGCAGTGAGAGGCTTCACCAGAGACAGAGTGGGGAGCAGAACAGGCAGATCAAGGAAGCACACTGCTGAGGGGAGCAGCGGGCGGGTCAGGAGAGGTCTGCCACGCCATGTGGTCACCTCCAGGGCAGGCAGGAATCGAACTCATGTGGAAGTGGTTTTAGCTTCTCAGTGCTGTGCTTTAACCCGCTGCGCCACCAGGGAGGGCCCTCATGTGGTATCTTAATCCATAAATTTAAACTTAAAAAATTACAGAATCATAACATCTTATTTTAATCTAATATAAATATTTATGTAAATATCCTCTAAATAAAATCTTAAATGCTTAAGGGTAGTGAACTTTACCTTTTATATGACAAATTTTGAAATAAAAATTCCATTAAAAATAAAACTGTGTTAACCACATCCAATTTATGTTTTTTTAAACAGTTAATACCATATGTTAATGCAATGGAAGAAGATTCATACATAATTAAAAATCTTTAAGAGAGAGCATTTAAATAGAAAAAAAATTAAATATGCATTTAAAACGTAATATGTTAGACTTAAGGCCCCTGTGTTTATGCTTTCTCTTTTTTTAACATAATGATAATTCTTGAGGAAAAGTATTAGCACTACCAATTTGAAAGATAAGACTACTAAAGTTGGTAAGAATACTAAAGTGGTAAAATACCTAAGAAAACTAACCTGGTATATAGAGTTGAATTTTCAAAACCAATTTAGCCTAATTACAACACACATGGTTTTCTTTCTGCTTTACAGTGCCCGTAGTTAATTTTTAAAACTGCACATTTTATCATTATACATGGCTTCATACTATGCCACTGAGCTATTTGTGATTTAACATCTCCTGCCTGTATTTTATCAATTATTTTTCTTAACTTCTTCCCCATCCTCCATTCTAGCAGGTGAAGAAATGATTTCAATAGAGGTAGTAAGTGTAAAGGCAGAACTATATTCAGTATTTTACTGGAGGGGATGGTATAAATTGGACAGAGTAAGAAAAACTATAGTTCCATCAGGAAAGCTGATATAGATCCTAGCTAGATGGACATTTTAGGCATAAAGCAGAGCATGTAAATAGCACAAATGCTAAGGTGTAGGTAACAAAATACATATCCAGTATTAACAGAATACAAAATTTGAGGTAATTAACGATACCAGAGAGACAGGAAGCCCTGGAGAGCCTTATGGACTGAGGGAAACACTATTCATTTATCACTAAACAACTGGAAATTGTTAAGTTTTTAACACAAGGAGTTATAGATCAGATTGTTTTATATCAACCACCCTGAAACAATACAGACATTGAATTATGGTTAATAGGAGGCGGTTGGTGGCAAAAGTGAGGGTAATGAGGCAATTATGAGTATAATAGGATGATTAAGAAATACACAGAAACTACCTCTAGGGCAAGTTGAGAGAGATATAGAAAGCAGGGTAACAGAACTTTTTCACATGCTATCTTGTACAAAGTCTAAAAGGTGTTTCTCCCGTAAAACAATTCACTTTGTTGATTGGATGCTATTGCCATCAATTAAGCTAAAGGATTTTGGAAAGGAGAAACAGATTTAGGATAGAAGGAGATTTTAATTAATTCAGCTTGGGGACTCATGAAACTTAAAATTCCTAGGGAATATCATAGTGAATTTTCCTGAAATGAATATATGCATCTGAAATGCTAGGGAAAATCAGAGTAATGTAAGAGTTATTATAAAGATGAGATTACCTAATGCTAGATAATGGAGTGCATAGGAGAGTAGGAAGAGGAAGTAACAATAAGAACATTCCAACATTAGGGCCCTCTCTGGCAGTGTAAGGGTTTAAAATGCAGCACTATGAAGCTGTCCTCAGCCACTGCAGCACGAGTTTGATGCCTGTCCAGGGAGCTGATCCACATGGTATAGCAGACCTCTCCTGTCTTGCCCACTACTTCCCTCACAAGTGTATTTCAGTAACCTGCCTGTTTCTGTTCCTGACTCTGTCTCTAGTGAATCCTTTCACGCCCCACACCTCTGGCCTATATCCCTGTTCTTGTGGCATAAATGAACAAAATGACTGAATGGTTAAAAAACAACAACAACAAAACCAACATTGAATAAAGGAAAGAGAGCTATGTCCCCCTCACCAAAAAAAAAAAAAAAAAAAAAAAATAGTCGGAGACAAAATGAAAACAGGATACAAAGAATGCTGCCAAAGAAAATAAGGGACACGATACCAGGTGTCAATGCCACCAGGAAAGTAAAAAGCCCAGATCATTCAAATTTAAATCTCTAAACTCTGGTAAAAGTCTTGCCACCTAGAAGGTTTTCAATCAGTGTTTGCTGAAGAATTATTAAAAAAAAAAAAACAACACTTTTTTTTTGAGGAAAGAGGGACAATATATAATAGAAAAGAATTGGTGAGGACAAGCATAATTCCTAAGCCCCTACAGTATACCAAATTCAATGCCAGTCCTTTTCATATACTGCTTTAGTAAATAAGAGGCTAGTGTCTACATTTTACTAATAGCAAAACAAAACAAAAATAAGAGGACTTATATACAACTTAACCACTGGTTCATGAGAAGAATTTAAACTCAATCCTATTTCTAAAGTGATGGCCCTGGTTCTCACCCATGATGTCACTGATGAAGCATTCAACAAAATGGGTATCCTGTATTAGTTTATATGAAATTTATAAGAACTTAGATGATTTCCAACACAGTTTCACATTCAAAGTTACCGTTCCTGTGTATTGGTGTTAGTTAACATCCCTGGTGTGTACATCTGCTTGGCCAGATTTCAAATTCCCCAAGTGGAACTATTTCAGAGTTCTGAAGGTGACAGAAGCTCAATATTTATAGTTAATAAATAGACAAGTATTTAAAAAAAATCAATGTGTTTACTAAACAGTTTAAATAGCTCAAGAATTATTGTAAGAGAAGACAAACATAAGTCACTTAGATTTGAGAATAAGGGAAAAGCTTTTAATATATATATATATATATATTATCAGACAATCAACCAGTTATAGTGTGAAAATCAAGCAAAAATTTCAAAAGAGTTAATGAAGGATTAGTTTTAAAGGTTTTATATGTTCAGACAGCAAGAATGACACTTTGATAAAATACTTGGATTATATATCTTGTTTCTTTTTAATTTTAATTTTTTTTAAATGAAATGCCTTTTTCTTACATTTTTGTTAATTTTGAAAGTATAGGAGTTCCCCTCTCCAGTGTGCTAGATGACATTTTTATATATACCTTTGCCTTCAACTATACCTTTCAAAATCTGAGAGAGCAAATATGTCTTCATTGTAAAAGATTATGAAAGCTTTTATCTAATATTTAACTGATGCTCTTAAATAGTTTTTGCTACAGATTTTAAACTAAGCTTAATTTTTAAACAGAAGTCACTGGAAAAGCTCATGCAAATCAACCAATTTTCAAATCTCTAGTGAAGTAACGTAGTTATAATGTTAGGTCTTTCATGAAGCAAACAAATATAACTTTTTTCTATGACAGAAAAAATGGTGTTCACAAATGTCCCATGATCATGAAACAAAATATGCCCAGATGTGTGCAAGTCTTTTTATTCCATTTGATTTGATAGTCTTGTCAATAAGATTATTAAGTGGCAAGTGACTAATAAAGTGTACTAATGGATTGAATGAATGGCTCACTGTGAATCTAAGGAGGCTTACTACTAGTGTCTGAAAGAAAAAGCTCATTTGGATATAGCCAATATCATATTTAAGGGAAAAAATAAAAGAAAAATAATATGTCCAAAAGGCTAATGTTGGTGAAGAAACAAAAATGATCTGATTTTCATCTAAATATGACAAGACTGCATTAAGATTTTATCTTGATTGTTGTATATTTGGAGAGAATTCCAAATATCAATATCAAGAACGATTCCACCTACTATAATATGTAATAATTAAATCCTTATAATACATAGTATTTGCCTGAGCACTCTATTTTCAAAAAGGACCACTACTTTTTCTTCTAAGTTATACTATTAAGATGAACCAGAGATAAGTTTTTAATGGGTTAGAAAGTTAAGGAGAAAGTTTAAGAAATTCAAATTTTAGTTTACAGAAGAGAAATATGGAGGACAGAATACTAGCAATTACATTTAAATATATTATTCTGCACAGGAAAAAATCAGCTGGAACCCAGCTAGAACATTACAAATCAATCACAAGTTTATAGCCATCATTGAAGTCTGAAGCCAGCACTAAAGTCTGAAGCCAGCACTAAAGTCTGAAGCCAGCTTTTTGTAACAAATCAGAGTTCAAGTTTTCTAAGGAAAAAACAAAAGGTTAATTCAGATGACTATATTATTACTTAAATAATAAACTATTTACTGTTACCATTTGTTTTACAGAAACATTTCACATCCAAACTGAACTCCTGATTGTCTGTCCAAACTGAACTCCTGATTTTCTCCAAATACACCTCATGTTACAATTTTGGTCCTACTTAGCTCCTAATCATCTTTCTATTTTAGCTTAAAAGTCATTTTCATAACTAAAATAGATGCTCTCTGCACTCATTCCTCAAAATCACTGTGTGTTTTTCTAGATCACTGATAACAACTTATAATTACTATTTCTTTTTAAGAATTA
Source organism: Condylura cristata (assembly GCF_000260355.1). Classification (NCBI taxonomy): domain Eukaryota; kingdom Metazoa; phylum Chordata; class Mammalia; order Eulipotyphla; family Talpidae; genus Condylura; species Condylura cristata. The sequence goes on along the minus strand of NW_004567106.1, from coordinate 49,729,482 downwards.
AGCAGGTATCACAAACCAAAGACTGTTCTAAGCACATGCTATACCTTCTACCTCACTGGGTAATAAACTCAAAGAGAACAAACACTATAACGATTTTGCTAATTCCTATATACTAAAGCTAGAGAAAATGTATGGATAAGTAAGTGAAGGGAAGATGAAAGGATTGGAACTTCTTTTCTTGATGTTTAGGACAACAGGAAGGCGAAACCATGTAATGTGTGCTGGAGTAGTGGGCATTGTATGTTTATTTATACAATCCTTGTAGAGCAGTTCTAATTGTACTCCATCAAAAAGCAATTTGAGGATCAGAGGCTGTAAGTCACTAGTCTAAGGTCAATAGCTGATAACTGTTGAAGGTAAAATTCAAACCCAAACCAGTCCCCTTTTAAGCTAATATGCTTGCTGCTTATTTTCATGAAAATAAACAGGTGCCAAAAGGTCATTTCAAAGTTAATTATTTCCCTGACAGAACAGTATGACTCGAAAGAGGAAGCACTGAAGTATTTTTAAGGTTCTTCTGAGAAAATAGGTGACTTGTGGTTATCATTAGTTTCTATTTTTTACCTAACCTCAAATTTTGGTGACATGCAGAAACAAAATATTTTAGTCGATGGTTATAAAACAAACCTTGATACATTTATCAGGTATTTTAAATATTTTAAAATATAACATTTTGTCTTAGAATAAACTTTTCTCACTTACAAAATATACTAAGGAGCTTGTATCATAAAGTTTTGAACAATTCAATATTGTATTTTAAATGAACAAAGACAATAATGACAAAATATTAAATATTCATAAATACACATTTTGATTACTTAATATGATCCCTGAATACATGTTCTCTGTTAATCTATGTATCCATTCTGTATTTTGAAGATTTTCCTTGTGGTCAAAAGGAACAGTTTTTTTTTTCTAATCATAAAAAAAATCTCTTAAAATTTTATTCCATTTAAAGCTGTTCCCCAAAACATTATTTAACTGATATACATTACAGAAAATATCTTGCTTTGTAAACACTTCAAATAAGGCAAAACAAGAGACACCGCCACTGACTAACACATTACAGCAAAATGACTTCTTAACTGAAACTTTTCTGAATGTGCATCACAAAAGACTCCTGACACCTGTCATTTTCAAAGATTAATAAAAAAATTCCAAAAGAATACCGCAATGTTGCTTGAGCAGAAAGAGGAGAAACAAAACGATAAACTCATATTTTAACAAAGTTAGACCTCTCTCACAAGCTACAGGCTTTAGTTTAGACCTGTTCTTAATTGTTTTAAAATCTAGAAAACTCTTAATGTTCATATAATACAATAATTTAAGTCCATCACCATCATATTGTTTCCCCTACAGTTGTAATTTTCATGTGTTAAAAAAACAAATTCTCCGCCCTCCCTGGTGGCGCAGCGGGTTAAAGCACTGCACTGAGAAGCTAAAGCCACTTCCGCATGAGTTCGATTCCCGCCTGCCCGGGAGGTGACCACATGGCGTGGCAGACCTCTCCTGACCCGCCCGCTGCTCCCCTCAGCAGTGTACTTTGTCAATCTGCCTGTTCTGCTTCCCACTCTGTCTCTGGTGAAGCCTCTCACCGCCCGGAGCCTCTGGCCTGTACCCCAGCTCTGTATGCATAAATAAATAAATCTTTAAAAAAAAAAACAAAACAAAACAAAACAAAAAAAACAAATTCTCCTCACCAAATATCATAAAACTTCCCTGAGTAAGTTCATCTCAATGTTTAAAGAAAACTGCATTCAGAGAGGATATAAATATGTTATCGGTTAAGTATATGAAAAATCTATGGAGACATATTAAGTCAATGGCATTCAGTTTCAAAGCTAATGTTTGCTTACAAAGTTTTCAGATACTTTCATATAACAATTTAATACAAAACTGAACATTTGTTGTCTATGTAAAATCTAGTATTTGTGGAATCAAACAAAGTAGCTTCGTATTTAATTTCAGAATACTTAATGATTCAATTCATAAACATATACCTGGATGAAATATATAAAATAAAATGCATTTTTAAGGAAATGGGATTTCCTTAATGCAGATTTGCAAGGTAAAGAGTTTTTAGCAAAATAATCATTTCTGTTCATTTTTACCTATGCCTCTCTATATGTGATTTACCTACAACAGACAGTAAAATACAAATAGATTTATATGCATAGAAATTTTCATGGTGCCTAGTAAACTGAATACAAATACATATGAGATAAATTTGTAGTTAATGAGGGATCTAAAATCAATTGCTTAGATCACTGGCAGAGCAGTGACTAAAGCTATGTATTGTAAGCCAAACAGACTGATGAATACTGAAGGTATTGTTCAAAAAAGATCATAAAGAGGAAAAGAGGAAAAAATAAGAGAAAAGAAATCTCTTTTCACAGTCCATGGTTCAAGTTTGTAGCTTAACCAATCTATATCAGATACATACAGTATCTAGCACTAAAAATCATCCATTTTGCAGAAAAAAAAATATTAGGAAGATGTTTGCAAAGAGAAAGAGAAGCCGATACAAACAAACTTTACACTGTTTCTTAACTATACTTCAATATAATGATTAAGTAAAAGTTTACATGTATGGTAAATAAAATATTTTGATTCTCAACTTTAAAATAAATTGATGCAATGTTTTATACTTTTAGTTTATTGAAAGTCATACTTAACCTTGATACCTTTAGATTATCTACTTAAGGAAATTTCATTTGTAATTCCCTAAATATATTTTAAAATAATGTAACTACAATGCTAACACATATATAGTCTTTAACTATCCTGTCAGTCACTTTTCTATATCCTTTGTATATAATAATTCATTTAGTTCCCAACCAATGCTGTACTTGAGATTTTAGAGTTGAAGAAACCTGGGCCAGAAAGGTTAAAGAAAGCAAACTATTTGATGTGACTGCTAACATTTTTATTTATAAATAAATATTTTTCACTGTGTATTTTCTTATGTTAAACATCTATGAAAAATGTATCATTGCAGTTATTTCTCCTCAACTTGCAAAATCAATGCTGGTTTTGCTTCAGAAAGTTTAACAGTCCAGTCAGTGTCCTATAAGGAAAAGGTAAGAATTGATAGGTTGGTAGTAATCAAATTCCAAATTTATCCTGACAAATGACTTGTGTGACCTTGTTTACAGCTTATGATCTTTATGTAGAGAGTAGAAAGGATAAGTAATTACATATCCTTCTATAGTTGTACTACTGAGCTACCAGTAGTGCACTATGGCTGGCTACACCACATTGGGGCTACAGGAAAGGATATCAGGATGATTGGGAAAAGGTATTAAATTTTATTTTTCCCTATTTAAATTAGATTTTCATGTTATTTATATATAATTTTATTACATTTACTATATTGTAGTGATACTTGGCATATAGCTACTCTGAGTCTGTTTATACCTTAAAACAATATAAACTAGGCCTTGAAAATTATTTCATAAATCAAAGGAGATATAGTCTAAGCTTCAAAACCCATCTTTATTTGTCAGATTTTCAAGAATAACATGTTTTTTATTAATAACAGGGGTTATTTTTAAAAACCAGAACTTAATTTTCTTTACAATCTTAGCCATTGCACTTGCTTTCCTTAGTTATTATACCATACCACAACATTTATGACTAAAATAAAAATCATAAAATTCTCAATGGTGGGTTTTGAAGGCATCTTTTCACTCCAAGTTCACTACCACCCCCTCACACACACTGTAATGAGCATGCTTATTTAATAATCTATAAATTACACTGAACAAATTAAATGCATTCAACATGGAATATCTCATTGAGATTAACTTATCTTAACGTTTTATCATTTGCTAGAAATCACTGAAAAGCTTTATTTTAACTCTTGTATGTTTTAATTCATTTCCATACAACAAAATTAACTGGGCATCTACTATATGGAAAATCCTATAATAAGATTTAACTTCTCACCAGGGTAAAAAGATGTGAAACAATCACTCATACTGAACATTAAAAAAGAAGCAATGTATCCCAGGTGGGTAATTTAGGGGCCCAGGGCATGTCAGGACCTCTCTAAAATGAGTCTAAATCTCAGATTTAAAAGATGATTAAGATTCCACTTGTCAATGGTTAAGGATTATGGAGCTGGAACATGGGAAAATTTTACTGTGTTGTGTATGTGATTCAGAGAACAGCTTGTTAGACAATCTAAGGGAGGATTGGTTCTGGTTAACTGGAAAATCAGAGAAGTTCAGTATGGCAGAGTACAAGGCAAGATAAGGGATAAATGATTTAGAGAGACAAAGAGAAATATGTCAGGAAGGGCCTTATCAGGAAGTTTTCATAAACTCTGTCAAACACAATGGACTTTATTCCAAGTATCAAAAGGAAGCACCCAGGACTACTGGAAAACGAAATAATCAAACTTGAATTGTTTTAATGTATTTATTTATGCATACAAGAAATGGGGTTTTAGGCCAGCAATGCAGAGGGTGAGAGGACTTACCAGAGAGAGAACGGGGAAAAGATCAGGTAGACTGACTGAAACATACTGTTCAGGGGAACAGCAGGAGAGACAAGAGAGGTCTGCTGTGCCACGTGGGTCACTTCCCTGGCTGGGAATAAAACTCATGCTGCAGTGGCTTTGGACAGTCTCATAGTAATGCACTTTAAACCCTTGTGCCACCAGGGAGGGGCCCAAAATTGGATTTCAAAAGGATGGGCTGGCTGGTTATACAGAGAAATTCAGATGGGTCAAAGGCATTAATACCATTCATTAAGAGAAAGAGTTAGAACAAGTGATGACAACTGAGAAAGTAGACAAAATGAAGAGGAAATAGAACTGGAAATGATTGGCAATACATGTATTTGGAGACTGAGGAAGAAGTATGTGATAAAAATCCCAGACTTCCTCTTCTACAGTCGTAGTATACCATTTGAAAAAACTAGGGAATATTGTCCTATATATTACATATATATGCGTATAGTCTTTCATTAGGATGAAAGTCATGATAACATCGGGATGTGTCAAAAATGTGTCTAGAATATATCTCGTAGAGATGAAACAAAAGCATTTCCAAAAGGAAACATTAATAAATTAAAACACTGTTAGTGTGATTTTTATTTTACTTTGAGTCCAACTGGTGTATCCTTGAATGGAAATAGGATTTGATTTTATTTTTTTCAGATTTATTTATTTTTGGCCCTCCCTGGTGGCGCAACGGGTTAGGATGCAGCACTGCAAGCTGGCAGCAGTCGCTTCAGTGAGAGTTTAATCCCCAGCCCCAGAGGTGACCACATGGCTTGGCAGACCTCTCCTGACCCGGCCGCTGCTCCCCTCAGCAGTGTACTTCGTCGATCTGCCTGTTCTGCTCCCCACTCTGTCTCTGGTGAATCCTCTCACTGCCCCTGCACCACTGGCCTGTACCACCATTCTGTATGAATATATAAATAAATCTTTGAAAAAGATATTTAATTCATAATACAATATAATAAGCATTAACTGAATTTCTAATTATAGTACCAAATAGGCTATTGTATTTTCACAGATGTATTTTTCTACAATTTAAAAAAATTAGAAAAGTCGAATGAACAAATATTCTTAATATCTTTATGGGATACTATACACTTACATTGTTGGACCTCCTTAGCAGTGCAAGGGGTTGTCTTAGCAGTAACAACCTATCAGCAGCCACTACAGAATGAGTTTAATCCCCAACCAGGGAGTAATAAACATGGGCAGTAGACCTCTCCTGTCTCACCTGCTGCTCCCCTCAGCAGTGTATCTCAGTCAGTTTCCCTGTTCTGCTCCCTGCTCTGTCTCTGGTGAATATTCTCATACCCTTACCATTATCCCCTGCCCATCATCTCAGGCCTACACTACTGATCTTGTATGAATAAATCAGTCAATCAATCAATAATTGTGTAATTTTAGGAAGACAATGTCTCAAAGTTCTTGAAAATTACTAATACATAGAAAACATTATCTAAGCATTCAGAAAACATTATCTAAGCATTCAGAACAATTCAGGGTTATAGTAAAATAAACCTTTGTAATTTTGTATAACCTTACATAAAATTATAAAGTTTAATTGAAAGCTGAATTATTGTATTAAATATAAGACAAAATTTAAATGATTAAATGTTAGTTTTATTTTGTTATTTTATCTTAACCCACATAATCCACAACTTTTCTGTCATTTTAAAAGACTATTTATAGAGTGGAAACTAGTTGATAAACTACAAAGTAGAACTTAAAGCAGTTTTGGCTTTAAAACAGCTCAGATTTTGGTCTACATTCTTCAATTTTAAATAAAATAAAAATTTGGACACAATTAGAAACGTGGCACACTAAAAACAGACATAAAAGGAAATGAATTGTGAAGTTGGAATTGATCCTAAATTACATGCTGTTGAAGGCAAATTTATGTCTTGTTTAGAAAAGGGTCATCATAACACTTTTAAGGCATGACGCCTACAGCATATTTCTTGTTATTTACAGAGAGTTTAAAAAGCACAAACTCATTTTCTTAATAAGCTTCTTCAGTTCTTCAAATAGTTCTAAGAAATGCCAAAGGCTTGTCTTAGTTAACAAGTACATAGATAATCCAAAGTACAGCAGTGTCAGCTAAATAGTATTTGATTGTCGAAGATGCCGTTGGTAGGATTTTCATCACTATAGAAATGTATGAGGTACAAATTTTAGCAATTCTTATAACTTTGAGTGAGCTAAAAGAGCTTTTATATTAATTGAAATAGCTGAATAGGAAGAAAAAAAAAGCCACTGGCTCCCCAAAATGGAAATCTATTTGCTAAGTGTTAATTGAGCTTACACAGGAATACACTAGCTTATTCTTCTAAAGTATGTGGAAGTTTCTCTAAAATAAAGAATACATTGTAATTTCAGAAATTCAAAAATGTTGAAGAAAAACTGTTATCCAGTGATCACCATTATTAATAGATTTTTCTCATTATTTATTTTGTAGTATTAAAAAACCTGTAATTGAATAGCACTTGTTAACTATATATACTAAATTATTTTGTCTTTTCTTAATTATAAAATAATAGTTGTTCATAATTTGAAATACATAGATATCACTAATATTAACAATAAATATATAATTTACTGGCTAAATTATACTTTGCATATTTGTTCTCAGTATAGAAATTGTATATACAATTATTTAAAGATGATTTGATGCAAGTTGGAGAAGTAATTAGTTGTAGGACTACATTAAATCACAGTAATTCTTTTAGAAAAATAATTCACATACCAGCATACAAGCTGTACCAGTGAAAAAAGAGTAGAGTAATTCTTGAGGAGGAGGAGAAATTATTAACATGGTGGAGACAATTTTAGCAGAACACAAAGTATGAGACTTTATGCCTAAGTGCTGTAAAGGTGTTATTTCAAAAATTGAGCTCAACTTGACACAATACTGTGGTATATCAGTACATGTTTTCCCAGCTCCTAGCCTAAAAATCAGTTAAAGATTCTATCTTTTCAGCTTTTGCCTATCTTGGTTAGATTTCAGAGAAATATTGAACTGAGAGTGAAAAAGGCACAGAGAACTTATGCTTATGTATCAATCATTTCCAATATCTACTATTCAAATGGTGACCACTGGTCACACTTGCATTTATAGTGACACCAGGATCTGTCTCCTTGGTGGCTCAGTGAGTTAAAGTGCAGTGCTATGAAACTATCCATGGCCACTGTAGTGCATCCCCAACCAGGGAGGTGACCTACATGGTTTGGTGGACCTCTCCTGACCCGCTGGGCTCCCCTCAGCAGTGTATTTCAGTGCATCTTCCTCTGCTCCCTACTCTGTCCCTGGTGAATCCTGTCACCCCCACACCTCTGTCCTGTATCCCAGTTCTATAATAAATTCTTAAAAAAAAAAAAAGAATGAAAAGTTAAATGATACATGCTTGAATGCTAGCCTCAAACATCTTACATTCTAGCTGGCCTTTCCTAGTCAGATAAAATAGGGATGTTGGTGTTCTCCCTGTTGGCACAAAGGTTAAAGCACCACATTATGAAACTTTCAGATGCAACTGCAGCACAAGTTCAATTCATAACTAGGGAACTGACCCACATGATGTGACAGATCTCTCCTGACCCACCTGCCCCCCTCAGCAGTGTACTTCATCGATCTGCCTGTTCTGCTCCCCACTCTGTCTCTGGTGAATCCTCTCACTGCCCCTGCACCTCTGGACTG